>NW_004524742.1:6012451-6028463 GCF_000260255.1 Octodon degus
AGTCCTTTTTTTTGCATCCCCTCCGGAGCTCCCAGGGAATATTCTGGAGCACTGCTTGGGATGAACACTAATGCAAACTATGTAAGGAACCTCAGGTACCACATGGGGAAAAAAAAAAAAAAATCTGACGAAGTCCACTCAACCCACATAATCATTAAAAATAATAAATTATTGTTTGAAACAACCACACTTTCAGATAAGCAGAGCCCAAAAGAATAAGCACCACTTGCATTATGTCCTCAAGAGAGGCCCTCTCAGTAATGGGCCCCTCCTCCAACTGGGTCCCATTCCTTACATCACAGTCAGCTCCATCATCCTTATGATGCAATCACCTCTGGGAGTCTTTTCTTCTTTTTGCATCAGGAATTGAATTCAGGACCTCATGCTCACCAGGAAGGTGCTGTGCTGCTGAGCCAAACCCCTGGCCCATCCAAGAATCTCCTCATCCAGTCAACTAAGATTAACTGGCACAATTTCACCCCTTGTCAACCTGACATCTAATCCTATCTCCTTAAACCATGCTTAATATATATAAAAAAGATAGTAAGTCCATACTTGCACCCAATGTTGTAGCACTATCCTTTGTTTATTTCTCTCTTTTTGAGACAGGGTTTCACTCTGTAGCTCAGGTTGATCTCAAACTCACAACAATTCTCTTGCCTCAGCCTCCTGATTGCTAGGATTATAGTCATAAGCCACCACATCCAGCCAAGTGTGCATATCTCTTGCTAGTGCTCCTCCTCTGTGTTCTGCTTCTGGAACAACTTGAGCTACAAAGTGAGTTGAAGGCCAGACTGAAACCCTATCTAAAAGAAAAACAGTCTTCAAAAAAGTGCACACACAGGCAGGGTAGGGTGCACAGGGATGCTCCACAGGCATGTTCCTAGTGACCCACCTCTAATAGAATCTCACTCCTCCTAATAGCAAACGTAGCTAACCATCTCTCCTGGAGTCTCTTAACTGGTACCGTAGGGGTTTTTTTGTTTTTAATCTGAAAATCTGAACTGGGTTTTATCCTTCTCTCATTCATTTTCACTCTGCCTTTGTATCTGTTGCTGTTTCCATCTTTCTGTGGAATTTTAGGCTTGCCTTTTCCCTTATTCGATTTTTTCCCTCTACTTTTCACATTATTTCTATCCTTTAATAATTATCCTTAATTTTATAAACATTACATAAAACAAAATGCTAAAAAGACCAAATAGCTTACCATGCTCCTAAGCAGCAAAAGAATTAAGAACATGACTTCTGTTCCAATTCTCTTACCCTTACTTACCTAATGCTACTATCCAGTATTTCAAGTAGTTTTCATTAACACCACAAATAAGATACTAAAATTATTTTATAGTATATGGTTAGATTTCTGGACTTATGTGTAAACATAAGAATTATATTATTCTTTATGCCTATTTTTAAATACATGTTTTTTAAATGTTTTTTCATCATATCCTGTAGGGACTTAAAGTTTGACATATCAATGCTTGATGAAAAATACCTGTTTCATGTTATGCCTAAGATGTTTGATATTCAGACAGTGAGGTTAAGCTTAATAGCCTAGGTTGTATGGTAATAACAATAAGCTTCTCTTCTGGAGGGTTAATAATCTAAGTTTGCAGACCAAAAATTAGAGAAAAAGGAGGGCCGCAAGGAAAGCCAATATTTTGGCCCTAGCCCTCCAAGGTTAATTAAGACTCAGGACATATGAGAACTTATACTGTACATCATGTAACTCAGTAGTGTCCCAAATTTTCTGATCAAGGAGATTATGGGGCCAAAGAGGAAAGTGATCGATGATGTAGAGTGTACCTAAGGAGAGTCACATGGAGAGAAAACATTCTCTCAGGCTTTCACAGAGAGCACATTGGCCAAGCAATGGCCGTGACTCATCCACATGGCTGATACTGACAAAGGATCTACAATCTGAGGTACAGGATCTCAGGATAAATCCTGAGGGGATTTCACTGACCTTATCAGATCCAAAAGCTACCACTCTTGTTGCATAGGTCTTGCTTTATCTTGGTCTTAACTATCCAGCAGAAAAGTATAAAAATGAAGTATAGGAAGTAAAGCCATGGTGTTATGTTGAGCTGTAGGGGACTCAGGTCAACAATTTCTCACAGTGCCAGTGAAGTGGAAGACCCAATACTATTATGGAGACTACTGGACTCTTTTGGAATATATTTTGCTGAGTTAACACACCTATAATATTCAAATGATGGAACTGAACAAAAAAGGGGATACAGATGAGTGTCCATTTTGTATCTGTGTATTCAAAATGGCTAGGATAGATAGTTACATTCTCTTAATGAATAGAGGGATTTGTTCTAATAGTGTTTGTAAATAGGATATCATGTCTACATCTTGTACAGCATATAACCACTAGGAACAGAGTATGCAATGTGTTAATTATTGAAACTGTCCTACAAATTTGATTTGAAACTGTCTCTTTGCTATTTGTTTCTCAATAAATTAATTATGGAGAAAAGAAAAAGAGGAATTGGAAAGAAAAATATTATTTTATACACTGTATTAGGTTTTCATTGGTGGAACACAATACCCAGGATGCACATATCGGAGGAGAAGAGGGGGTTCAGAAGACATAGTCCATGGCTGGCAGCCACCAAGGCAGGACTGGCAGGAGGGCCTGATGGAACAAAGCTGCTCAGCTCATGGTGGTGGCTGAGGACCATACAGCACCCAAGGCTGCACCTCCAGGGCCCACCCACATACAGCCAGAGGTGTTAATCTGTGCTCTCAAGTCAATGAGCTGACAATCCAACTTAACTATCACATGGAGACAACAATGGTTTGGGTCAAGGTACATGTTCACCATTTCCTTTGTTCAATATTCTTGCATTTTAGAGAACTTTTTCTTTTTTATCTTTTTCTTCCGAGATAATCCTTCAAATTCCATTAGGTTTTTCAAAGTTTAGTACTATGAAACTGGCCAGGTGTGAACAACTTAGTGAGACCCTGTCTCAAATAAAAATAAATAAAAGAGAAAGGACTAAAGTTGTAGCCCTATGGTACACTGGCTGTGGACTTAATTTCTAGTACAAGACAGAAAGAGAAGAAGAAGAAGAAAAAAAGGGTCTCCAGTTTCCAGATATTTCTAAATAGAGTACCCTTTTAGGAGTTAAAAAATTGAAAACCACTATTCTAGAGCACAGTAAAAAAAAGTCCTCAGTTTTTCTTTATAAAGTGTTTTTATTTTGTTCTTATTCCTGAATATTTTGCTAAGCACAATTCTGTTAATAAAGTGTCTGTGGCCTCTTGTATTTTCTAGCTTCCATCTTACTGTTGAGTTCTTCCACCATTCTGCAGTTCTTTTAATGATCTGTCCATTTGTTCTGGCTACTTTGAAGGTATTTTAGATACTTTACAGTTTAACCAAGATATAAGTGAAGTATTCCTTTGGTTTATATTCCTTATTGTTTCTTTCCTTTTCTTTTTTTTTTTTTTTTTTTTTTTTTTTTTTTTTTTTTTTTTTTTTGTCTTTGAGACAGGTCTCACCATGCAGTTCAGGCTGGCCATGAGCTCACTTTGTAGACCAGGCTGGTCTCAAACTCACAATGGTCCTCCTGCCTCAGCCTCCCAAGTACTGGGATTTCAGGCATGTGCCATGCCTGGCTCCTTACTGTTTCTAGTTTACTATTTAACCTCTTCTTTATGTCAACATTTTTATTTTCTAATTTTATTTGTTTTTCTTCCTTCTGAACAGTCTCTCTTATTGCTTAATAGTTTGCTTTCCTTCATAGGTATATTCCTTACTGATTTAAACATTTCATAGAACTTTATTAATTTAAACATTTAATAGAGGGCCAGCCAGATAGCTCAGTGGACAAAAGCACCTGCTTAGACAAGCGCTAGGGGAACCAGGGTTCAATCCCCATGTGGTGCAGCCCCATCCCGGGCACAGGGAAAGGACAAATGAGACTGGGCATGGTGGTGCATGGCAGTAATCCCAGTGCTTGGGAGGCTGAAATCAGGACGATCACTACATCTGATCTGTGCAGTGAGACCCTGTACTAAATACTTTTTTTTTTTTTTTTTTTTTTTTTGCGGAACTGGGGATTGAACGCAGGCCCTTGTGCTTACCAGGCAAGTGCTTATTCTACTGAGCCATCTCCCTGGCCCCATAAATAATTTTTTTAAAAAATAGAATTTTAGCACTTGCCTGGCAAGCACAAGGGCCTGAGTTCAATCCCCAGTTCTGCCAAAAGAAAAAAAAAAAAAGAAAAAAAATTTATCCCACATTCAGGACTTCTTTACTCCCAAGGGTTTTTTAATAAGACTTCCAGCTTCAATATAGTGCAATAACACCACTGCTCAATAACCTTACAACAGTGGTGCTATAAAATTTGGTAGGAGCATAACCTGGCCCATTTTACTGCCTGCCATCCAAGCCACTGTTAGGAACCCTGGGAATGCCCTAGGCTTGTTTCTGGGGAAATTACCTTCACTTTCAGACACACTCTTTTTTCTGTCTGTTCCTAGCCCAAATTCTACCTGCTTGTTTGATTAAGCTTATAGGAGAATGGAAGAATATCCTTGGAGACTCTGCTGTATCTTATGACACCAATGATGTCCTCTGCAAGGTCTACTTCTGGTGATGATGTAGAATGGGTGGGTCCCATAGAGTTCCTGGTCAATCATGATTTGTAGGCAATCATGAAAGGTCAAGGCTTCCACATAAGGAACAAAGCTCTCTTCAGGTGTGGCTATACTGAGAAGCATGAAATTACAAGCAGTTCTACTAAAATGAATGGATCAATTCTTGGCTTGATGTGGTTGGGAACTGTTCTGCTTTAGAATACAGCTGCTGGTAGCCTGGGTCACTACTCTGACCCCAGGAAATACCACATGGAACAGAACATCTATGGTTTCTGAGTAACAAATAATATTTATTCTTCATGAGCAAAGAACCAAATCCATGTCCTAGAGCTCTTTCTGGATTATACAGAATCCTAAGAAGAGTCCTTTGGAGAATACTTGCTGAGACTGGCTTTAGTAACACTACGAGTTAAAAAGCCCTGTCAGATCACTATTGTGTTTTTTTAATCTCATTTTACTACCCAAATAATACTGATATTACTGGGAAACTTTTTGTGTTTTGTTGTATAATTCAAATGAAAACTGAAAGAACAATTGGTTCTATTCAACAATATTTCTGTTTTTACAGGATATTTATATTTTCTTTCTTTTTTGAGGAGGGTAGGGGGTGCTAGGGATTGAACCCTGAGCCTTGCACAAAGTAAGCACACAATGTGAGCTATACCCCTTGCTATGTTTTTTCCCTGAAAACAGAAAAAAGCAGTATACCAAATATCCATTTATAAAAACTTTATTATGTTCTGCTATTTCTATAATTTGGTGGCTTTTGTCAATTATCTTAAGCTATATTTGAGATAAATCTCAAATTATTCCTTTATCCTCAAAGTAAAACTGGATTATACTTTATTCATACTGCCATTGTTAAGTTTTGCCAAGGTTATGAATACTTCAAACTGATTCAGACAGTGTTTTTAATTTGTATCTCTTGAAAAAGCCTGCAGAAGTTTGGAATTTTTTTTCCTTGAATATTTGGTAAAATTGCTTGTAGAAATGTCAAGACTCACTACCTATTTGTTTCCTTGCTTTTTAAATTTTTTTAATTAACACTAATTTAGGGGAAGAAAGATGTATTTTTCATAGTTAGGTAAAATCTTGCCATGAAATCTTAACCATTCCCGATTGAAATATAAAATTTTTATAAAGAACACTAAGTTTGAGCAGTACAAATGAACTGTTCAATATAACTATATAACATACTGGAATTTTTTTCCTTTGGAGACAGGGTCTCATTATACATTTTAGGCTGGACTTGAACTCAGTACATAGTCCCTACTGGGGTTACAGGCATGTACCACCTCATCCAGCAGCATTGGAATTTTAGCACAGCAGTACAGCACTAAGCTAGCATGTGCCAGATCATGGCTTTGATTCCTAGCACCGGACAGAAAACAGAATAGAGAATAATGACAGCCCTAGTACTACAAAGCTAGGACCCTACTGGTTGGGTTTACAAGTTTAAAATCTTTTACCTAATAAATTATTATTGGGTACTTAGGGTGTTAAGTACAGTTCAATTAGACACATACATACTCAGAGGAATGAGAGATAAGATCTCATTAGCTCTTCTCATTGACTCAAGGACTCTTCTAAGGTTTTAGCATAGAACAAAAGAGTATCTTCTCAACTAATACCCTGAAGCTTCTATAGGCAAACAAACCATATGAAATATCTTCCATACGTTGGATTTCTGATAACATTTTCTGCAACCTCTTTGAACATATTTAACAGCTAAAAGTTCAGCAATGCACAATCCACAATCAAAAAACACACACAAGCCAGGTATAGTGGTGCACACCTGTAATCCCAGCATTCTGGGAGACTGAGACAAAAAGATCTCAAGTTTGAGCCCAGCCTAGGCAACTTACTGACTTAGCAAGACCTTGTCTAAAAAGAAAAGAAAGTACTGGCACAGTATGAAGGTCCTGGTTTCAATCTCTAGTGCTGTAAAACTAAAACCAAACCAAACCAAACCAAACCAAACCAAAAAACAATAAAAACAAGACAGATGAACACACAGAATGTCTGTTAATATGTCAAAAAGTACCTACCCTCAGCCATAATTAAAATAAAAAAAACTAAAACTGCCATTTTCTATTTGTAAAAAACAAAAATTTTAAATTGATATACACCAACTTTGGATAACAGAGAACCAAGAGTTCCTCCACCACCCTTACTTACAGTACTCGCAGGAACTTACAGTGATTTATCAGTTTTAAATGTCAATACCTTTTGAGTAAGGAATTCCATTGTTAGGAATTTATTCCACAAACATACTGGCAATGATAATACAAGGATACAAATGCATGACTGTTGAAGAAAACTAATTCATAGGAATAACATATCACTGCTTAGGCAATCGCAGTGACAGGGTTCCATCCCAGCAAAATATGCCGCACAAGCCTCGCCCCTGGGCATGCTGAGCCAACCGAGACTGGGCGTGGTAGTACACATCTGCAATCTCAGCACTGGAGAGGCTGAAACAGGATCACTATGAGTCCGAGCTGCATAGTGAGACCCTGTAGCAAATACATTAAAAACATAACATAACATACATATAAATAAGCTAAATGCTCATGAAGAGGGAACTGTCTGAGTAAAATTATAGCAGAGTGTAACTGAGTACTATTAAACCACAAACAAATGAGTAAGGTGATCTTTATGTATACATAAAAATGTCCCCAGATAAAATGTTTAAGTAAAATGGCCAGCCAGATAGCTCAGCTGACTAAAGCACTTGCTTAGGAAGGCAAAGGGACTGGGGCTTGATCCCTGGCACTACATGCCATGCCATGCCGGCCCCACCCCCAGGGTGCATTGTGACAGCAACTAAGACTGGCATGGTGGTACATGCCTGTAATCCCAGTGCTTAGGAGGCTGAAAACACTAGGCTCACTATGAGTCCAAACTGTATAGTGAGATCCTGTAGACCCTGTACTAAAAAAAAAAGTTTAAGTGAAAAAGACAGTCTGTAGGTTTCATCCCCAGCACTGGTGGGAAAGTCTACACAATACAACAGAACAGTCTGTACATTATAACTCCATTGATACTGGAAAAAAAAAAGTAAAATTTTCTAGAATTTCCAAGAAATAGCAAGTATTTGGGGGGTGTGAAGCTAGGGTACTGAGACGAGATACTTGCGAAGACTTTCACTTTCTTGCATATACATACTTAGTGCCTGGATTCCTTACCAGGGTATGCCTTGTTTTGTAAATTTGTTGTGAGAGCTTGTGAAATTCTTGTCAAATTATATGTTCATTGAAATTTAAATAAGGAACACCTACAGGAAAGCAATTCATTTCTATAACTCATTTCACATATAAAAAACAAGATGCCAACTTCTATGGATTGCCTAAGGCCATGCTATCTATGAAGTACTTTTAGTAATCAAAAGGAAGGTGAGGGCCGTCCTGATAGCTCAGCAGACTAAAGCACTACTTAGGCAGAGGGCAGCACCCAGGGTTTGATCCCCAGCCTGCCTGCCAGCCCTGCCTCTGGGAGCGCTGAGACTGGGAGTGGTGGCATGCACCTGTAATCCTAGCATTTGGGAGGCTGTAAAGAGAGTATCACTACAAGTCCGATCTCCATAGTGAGACCCTGAACACCCTTGTAGACCCTGCCCTAAATACAGGAAAAAAGAAGAGTAAAAGGAAGGTGAACAAAAGACCAAGCAAAGTATTAAATGGAGAAAAAAAAAAAAACAAAGTACACAATACTACAAAATATTATAATGTTTTCTTTACAAAATTATCTTGGAAAAAATTCTAAGATTATTTTTTAACCATAGACCATGCAAAATTAGTTTTTAATGCAGCGACTAAATTGAATATTAATTATCGATTATAGTAGTGATTTCTTAATGCTTACCAAATTAGAAACAGAAACAGCATGAAAATAATTGATGGGTAAAAAGTAGAAAGGTGGGGGCAAAAATAGAGTTAGACAAAGGAGTAACATATGTTAATATAGTCAGGTAAAGGGGGCTTTTTAGACAGTCAGTTCCCGGGGTGATACTATACCTAACAGCTGGCTGTGCTCCCCTGTGATGGAGTTCTGACTCGGGTCTGAAAAACAAACAATTGAAAAAAAAAGAAAAAAATGAATGCTCAAAAAAAATAATTTTTTAAAATTCAGCAACAAAAGCAACCAAGGAAATAAGCAAAAACTGAAAAGTTTAAGAAACATTAATGAAAGAATAATAAAAGAGAACTATTATTTTTAAAAGATTACATTCTTTAAGAATTACCATATCACTCAATAATTTATTCATTTGTCTTATGGAAGTTACTTAGGTTGTTTCTACCTTTTGGTTACTTCAAAGACTATTGCTATAATACCTTGTCATATAAGGACCCAAGGTTCTATTTCATAGACTGGAATATTATTCAGCTATAAAATAAAGGAATTCTGATACATGCTACAATATGGATGAAACTTGAAAACACACCAAACAGGAAAAAAATACTGTATGATTCCACATAAAATATTGAGAAAAGCCGAATTTACAGAGACTGAAAGGACATTAGTGGTTTAAAAGGAGCTGGGTAGAGTATGGTGTGGGTGTTACTGTTGAGAGTATGGAGCTGCCATAAGGGTGAAGAGAAATTCATGAAGTAGAGAGTAGTAATGGCTATATGGCCCTGTGGATGTACTCGAAATGGTTAAAATAGTATATTTTAAGATGTACACTTCGCTTCCCTGGCAAGTGCAAGGGCCTGAGTTCAATCCCCAGTTCAGCCAAAAAAACAAAAAACAAAAAAATGTATCTCCTTAAGATGTACACTTCCGTAATCCCAGCTACTGAGGATGCCGAAGATAGGAGGGTCAAGTTTGAGGCCGGTCTGGGCAATTTAGAGAAACACTGTTCCAAAAAATAAAAAGGAAGCCAGTGTGGCGTCACATGCCTATAATAACAGCATTTGGGGAGGCTGAGGCAGGAGGATCCAACCTGAGTGACTTACTGAAAACCTGTCTCGAAACAAAAGATCTTGAAAAACGCTAGGATGTAGCTCAGTGAAAAAGCCTTGGGTTAAATCCCTAGTACAACACCCTCACACATGCACAAACAGGTTGAGAATCTAGTTCCATGCTGAGTTCAATTCCAGCCTGAGTTCAATTACCAGCCCTCCAAACAAATAAATAAATTGAAAGATCAATACACAGATTTAACTATGCATTTCTGTAAGATGTTTCAGGGCCATAACATGAGTTGAGTTTTCTCTTTAATGACAAAGGAATATATTAGAATAACAGCTCATTATTTATATGTTAATTTGGCTTTTTTTTTTTTTTTTGTATCGGGAATTGAACTCAGGACCTTGCATTTGCCAGGCAGACATGATTTGCCTTTAAAATAAAATGACTTCCACAAGTGACACCTGGCCACCAGTAAGCATCATGGACACTGTCCACGTCCACCACATACTAGAACTTTGTGCAATATCCTATCCCCAAACTGTTAGAAATGCTGGCCATATATTTGCCATTCCAGTATTTTTGTTATATTTTATGCTTAGTAATTCTTTACTATCATGAAAACTTTTTCTTAGTTGATATTTTTGTATATACTAACCTAATCAAATACTGTGTGAATACTCTGAATTGATCGCAGATTTGTACATATGATACACTACATTTTGGCCTCTTAGACTCACAATCTAAATTTTGAATATTATTTTGAAATATTTAATTTAATTTTGAATTAATAATTAATTTTCTGAATATTGTTTAATTTTTGTTTTATGATTTATACTGTTCCTTTGTTTTTTGGGTTTTTTTGTTTTTGTTTTTGTTTTTCAGAACCAGGGATTGAACGCAGGCACTTGTGCTTGCCAGGCAAGTGCTTATTCTACTGAGCTATCTTCCTGGCTGTATACTGTTTCTTTGACCTACAATCTACTTATAAGACACGGTATGACATTTTCTCCTAGTATTAGAAACTTTAAGAAGTGTATTTCCATTAACTTTATAATAGTTCTTGTCTTTTACACACACATGAAAAAATATGTATGATATAAGATTGATAATGTTTTGTGGAAATCTTCAATGACCTTTTAAATGGGTTCGTCTAATATAATTACATTTTACATAGTCCTGCATAACTACCATACTGAGAGCTCTTTATTCTTTATCCAGAACCATACAGCAAATTCTCTTGCCTTCTGGATTATGGTCTTTGTTATTTTTTATATGCTACAACTGGGGGTATTAGAATATTTCAAGTTTGTATAACTGGAAAATATTTTACTTTGTTTTCAAAGGTATGTTTGCGAAGTATAAAATTCAATGAGGACAGATCTTTTTTTTTTCAGCCCTCTGAATAAATAAGTCTAGTTTCTTACCCACTTGCTCTTTTTTTTTTCTAATGTGGAATAAGATGCTATTTAATTTTGTTCTTCCATAGCTAATATGTTTTTCTATATATATGCTTTAATGATTTTTTTTACAACTAGTTTTGGACAATTTCAGTTTTGTGTATCTTCGTATGATTTTATTCATATTTTTGTGCAAAAGGTTCGTTTTTCTTGGAAATGTGGTGTTAATAATTTTAACTAAACTCAGAAATTTGGCGAGTTGGCTCAGTAGAATAAGCGCTTCCAACTGTCCTACCAATTTGATTTGAAACTGTCTCATTGCTATTTGTTTCTTGATAAAATTATGGAAAGGGGCTGGTGAGATGGCTCAGTGGTCTAAAGCATCTACTTAGAACAAGCTTAGCAAAGCACAGGGACCGCGGTTCAATCCCCCAGCACCACATGCCAGCCAGCCCCGCCCCCTGGTGGGCTGAGCTGCCCCCCCCCCCCACACACACAAAAAAAAAAAAAAAACTTTAAAAAAAATTATGGAAAAAAAAAAAAAAAAGAATAAGCACTTCCCTGGCAAGTGCAAGGGTCTGAGTCCACTCCCCGTTCTACCAAAAAAAAAAAAAAAGGATGAATTTCTTAGGCCGGGGAGATAGCTCAGTAGAATAAGTGCTTGCCTGGCAAGTGAGGGGCCTGAGTTCAATCCCTGGTTCTGCCAAAAAACAAACAAACAAAAAAATAAATAAATTCAGAAATTTTAGATCTTTAAATACTTATTGTCTATCTCCCTCTACTCAGAATTCTAATTATATGAATATAAGTTTCTTGATTTTTCACACAGAGAGAACTATTATATGACTGATCTGTAAGCTCTTCTTGATGTTTCAGATAATTTTTGTTATATTCATTTAAGTTTGTAAATAATTTTTTACAATGTGCAATCTATTATTAATCTTGTCATATACTCATTTCAGGAATATTCTTCTAAAATTCATTCTGTCTGCATTTTATATCTTTCACATTTCATTATTTGTCTACAATTTATTTGCTATATAATTATTATTTATTTTCAATAGTCAGTGAGTACCAAAAAAATAAAATGACTTGTAATTACTTGTTTCTTCAGTAATCTGAAATAAAATTAGTAGCAATAAACCAAATTCTTAGTCCAAGAGATTAATAACCACCATTTCACAATTAATCACTTGCTTATCAAAAAGCCTCGAAGAGCATTGAGGGCTAAATATAGAAAAGACCCCAAGCTCCATGGTCCTTAAAATTAAATCTCTTGAGCTGAGGATTGGGATGAGCCACCCTGAAGGTATCCGCGGGAAAAACAAACTGAGGTCACAGTTTGAGAACAATGGGAACAGGCTCTATCTTTTTTCACTGACTTCTAATTGAAGTTAAATTTTTTTCTAATTATGAGATAAGGAAGAAACTACATAAAAACTGTCTGTGAATCTTGTCCAGAATAAATATTAGACTTTTAAATATTATACTATTGTTATTTTAGACAAAATTCAAATAATGTTTTCCATGGTCCATGTATGTGTTTTACATCTAATTAAATCTACCATTCTAAATATGCATGCCAAGGTAGCTTAGTGGTAGAGCATTTGCTTAAGCATATAAGATTCAATTTCAGCCTGTAAATAAATACACATCTCAAATAGAATGTACCCTACAGATTCTCAACAGGGTAGAAATAAGGTTAAAATCTGAGGGGCTTTTGTTTTGTTTTTTGAGTAGGGTTTTGCTATGCAGTTCAGGCTGGCCTTGAGCTCAGTTTGTAGCCTGGGCTACATGCAAATTCACAACACTCCTCCTGCCACAGCCTCCTGAATGCTGGGTTTACAGAGGTGTACAACACCATACCCACAACTAGTTCACCAAGGTGGAAACCTGACTACCACAGCTAAAGTCTCAAATGATGGGCTCAATGGAGTAAGTGCTTGTCTGGCAAGTGCAAGGTCCTGAGTTTGATTCTTGGTACCAAACAAACAAACAAACAAACAAGGCTGCTAAAGTTTCAAATGACATATGAACTTTTTCTTTCTTTCTTTTTTTTTTTTTTTTTTTGTCTTTTTGAGGCAGGGTGTCACTATGCAGTTCAGGCTGATCTGGAACTCATGTTGTAGTCCAGGCTGGCCTCAAACTCACAATTATCCTCCGGCCTCAGCCTCCCAAGTTCTGGGATTACAGGTACCTGCCATCATGCCTGGCCATACAAACATCTTAAGATATATTTTGAGAGGATTTTTTTTCTTTAATTTGGTTTTGAAAAAGAAAAATTCCAAAATTATTCTCATCTAGAACATTTTCTCCAAAACAGCAAGTGAGTTCCTATCTTTTACTTTCAATTCATCTTCTCATCTAAATAAAGAGTACTTTATTAATATAAACAGAGTTGTTCTTAAACATAAAACAAAGTAGGAGTCACCAATTCTATAGCAACTTGATATATTAGATCACTTTACCTCTATCCCACCCTTACTAGTATGAGAAAAACTAAACACTATGATTGCAGAGATGCAAGTGGGTACCTGGTATGGAAGCAAAAGAAGAGAAAGCATTCTAGAGTTTTAGAAATGGAAGAACTGGGCTGGCCTGAGCTAGGTAGACTCAGTGGATTAAAGCACCTGCTAAGGCAGACACAGGGGCCAGGGGTTCCATTTCCCACCCCTGGAGCACACTGAAACAGAGATTGAGACTGGGCGTGGTGATGCACACCTGTAATCCCAGCCTTGGGAGGGTGAAAAACAGGAAGGATCACTATCTGTGTAGGGAGACCCTGTAGACTCTGTACTGAATTTTTTTTTTTTTTTTTTTTTTTTTTTGGCAGAATTGGGGATTGAACTCAGGCCCTTGTGCTTGCCAGGGAAGCGCTTATTCCACTGAGCCATCTCCCTGGCCCCCAACTCTGTACTAAATTTAAAAAAAAAAAAAAGAAAGAAAGAAAGAAATGAAGAACTGTGTTAGTAATCTGTGTTAGTAATCCTACTGACTCTAGAGGAAAAATTGGGAAGGGGTTATCACATCAACTGTTTTTCCTCCCTACAACCTTACCAGTGACCTTTCAAAATTTTGGTTCCCAAACCAGGCATGGTGGCGCACACCTGTAATCCCAGCACTTGGGAGGCTGAGCAGTAAGATCATAATGAGTTTGCGGCCAGCCTGGGCTACATAGTGAGTTTAAGAGTAGCCTGAATTAAAGTGCAAGACCTTGTCTCAAAAAGAAGATAAATAATTGGTTCCAAATTACTAAGGTATGCTAGGACAGACAAACTTGAAAACTTCCTCTCTTGAAAGTTGCCCCTGCCCCTGTGTCTCTTCTTCCCTCCCTTCTCTCCTGTTCCCCACCCCCTCTCATTGCTTTTGCTGTCTTTTGCAGCCATACACTGTTGCCCCTCTGCCATGTGACACCCTGCTTTGGAGCCAGCCAATTATGGACTGAAAACTTTACAGACTGTGAGCAAAATAAACCTTTCCCCCTTTAAAAAGAAAAGAAAAGAAAAGAAAAGAAAAGAAAAGAAAAGAAAAGAAAGAGAAAAAAGAAAATTAATGTCTGGTTTAATGAGTGGCCAAAGACACATCTGCAATACTGCCAAAAGAGAAAGGTTAAAGAAAGTCTTTTTTTCCCTTCCAGTCTAGGAACTAAGCTCAGGCATTACACAAGCTGAGTACTCTACACAGCTACATTCCATGGCTAGCAGGAGATGAAATCTTTGAGAACCTATGTTCCCCTTCTCAATACTCTATTTTTAACTTTTTTGTTTTAAAACAAAATACAAGCTATGTAACAAGCTATCTGGAATTCCATGGAATACGCTATATGAATAGAAGTAGAAAAACTACTCAAACAACTCAGGAAGACTAGGAATGGTTTTAAAGAGGAAAATACAAATGTCTTTTCTTAAAAACACAACTCCTACATCATGTAATATGCATTATTTCTGACTGTAAATTGAAGCATCTGCCCTCTCTCTCTGGTGGAGCCAGAACTTTTTCTCTCAATGCTCTCATCTCTTTGCTTGTGTAGGTCCTACAAGGTCCGACTTTGACTCTCTGGTTTTAATTTATTGTAACTAAAAGATTTCCGGGTAATCCTTACTTGATATTCATTTGGTAATTTGAAGATTAACCTCCAAGACCTGCAAATGTTTCACTAATACATGTAAAAGCAGATGCAGCTCAGTAACAGAGTATATGTAAAAGCTAAAACCAAGGCAAATGTAGGAGTAAACAAGTTGATGAACTCACTAGAATGAAACTAACCCTACCAGTAAAAATCACAGTTGTTAAGTTGGCTGAAGTTGAAGGGCATTTCTGGGTGTATAATCCAAACTGTGTATTCAACGTGGTAACACTACTTTATGTGTGGAAATACTGCTATGGTCCTACACCCAAGCTCTCCAATTTAACATTTTTCTTGCTACCATGTGATTGGTAAGGGGACACCCACGTTTGTCTAAAGAGTGAAAGTTATACTGGTTGTGGTGGCACATGCCTGTAATCCCAGTACTTAGGAAGCTGATGCAGAAGCATTGCCACAAATTTGGCATCAATCTGAGTTACATAGGGAGTTCAAGGCCAGCCTGAACTTTATCGCGAGACCTTGTCTCAAGAGTGGAAGTTGTTCTAAATAGTACCCAAAATGACATTTATTGTAAACAAACTATTTCTTGTAATTGAGACCATGTGCCAATAATTTATCTGTACCACACGGTAGCTTTAATAAATTAAGCTACACCTAAATCATAATATAACCAGATTACAACTAAAAATCCCTGCCTGGCAAGCACAAGGTCCTGAGTTTGATCCCCAGCACCAAAAACAAACAAACAAAAAACCCCTTAAAACCAAAAAGCCTGGAGCACTCTATAGTTCAGTATGGGAACTCAAATGGAATAGAAACAAAACAAATACTTTTAAAATCAGGTAGACGGGAGCTGGGGAGATGGCTCAGTGGAATAAGTGCGTCCCTGGCAAGCGCAAGGGCCTGAGTTCAATCCCCGGTTCTGCCAATAAATAAATAAAATAAAACCAGGTAGACGTAATGAGAAAAATGAAGTGTAAAGACAGCTAAACATGAGAATAAA
>NW_004524742.1:6028853-6040108 GCF_000260255.1 Octodon degus
AAAAATTATTATAGCAATATAAAGCCATGAACTGAACCCCATGTATGATACATATTTCTTACTGTGTAAGTGCATATTCCTTAGTGAATTAACAGAAATAGTAAGAAAATGGTTTGGGATGGAGAGGTCTCTGTCAAATGTTTAGTAGTTAAGTAGATTTCTATGACGTACAACTTCTCATATCCTTCAATATACTAATAAACTAATCTCCAAAAATAAATATTAACTCAGCATTCCTAAATACAAATCAGGAGAGATAACTCATTTTGCATCAAACAACTTGTGTAATTAGTGTCCTAGTATACACTTTGGGAAATGCTAAACTGGTATTTTAGGGTTAGAAGATAACCCTATGGATCATCATTCCTATTTGTTCACTCATTTATTTACTCAGCACTCCATTAAACCAGTATTTTCTGAAATCACCCAGTCAAAAATGACAGACTTTGGTCCTAGTATGAATTGCTGAATTATTATTGTGGTCATCTAATATGGCTGAAGCCCTTAAAACAACAGCTTATCTTCCCAAAGACCACCTTCCCCCTTCTTCTCCAACCCAGCCCAGGGTACAATATCCTTTCACCTTTCCCACCACCACAGGGAAGGCCCCAAGTAGCTCCTCAGACATTTCTAAACAACCCCTTCATGCTCCACCCCTAACAAAGTCCATAAAAGCCTCAGCTTTTTTTGTCTCAGGCCTGAAGACCTATCTGCCCTATCTGCCCCATCTGCCCCCATTCTCTCCGTGTCAGTTAATGAAGGCTTCTTTTATCTTTCTTATCTCTTTACTGTGCTGCAGAAAAACCTATCAAAACCAATCATGGTGTACTTGCTGAACTACAAATTCCTGGGTGGGAGAAGGGGAGAGATGTGAAAATTATTTGGGGGCTCAGTGGCAGAAGCGCCTGCCTGGCAAGCCCAAGGTTCCAAATTCGATCCCTGGTGTGTGTGTGTGTGTGTGTGTGTGTGTGTGTGTGTGTGTTTGAGAGAGTGAGACAGACAGACAGACAATTATTTGGGAACAACAACTAGTAAGAGGGGCTGGGGAGACAGCTCAGTAGAATAAGTGTTTGCCTAGCAAGTGCAAGGGCCTGAGTTCAATCCCTGGTTCTGGAAAAAAACAAAACACAAAAAACTAGTAAAATAAGCAATAAAAAGGAGAGAGAAAAGAGTACATATCAAAACAAACCAAGGGGGGCCGAGGAGATAGCTCAGTAAAAAAGCGCTTGCCTGGCAAGCACAGGGTCCTGAGTTCAATCCCTAGTTCCGCAAAAAAAAAAACAAAAAAAAAAAAAAAAAAAAAAAAACACCAAGGGCAAGAGTCAGTAATGAAGCACAGAACACCTAAGTGAGAATGGAAACTAACTAACTAGAGCTCAGGTGATGGATTAGTATTGCATAAGATGATGGGCAGATGTAAATATATAGTCTGCCAAAAAAAATGTACACATTTCAGCAGTTCACTGTACTAATAAATGTCCAGAAGCTGACAGCCACCACCCTGAGCCCCTCTCATAATTGCAAAAGATAACATGCATTGATCTCATAATATCTCAATAAATTCAGTATTAAATTATTTAGACAAATTATTTCTTTTCCTGAAATATACATTTTTTGATGGGCTCTGGGATATGCCATTAAGAATTTGGGTTCCAGGTGTTGTGGTGCACACCTGTAATCCCAGCAGTTGGGAAGCTGA
Source organism: Octodon degus (assembly GCF_000260255.1). Classification (NCBI taxonomy): domain Eukaryota; kingdom Metazoa; phylum Chordata; class Mammalia; order Rodentia; family Octodontidae; genus Octodon; species Octodon degus. Next base: position 6,030,553 of record NW_004524742.1, read on the forward strand.
GACAGGAAGACTGACTGCCATGAGTTCAAGACCATCCTGGGCTACAAAGTGAGTTTAAAGCCAACTTGAACTACACAGCAAGACTTTGTCTAAAAAAAAAAAAAGAACTTAGGAAGAAGGGTATTAAAATACAATTTATTCTAAAATACAGAGTCAGTCATATGAGAACAGAGGGTGGAGGGGCTTAATAAGCATATTAAGTCCTGCAAGAAATGAGAGAAGAAGCTAACTAGAATTATGTAGAACATCTGAATAATGTCGACAGCACAAGTGAAGTTGGAAATGATGAATCTGTGGCACTGCATTTTCAGGGCTGTGAGATCCCCATTCCACCACTTGTTCTTAGTAGTAGCACAGCCGTCAGGCCTACCAGTGGTTCTTCACAATAACACAACTGTGAGGATTAAGAATGATGGCAGGAAAAAAATGAATGAACACATTATAAAAATGAGAAGAAACTAACTAGGTGTGGTGGTGTACAGCTGTAATCCCAGTTATGGGGGAGGCAGGGAAAGGTAGAGTAAATGCAAGCCCCTTCTGTGCAATGGCAGTTCAGTGGGACCCTGTCCTGGAACAGGAAGTTAAAAGTCGGTGAGGGTTGGGATGCAACTCAGTGCAAAGAGCCTGAGTTCAGTCCACAGTACTGAAAAATACTCAAAGAAACAGAAATTCAGAATTCAATAAAAGATTAGTGATGAAAATAAAGATTTAAAAATTATCATTACAATTGAAGGATGAACTTCATAAAACTCAACATAAAGAAAAAGGAGCTGAGACCGAGGGCTGGTAAGCCTAGAGAAGAGTCACTGAAGGAAGCAGAGAGGAACAAATCACTGAAAGAACCCTGACTACAAGGCTGCCATTCCCGTTTTCCCCAGAAAATTTCAGACTGAAATGAAGTAAGATGCAATTAAGGTGGCAAGTACTGAAAGAGCCAAACATGCATATAGGAACAAAACTGACATGGAAATCCTGAAGAAATTCATGAGAATTTATTCAGCAGTCTTCCTTTGCTCATCTGACTTGCTTAAAGAAGGGGTTGCCAGACAGTAGCAGCCAGCTGGAGTGGATGAGGAGCAGCCACACATCTCATGCAGGCCACTCAAGCCCATCTCTTGCCCTAGGGCACCACTGCTGGGCAGAGAGATGGTGGGACTGCTGGCACTGGGGAATACCCCGGGCTCCAGGCAAGAAGAGGTGGAACAAGACAGCAGGAAGCACAGGCAGAGCTGCCACTACTACTGGGTGCTCATCAACTATGTTCCTTGTTCTGGTGCATATGTGTGCTAAGAATGTTGCATTAATGGAAGTCCCTGAGGAAAAGCAGTGTTTGGGCTACATCCACAGAAATGTCTTTTATTTACTGTATTTTAATTTTTATTTATTTTTAATTTTATTTATTTATTTATTTATTTATTGGGGGGGCTGGCTGGCATGTGGTGTTGGGGGATTGAACCGCGGTCCCTGTGATTTGCTAAGCTTGTTCTAAGTAGGTGCTTTAGACCACTGAGCCATCTCACCAGCCCATAATTTTTATCTATTTTTAATGTATTTGGTACAGGGTCTCACTGTGCAGCTCAGACTCCTCCTGTTTTCAGCCTCTCTAGTGCTGGGATTACAGGCATGCACCACCAAGCCTGGTCTTGGTGGCCTGTTCAGTGTGCCCAGGTGTAGGGCTGGTGTGGCATGTGTTGCCAGGGATTGAACCCTGGTCCCTGCGCTTCCCTAAGCAGGTGCTAGTCCATATTTATCTTTGAGATAGGGTCTTGGTTCGAACTCTCAGCTATCCTCCTGCCTCAGCCTCCCAAGTGCTGGGATTACAGGCTTGCATCACCATATCTGACTGAGAAATGTTTTAAAAGACACTTTTTTTGGTCTGGGCTTCAGATCTGTGTAAAGGAAAATGTGATAAGGTAATGTGTGTTTGTTCTGAATTCATTTGAATAAGCTTTGTTGAAATTCCTCCTAAATACAAGGAAGTAAATCCCACAGATTGTGACAAAGATGGTTATAACTGCAAATATACAACCTATAACTCCTAGGAGATAAGCATATAGCAGAAGGCAGATTTAAGAAAGTCTGAGGTAGCTAGGTGTAGTGGCTCATACTTATATGTGCTAGCACTGGAGGAAGCTAAAGCAGGAGGATCACCAGGTCAAGTTCTGCTTGTCTCTGAGGGATATAGCTTAAAGACAGAAGCACCTCTGCATTGCATGCCTAATACTGCCCCCTACACACATACACACATATACACAGAAGACCATAATCTGGGGTATACTTTAGAGATAAAGAGTTTTTTGGGCCAAATCCACAAACTGATAAACAATATAAATGTTAACTACAGAAGCATGAAGTGTAAGTAGAGGACAGCATTTTCACAGTTAAAAAAGAATAGAAAATCTCACCGAGAAGTAACAAAGAATGAATCCTAAGATTGATGCAAAATATTATTCAAGAAGACAATAACACTTCATGTCTTTTTTTAGCCACATGGATGTCCAGTGTGTTGAAATTTTTAAGTTCAGTGTGTAAATGTGTCGTAATTTTCTATAACTCAAGAAAACATAAATGGCTCCTTACAGTCTATAATCTTTTGAGACTTTGTTGAGTCAGCCTAAAGCCTTGAAGATTCATGCAAGCTGCTGCATGTTGTTACTACTAACTCCTTCTCTAACACAGAGTTTCGAGATACAAGCTACATATTCACTATGACTTGATTGCATCCCATAAAGTGGTGTGTTGTAAACTTAATCCCCATGCAAATGTTGGGAGATGGGACCTAATGAGGTGACTAAGCTCCAGAATGAGCACAGCTCTGGGGAATGATTTATGCCAGTACTGTGGCAGGTCTGCGGTAACTGGACGAGTTTGGGCCCCTCTCTCTCTCTCCTTGTTCTCCCACAGCAGCAAGAAGCCCTAACCTCATGCTGGCATCTTGATGTTGCCATAATCAGGCTCCAGAAACATGGTCCAATAAATCTCTGTTGACTATAAATTACCCCATCTGAGGCCCTATTTTAGCAGCTTAGACCAGACTAAGACACATACAATTTACTCATTTAAAGTGTTCAATGATTTTTTTTTTTTTTTTTCCTGTATTCAGGACCAGGTCTATAGGGTCTCACTACACAGAACAGACTTGTAGTGATTCTCCTGTTTTCAGCTTCCAAATGGCTGGAATTACAGGCAGGTACCACCAGGCCCAATCTCAATTGCTGGCTCAGCATGTCCTGGGCGTGGGGCCAGCAGGGCATGCCAGGGATCAAACCCCAGTCACTGCACCCTGCCAAAACAGGTATTTTAGTCCACTGAGCTATCAGGCCAGCCCTTTTATTTTAAATTCATGTATTTGGAACAGGGTCTCACTACAAAGCTCTGACTCACAGTGATCCTCCTGTTTTCAGCTTCCCCAGTGCTGGGATTACTGGTGTGCACCATCATGCCTGGATTTGGCGGCCAGCTCAGTGTGCCGGTGGTGGGGACAACATGGCATGTGGTGCCAGTGATCAATCCCCTGTGTTTGCCTAAGCAAGCACTCAGTCTGCTGAGATCTCTCTCCAGGTCTCAGTGATTCTTAATAAGCCACACTGTTGTGCAACTCTCACCACACTGTAACTTCACACCACCTATCCATTTGTGGTCTATCCCTACCTCATTCGCTTTCTCAGCCCTGTCTAAGCAATCACTAACCTATGGTCTCTTGGGACTACCTTTTTTTACTTCACGTATTTTTAAGGTTCATCCAACTTACAGCAGGCACTGGCACTTTCACTTCATTGCCAAATAATGCCATATGGACATACCACAATTTATCTATTCATCAACTGGTAAACACTGGGTTGTTTTCACTTCTTTGACTATTATGAAAAAAATTTCTATGAACACTCTTGGGTAACTTTTTGTGTCATATAATTAATTGCCAGAACATATGGTAACGCTTTTTAAATTTTTGAGGACCCACCAAACTGTTTTCCAAAGTAGTTATTATTCCACCTATGTTCCCATAAGCAGTAAATGAGAGTTTCAATTTCCCTACATCCTGGTCAACAATTTTTAGTCTACCTTCTGGGTTATAGCTACCCTAGTGAGTGTGTTTCTCATGGTTTTTATGTGCTTTTCTCTGACAGCTGATCATGTTGTACATGTTCACAGGTACTTACTTGGCACTCTTCCTCTCATTTGGAAAACTTTCTGTTTTCCTCCCATATTTTTTGAGTTTTGCTTTGACTTTAGCATTTTTACATTGCAGCTATTATAGAACTGCTCCCTGAAGTATGCTATTTTTGGTTAAAGCCCTTACTTTGCACTGATATAACACACTCCTAGAGTTAGTCACTTTCCATGATTTCTACCACTTGTGTGACCTCTGTTCTGGCTCATTTGTTATTTGGTTAATATCTTCTGTTGAACAGCCTCTAGGATTGAATGGATGATATTCTCTAAAAATTTTGCATACGTGTAATATATACTCCCCTAATAGTGGAGTAGTACCTTCACCCAAAAGAGGCATCTGAGATTCTAGTCTTTCATTCAAAGTAACTTAGTAAATGCTCCTAACCATCTCCTAGTTTTCAGGGTTGTTGATTAGAATTCTGATGTCTTTCTGATACTTCATAGGTATGCCTTATTTTATGCGGAAATCTGTAAGATGAAACCTGGAGCTCAAAACTTTTACCAGCATATCCTTAGATATGTATGGAGGATTAAAACACACACACACACACACACACACACACACACACACACACACTTGCCAGGCAGGTTCTGCATCACTGAGCTGTATCTCTGACCTCTGCTTTTCTTTTTTGTTCCTTTTTCTTCTTTTAGAACAAATATTAGCCCCTTTAAGTATTTTGAATCTTTCAAGTTTATCTTTTTAGATGCTTTTGGCTCTAGGCTTGAAACATTTCTTCTACTTGATTTTTCAGGCCAACAGTTGATCACATTCAACCATTCTCTTATTTATCAGCTGCCTACCATGTGTGACAGTATTCTGGGCACTAGGTGTTGACAATGGATTAGTAGTATAGATAGTACAAAAGGTGGAGATGGTTGTCATTGTTTTCAGTACTGGGCATCAAATTCAGGTTCTTACATTTGCTGGACAAGCACTCTAGCACTAAGCTACATACCTAGACCAGTTTTTTGTGGTTTTGTTTTAGTGTGTGTGCTTGGACTGAGTAAAATGGCAGTAAATATTTATCTTGGAAGTCTAATTTTGTTTGTTCTGTAATCTTCTTTGCACTTCACCTTAAATTTTCCCATTATTTATGATTTTCATGTTCAAGTTACTGTATGCTACATTTCTGGCCCAGTAAATTGTTTATTCTAAATGATTTTTTGCTTTGTGGCTGCCTTGCTTCCCTAGACCAGTTTTCTTTGCCATTTCATAAGGACATAAGTGTTTGTTGAAGAACTACGAGTAGTGGCCATATCAAGAGAACAGGTGGGTACCTGTAATCCCAAGTACTTAGGAGGCTGAGACAGGAGTCTAGACTGGACAACATGGCAAGACTCCATCTCAAAAATAAAAGATGAAAACAGAGATGCAAAGCAGACTACCTCTGTGGGTAGGCAATGGCAGCAGGCACGCTGTCAGCCCTGGTGGAGGTATGGGGTGAAGCCCTCCTGCTCTCTAGTCTCCTTATATCTTCTAGCCTCATGAAAAGGAAATCACAGTGCTCTGGATCTTTCCCTTTTTCCCTCCAGGAAAACCTAGGTCTCTGACAGGTAGAGTTCTTTCCTAGATCTGCCATTTGAAGCCTCATCCTGACTCTCTCTGGGCCCTCGTCCAGCCCATAAGGGGTGGACCTCTCCTGTGCCACCTCTCCCTGACTGAGCTCTCACAGAGCCCATGGACTCACTTGTTCATCAGATCCAGCTGTTCATCAGATCCAGGGCCCTTTTGCTTAAGAGACATACATATAAGCAGACATTAGGAATACAGAGGGCTATTTAAGTATTCAAGTAGCCACCTTTTTAGAACTCTGAGAGGTCTACTTTTTAACCCAAAAACATTCAAAACTTGACAATTAAATTTTTTTATTTTAATTTGAACCTTTTAAATATGTGGAGGTTTTGGGTTTTCTGAGACAGGGTCTATGTAGTTCGGGCTACAAAGATTCACTATGTATCCCACGCTGGCCTTGAATTCACAGTGATTCTCTTACTTCAGCCTCCCCAGGACTGGGATTAAAGATGTGCGGCACCACACCTGGCTGGTTTTGCTTCTTGAGAGAGGGTCTTGCTATTTTGCCTAAGCTGGTCAGAAACTCTTGGATTCAAATGAGTCCCTTCAATAGCTGAGATTACAAATGTGTATCACTACATTAAGTCAAATTTTATGGATCCCCTGTGAATTCCAAATATCTGTAGACTACTGTGTTTTTCAACTACTTTAAATTTTGGAGGAAAACCCCCCTTTTTTTTCTTCATGGAAGCTGGAATTACAGGATACTAACTAAACTGGATAAATCTCAAAATAATTATGTTCTACAAAAACACTGAAACCAAAGAGTATGTACTATTACTCCATTTATATAAAACCCTATGAAATACAAACTAATGCACAGTAAGAAAAAACAAATAGTGGTTGCTTGAGGACCAGGGAATTAGAAGAGTTGGTTATGGAAAGCACAAAGGGCTGGACATGGTGGTGCACACCTAATACCAGAGCGAGAGGCTGAGGCAGGGGACTCTTACAAGTTTGAGACTAGCCCAGGCTACAAAGTGAGCTCAAAGTCAGCATGAATGGTATGAGACCCTGTCTCAAAAAGGCAAAAAGGAAAGAAAATCCCAAAGATACTTTTGGGTATGAAGATGTACATTATCTTGACTATGATAACTATTTTATGGGCATATATGTATGTCAAAACTCATCCAATGGGCTGGAGAGATGGCTCAGTGGTCTAAAGCACCTACTTAGAACAAGCTTAGCAAAAGCATCAGGGACCGCGGTTCAATCCCCCAGCACCACATGCCAGCCAGCCCTGCCCCCTGGTGGGCTGAGCTGGTCGGTCTCTCTCTCTCTCTCTCTCTCTCTCTCAAATAAATAAATAAAATTTAAAAAAAAAAATTAAAAAAAAAAAACTCATCCAAATACGCTTTTAAATATATATAGTTAGCTGAGCATGGTAGCACAGGCCTGTAATCCTAGTGTTTGAGAGGCTGTCACAGGATCACTCAAGTTCAAAGCCAGGCTGAACTCCACAGCAAAACCCTGTCTCAAACCCTCCTCTACAAAAAATGCAGTTAATTTTATATCAATTACATGTCAATAAACCTAAAAGAAACACATATTAAGAAGGGCTGAGGGACTGGGAAGATAGCTCAGAGGTCTAAGTGCCTGCTTGTCAAGCGCAAGGACCCAGGTACAACTCGCATGCTATGCTGGCCCCAGAGCCCCGAGTGTGTCTTGCCAGCCACCAAAACTGGGCATAGTGATGCATGCCTATAATCCCAGCACTGGGAGGCTGAGATAGCAGGGTCACTACAAATCCAAGCTGTGCAGTGAGACCTGGTGCCAAATGATTAAATAAGTAAAACAAAGGTTGATATTCCTAAATATAAATAACATCTAAAAGGAAACTTTCAATAGGTAAGATATATACACAGAATGTTCACTGAAAATTTTTTTTTTTCACTGAAATTTTCTGAGTTTAAAATTTTCCAAAATAGTCAGGGAATTAGCACAGCAGCATAAGCGCCTGTCCGGCAAGCACAAGATCCTGAATTTGATCCCTGGTACAAAAAAACAAACAAACCAAAAAAAAAAAAACAAAAACAAAAACAAAAAACAACATAAAAATAAAAATGAAATGAAATAAAATTTTACCAAAAAAAAGTAGTGCTTTTCTTAAAATTTAAAAAGAAAGAATGAAACTACCTGTCTTGGTTACTCTTCTCTCCTTGCTGGGACAAATACCTGACACCCAAAATGAAGGAAGGAAACCTTTATTTAGCTCACAGCTAGTAGAGGTTTTACTCAGTACTCAGCTGGTTTCAAGGCAGAGTGGCACATTGCGCCAAAGAGCAACCATTAGAGCAAAAGGAATGGCAGCAGCTCAGGCAGCTAGCTAGACTCTCTCCCCTCCTTACAATATAATGCAAATTACTTGCCCAGTGCAGGTACAGCACCCATACCCACAGTAATCAATCACGGGGGCTGGGGTGATAGCTCAGTAGAGTAAGTGCTTGCATGGCAAGCACATGGGCCTGAGTTCAATCCCCAATTCTGGGGGAAAAAAAAAAAAAAAATCCAAACTCCAGAAGCCACCAGGTGAACGCCTGAGGCTCTAAGGGGGGACACCTATAGACAAACCATAACACTATCCTTCACCCTCATGTAATTTACAATACAGTTATACAAATAAAAATGCAATAAGAATGCAAGTTTATTTATTTACTTATTTAGGCACTGGGGATCGAACTTGGGACCTTGCACTTGCCAGGCTGGTGCTTATGCTGTTGAGCTATCTCCCCAGCTCCTGAGAATGCAAGTTTTTTATTTATTTATTTATTTATTTATTTATTTATTTATTTATTTATTTTTTGCTCCAAATGCCTTCAGGGCAGGTTTGGCTGGCTTGAGTTGTGGGGATTGAACCACAGTAACCTGAGCCTGACTGCTTTGTTGAAGCAGCCACTTAAAGAACTGAGCTAAAGGGCAGGCCCCCCAAGAATGCAAGTTTAAAGCATAGTGCAAAGCATTATTTGAAAGCCGACAGATACTGATAAGTGGGATAATCAAAATTAACAAGATTAGGCAAGTCATTTAGAGGAAATGAATACAAACCTGATATTGAGGCGATGACATTAAATGTGGATATGTGTAGGTTTTTATGGTAGTCAGGTTATGGAAGCAAAAGAGAAGGTAATAAAGTGGTAAAAGATGGAGACAACTTCTGAGAAGAACTTCACTATAGGCTCACTTTCCAATGCAGGCATCAGAAGTTACAAAATGATATTAAGGTGGAAGACCATGAGAAAGGATATGAGATCTACTTCATCATAGAGAACTCTAGAATGGAATAAAATCATTTAAATTAACAGACTTTGTTTTGAAGTACTAGGTAGCAAACCTAACAAGGCTCTACCACTGAGTCACATCTTTAACACTTTAAAAATTTTAGAGTTTTTTGAATTTTGAAAAAAAAGTTATCTAGACATAGGTTTCTTTTGGGGGGTTGACTTTTTGAGACAGGGTTTCACTATGTAGTTCAGGCTGGCTTCAAACTCACTTTATAGCCCAGGTGGACCTTGAACTCACAGCGATCCTCCTGTCTGGGTTTATAGGTGTGCTTGACAGAGGTTCTTGCCAAGTTGCCTGGGTTGGTTTCAAACTTGAGATCCTTCTGTCCCAACTCTCCTGAGTAGTTGGGATCATAGGTGCGTGACACCATGCTAACACAAGGTTCTATGTGTAACCTAGCTTCATTCTAAGTGATAAGAGCCATTTAATAATACATTATAGGGCTGGAGAGATGGCTCAGTGGTCTGGGGCACCTGCTCAGAGCAAGCTTGGCAGAGCACAGGGACCGCGGTTCAATCCCCCAGC
>NW_004524742.1:6040423-6042012 GCF_000260255.1 Octodon degus
CCCTATATTCTTAAATTATATTAATGTTCAATGATTTTACTTAGTCCACATGGCATTTTTTTTTCCCATCACTAGCTCTAGTCTTGAAGGCTCCCATTTCTATCTCATTGATAAGTGTATAATCTATGTAGGAGTGTGAGGATTGGAGGGTTGCTAAATGATTACCTGATTAACATGATCCTGCCTGCTTGAACCACTGGTAGAACAGGTATGACTGTCTGGCAGCAAAACTTATGAATTACAGCCTCATTGTGAATATGCTCCCCAACATGAATGTGATAAATCAAGTTCTTTGCCTGTTCAGATTTCTAAATTTTTAGCACCACTTGAATGAGTATTTTACCTTTGGAAATATTCTACATCATACAAAAAAGCAATCTAGGTGTGCTGGTGCACGCTTGCAATTCCAGCATTTGGAAGGCTGAGGCAGGAGTTTGAGGCTATCGTGAGCTACATAGAGTTCAAGTCCAGTCTATACTACACAACCAGACCTTGTCTCAAAAAAGCAAAAATAAATAATTTTTTTAATTTAAAAAACAAATAAGCAATCCAATACATGGAGGGTAGAAGAAGTTAACTTTGAGAAACCCATGATAATACAACCTGATAACTAGTAACTACTGAGAAAACAGGGCAGGCTAGTGGCAGAAAGCATTAAAATGATCTCATATATCAACAGCTGAGGAACAGCATGGTATGGTAAACACACAGACCTCAGTTTGAATCCCAAATCTGCTACCTAAACCATCATACCGATCATGTGGCCTGAGGCGGCAAGTCATTTATTGTCACCAGACTCAGTTTTTAAATTCTTAGCAATTCACATTCCTAATCTCTAAAATACTGATAATGGACACCTGTCCTGGTTGTTATGAGGAGTACAGAAGCCACCATTTGCTAAATTTGTGGCTTAACACTGGCTCTACTACTCACCATGTTGAATCACTATAGCTAGTATCATTACTGTAATGTTAATCGCAGTTTCTGTGTAAAATTGTTTCTTCTTTGACATGACAAAACCAAGAAATGTGATACTCTTTAGTTTACCAACTAATAATTATTTAACCTATGCCATATATCTAAATTCAGCCTGAAATCTGAAAATCTTGAGCATTTTACAATATGCTAAATTGTACTTCATATGTTTTCAGGAAGTATATGTTCCTTCAGTATATAATATTTAAAAAACAACAATTAAGCAGTATGTGTATACATAGGGTTTTTTGTTTGTTTGTTTTTTACTAGGAATCGAACTCAGGGCAGGTGCTGTGCCACTGAGCTATATCCCTGGCACTATTTGTGTTTTTGGGGGGATTTTTTTGGTGGAACCGGGGACTGAACTCAGGCCCTTGAGCTTGCCAGGCAAGCACTTATTCTACTGAGTCATCTCCCCCTGGCCCCTATATGTGTATTTTTATAGAATCTGTATCTTTAAATACTGAACGAGTAGCACCTGGGATTGATATTCTAAATAGGTATCCATCACCTGGAAAGACCCAAGTGAGTCACTAGCCCAACCCCCAACAGAAAGAGACCCTATCCCGCATTCCAACCCCCAACAGGAAAAGACCCTGTCCCATATGTAATCC
>NW_004524742.1:6042112-6055210 GCF_000260255.1 Octodon degus
CCATTCTCTCTACCTTAGCCTCACATGGTTTTACACTATAAAAGTCCCTGGAAGAGACAGCTTCCTGGGGAACTACCCACTAGGGCCCCCCTCCTGTCCCTCTCTTGGACAGGAGCTTTCTTTCTCTCAATAAATATATTCTTCTCAAAAAAAAAAAAAAAAAAAAAAAAAAAAAAAAGAATCTGAATCTTTATAGAATTTAAACAGTTCTAATCTGATATATTCATTGTGAAGCAAAAATAGCAAATAATACACAAAATTCTAAAATAGTTTGAACAAAGTGCTCCAGAATGTCAGAGTATAATATGATAAAAATGTCACAATCTACAGAGTGAAAGGAAAGAGACTCAATTTTGTATTGTTATACTCAAGCAAAAATCATGGCAAAGCCAGGGAGATAGCTCAGCAACTAAAATGCCTGCCTGACAAGCATAAGGTCATGAGTTCAATCCCTAGTACCATTAAAAAAAAAAAAAAAAAGCACTGAACAATCATGACAAAAAGAACTGGGAGGATATTTTAAGGAGGTATTAGTCTTCCTGAAATGCTAGAATACCACACTGTAGCGAGGGTGGCAGAAAAACATTACTCATGCAGACAATTTGAAGGATGAGCTTTTCACTCAAATTTTAAAACATTCAGATATGATTCTGTTAGCTGAGTTGGTAAAAGCCTTATGTGAATAACTATTTTTTAAGGCTTTTTTGACACTGATATTGGTCCTTCCAAGAGGACTGTAAGTTTTGATAATACTCATAGTAAGTTCTGTGAGCCATGCACATTAAGATATAAAATAACTTTCTCTTATTCTAAAACGTGACAATTTGGTATCATGGTATGATAGAGCACAAAGCTGAACACTGGCTGTCACTCACCACGTGACCTGAGGCAAGCCACCAGCCTGATTTTAATTTTTGAAAAGGCAATATCCACCCACAGGTAATCAGGAAGAAATTGGTGACACCTCAGTAAACAGCCTCAATCTACTTCTTCCCTCATCTCTTTAGCACACACTAAAGGTGATAACTACCCTAAGTTCTTTTTTTCTTTTTCTTTCTTTTTCTTTTTTTTTTTTTTTTTTTTGAGATAAGGTCTCATTATGCATTTCAGACTGGTCTCAAACTCACAGTGATCCTTCTGCCCCAAGCATGCACTGGGCCTACCCTAAATTTTTGCTTGCCACCCTCTTAACTTCAAACTGCTACTATTGCTTGCAATCTTCTTTAAACTTCCCTTCAAGAATCCACTGTGTCCTCTCCTCTAAGACATCTGTCCTGGATCCCCACCAGGGAATTTATTATGTTCCCCATCATACATTATCCAAACTTGTTTCTCTTTTTTATTGAGCCACTATTCACAATGTAATAAATAAAAAGGAGTAATTTTTGACAGATGCAATATATGTGCTTTATTTATCCCCACACACACAAAATGCAAACCTTACAAGCACCCTATAAGTAGGTACTGTTATGCCCTTAGATTTATCAATGAAGGAAAAAATGAAACTTGGTGAATGTCACTTAAGTACTAATTATTACAAATTATCACTACTACTAATTAGCAATAATTAGTAGAAATGGGATTCAAAGCCAAGTCCCAAACTCCAAAATTTTTTGGCTGCCTTTGGGTTGGGAGGTGGCTTTTACATTTTTATAGCCTTTGGAAAAGAGTATAACACCTGGCATGATATTTGATGGGAAAAAAGGTAGAGAGCAAGTCTGTTTATCAAACTGCTTAAAATCTGAGGATACAAATGATCTGACGAGGTCTGTCCTCAAAGATCTTATAGTCAGCTTTCTTGGGGAGAGAGATAAGTAACCAGTTGATGTCAGGACAGTGGGTGGTAAGCGCTGTTTCTGTGGACAGTCTGCTGAGTAAATGAACAGAGAAGAAACCACAAAGATGTAATGGAAATCTGAGTTTGGTTTTTTCCTTTGGAAACCAAAGTTATGTAAGGTTCCACTATATTGACATATGAGAAGCTAGCATGCAAAAATGAATGTATTTCTAAAAATTAAATTATCTCTATTTACTTTCTACATTATCTCACTCAAATTGTCTGGTTTAAGTATCATTTTAAAACCTATGTTAAAGGATGACCATCAGGGTGGGGGAGATAGCTCAGCAGCATAAACGCCTGCCTCACAAGTGCAATATTCCAAGTTGGATCTCCGGTAACACAAAACAAACAACAAAAAAAATAAAGGATGACCATCTTTCTAAATATGTTCAGTTTATATAATACTACATTGTTTCTCCACACATAGAGGAGAAAAAAGAAAACAAACAACAACAAAAACTACTGGTTATGTAACTGGCAAGTGCCTAAAACAAAATCATAATAAAGGTAGTTTTAAACTCAGGAGAACAGAGGACTAAATTATTTCAAGCAAATGATACCCAAAAAAAGCCAAAAACAGAAACAAAAGCAAACAAAAAACCCCAGATCTACCTTACTTTATTCTTCGGTTGGTTAAAAAAAAAAAAAAAAAACCCATACATTTTTATCTTTCTTCTCTCCAACTAAACCCACAATAAAGATAATGTACTTGGGACATTCCAAGCCCCTTTCTCAAGTAGATCTTGTACTTTCTGGGCTACTATGAAAACACCAAATAAAACCTTTACTGAATTCAAGGTAGCTGGGCATGGTGATATAAGCCTGTAACCCCAGCACTCAAGAGTCTGAAGAGGACTGCTTCGAGTTCAAGACCAGCCTGGGCCAGTTTGTAAATTGCAGGCCAACCCAGAGTAGATAGCAAGACCTTGTGATATATCTATGTAAGTAAGCAGAATAGTTTGGATAATAGTACTATGGATTTTTGCTGGTCTATGGAAAGGAGCAGTTAATGCTTAATTTTTGTTTCTTTGTTTTCTTATCTTCTTTCTTCATTTTCCCCCTATTTCTTCCTTCTTCATTTCTTACAACTTTTTTTTCTTTTTCCAAAATTGCATACATGTATCTGGTAACCTGAACAGCTAATCTGAAGACAACAATATGAAATACAATGAACACTGTCAAATTCATATTATTTTGTTTGGTAAAGTTCTGTCTAATTTATTTTTTTTTATATTACTATTCTGTATTCCTCTTTAAAAATACAAAAAATTAAATCTAATTTAGATTACAAATGTCACTTCTTACATGTTCAAAGTAACTACTATGGAAGAAAATAAATTAAGCCTAATAATGTTACTTCATTAACAAATCAAAAAAGGGGGGGATACTGGAACTCAAACTCAGGAACCTGCATTTGCTAAGCAGGTGCCTGTGCTCCTGAGCTATATTCCCAGCTATCAAAATTTTTAGAGCTGCTAATAGATTATCAGGGTAGTGCTCTCTTCTAATCAGAAGAAAATTTCTCCAAACTAACTCTAGGAAAGATAAAATTCAGAAAGGATGGTGAAAGGAATAGAAAAACAGTGAGAAGTGAAATGAGGCACAGATGGAATTTAAGTTTTGTCTAAAGGGATTAAAATCTAAGCAATTACAAAAATGCAGCTTCAAATGCACACAAGCCTGAGACACTCCTGCGAGCTGAAGTCATTGACAGAGGATCAAGCACAAGTTCAAAGTAGGTTAAACTTGTTTTCAGCTTCTTATCACCCTGACTATTCAGCAAAATGAAAATAACCCAGTGGACAAAGTTTATATAAACCTTTTTTAACTTCTCCTAATAAATTAACTTGAAGGAAAAAAAATATAAAAGGAAAATTTGGCTGGGCATGGTGGCACATGCCTGTAATTCCAGTACTTGGGAGGCTGAAGCACGACTGCTGTGAGTTCAAGGCCAGCCTGAGCTACAAAGTGAGGCCCTGTCTCAAAAAGACAAAACAAACAACAACAAAAAAAAAATAAAGGAAGATTTTTCTTCATAAACTTTTATTTGTTAAACTATCCTAAATAAGTTAGTTTCTTTCTTTCTTTTTTTTTTTTTTTTGGTAGAACCGGGGATTGAACTCAGGCCCTTGCGCTTGCCAGGGAAGCGCTTATACTACTGAGTCATCTCCCTAGCCCCTAAATAAGTTAAAGCTTTGTTAAAACTTGGTAAGAAACAAAATCAACAGCTGTTTACAGCAAGGAATTGCAGTGTTACTTGCTACAGATTATAGCGGTGGCAAATCTATGGCATGTGTGCTGCAGCCTGCTGTTTATCATCACTGAAAGCTCTAAAAGGTTCACCATCATTGTTATAGAAAAAAAGAATCATGGGATTAAAAGGAATTTTGAAAGTTTCCCTTAGGCTTTATTCACATAATGGAGAAGTTGCTGACAACTTACAGATTTAAAAAATGAGAGGCTTCAAATTCTGGCTATATTTAATACCATAATATTAACTAAGATTTTAATTGGCATGTTTAAAATTTCAAAACCACAATTCCCCTAGAAAGTGTAACTGTTACCATTTAGAGAAAATAATAGGGATAAGCACATTCATCAAGTAATTTAGTTACACCTGATGCTATACCAGTCATTAGAACGATCATCTATTATACTTTTGTCCTTTATTTTTTTTTATCTTACCTTTGTCCTTTTATTAAAGAATTCTTACATCGTTCACTATTGAATTTCTGTTGAGCTGGTAAATCGAGGCAAAATTCTAAATAATCTGAGAAGTCAAAGTATAAAGTCCACAGTACAAACCTACTGAACCATGTTCCCTCTTTACATAATAAACTGCTAAAATTAATTTCACTTTTCTAAACATAAATCTATGAGTGAATTTTAAATTCCGTGTAAACTGACTTTCACTGAGCCTTTCTGCTCGAAAACCCCTTAGCACACTGCCATGATTCAGTTTCACCTGTTGGTAGCGAACACTGACCTCATTGTGGGGGGAAAACAAAACAGTACGATAAGTCACCAGATACGCAAGCCATGAAACAAGTGACTGAAACTGCGGCCACACTTTTTTTCCATGCTTAAAAAGGCCTTCTGAATTTTGATATCTTGGTTACCATTTCTCTCACAAAAACTCTATAGGTTCCAAAAACTTTCCAACTAAGGACTCACCTGGTTCTTCTGCAGCCAGAATCCCGGGTTTTGGTTCTGCTGAACTGGGCTTTTGGGTGACTGAAGCCGCTGCCCCCTCCTCTGGGTCCTCTACCTTGGTCACAGTGAAGTGCGGCATTGTTTCAGAAATGCTTTGCTCTGTTTTAAACTTCCTTCCACTCGTTTTCCCTCCTACTTCTCCCTCTTCGATTCTGATTACTACTCCCGGGAGGCACAGGCTGGGAATCGGGAAGTCCTGGGCGCTCACGTGACCTGCCGCCGTGGGAGTGGGGCTCCCTAGACACGCCTTCTGGTGTTTATCATTCACTTGAAAGGATTAGGAACACCACCCCTGGCTTACCGTTAGTAACCCAAAGAACCTTGACTGCGGCTGCTCTCCCAGGGCTGCAGAAAGCCAGAGACTGGGCGGATTCAACGAACTACCACCTGCGCACACCAGCTTGCTCGCCTCGCTCACATTATGCACATCATGATCTCAGCCTCTGCTCTCACATTTCACACGAGAAAATGAGGGAACAGTTCATTTTCCAAACGCTGCTCTTTAATTAAAGACTGCAGAAAATAGTTTTAGCTTGTATATAAGTAAAGCAGTAGCTAGGGGAAGGGCTTGAGGTAGAACTGGGGGACTAGACAGATAAGAATTAAAATATGCTGCTCCTGAACTAGGACTGGTCCAGGAATGAACTTCCTCACACAGTGTGGGATGGAGCCTTCTCCCTTCTAAAGGCACTTGCAGCTAATTCCCTACCAAACTGAGTGCTGAGAAATTTAAAATGCAAAAGAACTAGTTTTTCTCTTAAATGCCAAAAATCCTGGACTGGGTTAGCCTGAGTTCCAGTTGGTCATTTTAAATCCACAGAGCCATCTGTAATAGGTGGCCACTAAACAACTGGCATTTCCCGTGTTCTCCTTCTCTATAATTACAGGCCACGGTGACCACTGACTGGAGATCCCCCCTAGAAACCCAGGAACTATGCTTCGTGTTTCCAACAAAACTTTCCTAACCTGCTCCTTTAGTTCATGACTTCATTCCTCTGTCACTGACATCTAACAGGTTAGAGTTTATTCTCCTAACAGCACTATGTCAGTTTAGAAAACATTATTTGTGGGTTGCGAAAATGGCTCAGTGGAATAAACACTTCCCTGGCAAGCGCAAGGGCCTGAGTTCAATACCCAGTCCTGCAAAAAAAAAAAAAAAAAAAAAAAAAAAGCCATGTTGAAAACATTTGTGAGACTTTTGTGTCATTTCAAAGTATATGACAAAGTCACACAAATCGATTAAATCTTTTCTTATCCTTCAATGGAAACTTATTTAGTACTTATTTAATAACTCCTATATATTTTATACAAAGCATAGTTCTAGACGCTGTGTATACAGTGATATCCATGAAGAGAAATTAATTTTCCAAAAAGTTCGAGTTTAAAAGAGAAAACCATTTTTAAAGGGTAAAGTTCACAACTTTTGTGTTGGACAGGAAGCTTAAACACTGTTTCAGCTTGGCATGGTGGTGCACTCCTCTAGCTATCCTGGAGGCTGACGCAGGAGGACTGCAAGTTTTGAGTCCAGCCTGGGCAATTTATTTTTTTAATCAATTATTTACTTATTTATTTGGTACAGGGTCTATCACTACATAGCTCAGACTCATAGTGAACCTCCTGTCTCAGCCTCCCCAGCACTGTGATTATAGATGTGGGCCCTACCCACAGTTTCAGTGGCCAGCATGGGTGCTGGGGATTCCAAGGCTGGCCCACATGCAGTACTAGACATCAAATTGGTTCCTTGTGTTTTCCAGGCAGGTGCTTAGACTGCCAAGCTATCTTCCCAGCCCAGGCTGGACAATTTAGACTCTGTCTCAAAAATAAAATGAAAAAGGGCTAAAGATATAGCTCAATGGTAGAGTGCTTGTCTATCATGTACAAAGCCCTGGGTTGAATCCCAAGTAATGTAAAAAACCAAACCAAAACAAAACAAAACACCCCCAAAACCATTAAGGTTTTGCTTGTTTTAGGTAGTGGGGGACTGAACTCAGGACCTTACACTTACCAGGCAGGCACTTATGCCATTGAACTAGCCCAACCATCACATTTTAAAGGAAAAAAAAAAAAAAAATACAAGGAAATCCATCTGATTAAGAGGTACACAGTTCCTTTAGCACCGATTTATTTATTTATTTATTTTATAACTAAAGAACATTTATTTTCACTAAGACTTTTTCTTGAGGACATAACTAAACTTTGTCATCATCCCCTACCCCATCTTAAAAGATTAGTACTGTGAATGTTATAAAGCAGATAGGAACAATCTGAAGGACTGGAACCAATATCGACAAGGAACAACTGCCTTCTGAATCATAAAAATGTTTAAGTAAAAAAAAAAAAAAAAAAGAAAAAAAGAAAAAGGGTTCAATGGGGGTTTTGGATTGAAAAGATCCTCACACCTCACATTTCATCTAACGCATTCAATCCTGGCTAGAGTGAAACAAGTGGAAAGAGGCTCACAGGACAGCGCTTCACTGCAGTGCACTGCACACACCTGTGCTCCAAGCCCCGCCCCCAGCCCCTGCTGTTTCCAACTCCATTATTTGCCAGCCTGTTGTGCCTGCCGACGAAGGAGCACGTAGATCTTCTCTTTGATCCAGTCTTTGTTATAAGGCTGGTATGTCTGGGTATCAGCTCGGTAAACAAGGCAACTGAGGTCTGCCAGATCGTCAATAAAATCAAACAACTGACTGATATCATATGTGATAGAGGGACTGTTGGGGTTCATTCTCTTCAGATGTTCTTCATACATCTTACAAACACCTTCCATGCATTCATTAACAGATTCATAGTCAGCGTAAGTTCTGCCTTCTGGCCTCTTAGTAGGCTGCACCAGCAAAATAGTGTGAGACATCTCGCCAAACCCTCCGCAGCTGCAAACGCCGACTCCACAAGTCACACACGAGGTCAGGGGCAACGCCGCCAACATAGCACCGATTTAAAATACCATATTTAACTCTTGGTATACTTTATCAGGTAACTGTATCAGGTTCTCAGTTGACAACTCTAGAGTATGAGGACATACCTCTGCACTCAGCCTGGAAGATGAGTAAACTGAGCTGTGTTGACTTCCACACTGAAGTAATGTAAAGGCTCGTTAGGAAGTCCTTCTCTCTGACAAATAAGGCTATGTTAAGTTTTTTCACAGAGAAGAAATACTGGCTTGTAATCCTTATTTATTCGAAGTATACCACTTCTTTTCGGTTGTTTTGGTACTAGGGACTGAACTCATGACCTTGTGCTTGCCAGCTAGGCACTTAAACCGCTGAGCTATCTCCCCAGCCCCTCAAAGATATACCACTTCTGAAAGAGAAGGAACCCTTACTTTGTGCTCTGGTTTGCTCTAGAGACATTATGTCATGATCTCATTTAATCATGGCAGAAATGCTTAATTAAGGAATCTACCCAAACTCAGAGTTTGTAAACAGCAAAGTTCAACTCAAACATCACGCTTCTCACTGGCAACACAGACTGTTTAAAAGAATACTCATACCAGTAGTGGCAAACCTATGGCATGCATGTTGTTTTTTCTTTTAAGACAAAGGATGTTAATATATGAGTCTTTTTTTCTAAAGTAAAACCTCAGTATTCAAGTTTAATTGCAATGTTGGCACTTAATGATAAAATAAATGGGCTTAGGGCTGCAGTTTGGGCACGTGGTACCTAAAAGGTTTACCATCACTGTATGCTTTCACCTAAATTTTATTTCAGGTGCTTCTAGTAGCACTGGCTTGCATTCTTAGGTGCAGATTGGAATCATCTAGGGAACCTTTACAACTACTGATGTTGAGACTCATCTCAGATATTGATTAACTGCTTTGGATTAGACCCTAGTAACAAAGGGTGTTTCTTTTGTTTGTTTTTGTTTTTGCAGCACTGGGGATCGAACTCAGGACCTTAACTGAGCTGTATCCCCAGCCACAAAGGTTTTTATATGTAGCCTAGGTTGAGAATTACTAAATAGGAAAAAAAGAAGTTATACTGTAGCTAATCTTCTGTAATTTATGTACAGAAACAGTGACTATTTATACATCTGTATATAGAGTGTAATCAGTCTATACGCAAAAACTATCCTATCATCCTTCATATAAAATATGCCCAGGGGATGGGGATTTGGCTCAATGGTATAATGTTTGCCTAGCAAGCTGGAAGCCCTAGGTTCAGTCCTTGGCACTAAAACAAAAAAATAAACCTCCCCTAAAATATGCCCAGATTAAACAACTACAAATGTGACAAATCTTTGTTAATCTACAATAGGAGTCATTTACTTAGCAACTTGGTGCTTTCGTACCACCATGGTCAACAATTTTATAACATCTCTCTTAGGGTAAACTGCAGATAAAAGCGTAAGGGGATAGAAAATGAAGGTAAAGCTTCTCCTAAAAATGAAAATATATCCACAAAGTGGCTTGTACAAATATGTACATATCAGTGTTTACATAATGTCCTCAAATACCCCTGGTGTACACACACAAGAGAATGGATAAACAAAGAAAAAACAAAGGATAACTATCCAGCAGTTAAAAGAAAGGAACTATTGGTACACACAACAACATGGATTAATGTAAAAAACATGTTAGGCAAAAGCTGGATGTGGTGGGGCACACATATCATCCTATCTCTTGGGAGGCAGAGGCAGGAAGACTGCCATGAGTTCAAAGCCAGCCTGTGAGTTCAAGGTCAGCCTGAACTACAAAGCAAGACAAAAAACAAAAAACATGCCAAGAAGGCTTAACCCAAAAAAAGTACATAATATGTTATCTCCTATTAAGGGGGATAAGCAAAACTAACCTACAAAAAACAAAAACAAGACAATGGTTACTTTTTGGGGACTGGAGGTACAGATGAACTGGCACCAGGCAAGAAAGAACTTCCTGAGACGATGGCAATAGTCTAGATTTTGTTAGGGTTTAGGACTCCCCCCACAAACGCATGCATCTCTTAGCATGAACACACTGATACTACAACATACTTTGAAATGCTTCAAAGGCAGATTAAATGAAGATAAACATATGACAAAACAAAATCCAAATGTAGTATATGCTGCATTTCCCCCCCCAAATAAGACCTATTTGGGAAATAAGACCTACATGATTTTTTTAGGGTATACATAATATAAAGCCTACACCCAAAATAAGCCCCAGTTAAGATCATCAGTCAGGTGATAAACTAGTTCTGTGCCAACAAAAGGGAGAGGTAGAGGCCAGGGAGAAGCGTTTGCGTGGCAAGTGCAAGGTCCTAGACCCAGTCCTAGCCCAGGCTCGGTGAGTGTGTGGAAGAGCTTACTGCTATCCTGCGCCGGCAGGACCTATTACTGGTCCTAGCCCAGGCGCAGCATGGGTGAGACCCTTTTCTACCCCCTTGGGACGTCCCCGACCACTACGCAGCACCTCCCCCCACCCTGCCCGCTCAGTAGGAATTTCTGCTGCATTCTGGGAACCCCCAGACCCAGTCCTAGCCCACGCCCGGTGAGTGTGTGGGAGAGCTACCTCTCCCAACTACTCCACCTTGTCCCTTCCAGACTCAGCTCAGGCCTGGCATACAGGCCTGGGGTGAAACCCTGCACCTGCAATCCCTGCACAGAGTACAGAGGATAGAACCACCCAGATAGTCCAGGAGCATAAAATCTTGCCAGAGGGGCATAACAGGTTCACCCCCAAGGGCAGCAGCAGGAAGGAGCTGAGCACAGAAGCCAGACCCAAGCCAGGCACAGCTGGATAAATCCAAACTTTGTAGATCTGCACCTCAACTACAGTAAGTGCTAAGGTTATAACTACAACAAAGATCTACAACAAAGGTCAGAAGAAAGTGCTATACAAAATGACGAGAAGGAACGAAATGCAACCTCACAACCCAAGCCCACCCGTAACAAGTGCAGAGGACACTAACACAGAACAAATTGGGAATCACACAGCTGAAAACAATGAATCAACGGCTTCCGAAATAAAGAAACAGCTGCAGAAAGGTATAGAGGAACTCAGATTGGAAATAAAAACAGAAATCCCTGAAATAATAACATCTGCAGTAAAAAATCAAATGCAGAAACATATGGAGAAAACCCAAAGCCCATCCAGAACAAGTTTAGAGGTCACTAGCTCGGCTAAAATGCATGAAATAATAGCGTCGATAGTAAATAAGTAACAGCAGAAAGTTACAGAGGAATTCATAGTGCAATTCTTTTCTGAAATAAAAAAAGAATTCTCAGAACTCATAGCATCTGAAGTAAAGAAGCAACTACAGAAACATAGGGAGAAAACCCAATCTGAAAAAAACACTGCAGTAAAAGAATTTTTAACTGCTTCTAAAGAACACATTGATTAAAAAAAAAATGGAGATTAGAAAAATGACGGATTCCTTGAATGAGCAATATAGGAAAGAAATAGATCGCATGAAGCAGAGTCAGAGATATAGAGGAAATTAAAATCTCAATCACGAGCTTGCAAAACTGTTTAAGTGAAAGTAAAGACAGAGGTTCAGATCTTGAAGATGCTGGTGGAGCTAGTGAAAAGGTAAGAAAGGATCTCTTAAAAACAACGAGGATGCAGGAAAGAATAATCCATCATCTGCAAGATGATGCAAAGATGAACAATGTGAGACTAATAGGCATCAATGAGAAAGAAGGAGTCAATACAAATGACATTAAAAAATAGGGGCAGAAGTAATAGCAGAAAACTTCCCAAATATAAGGAAACAATCTGACATTCAGGTAACTGAAGCATACAGAACGCCAAGTAACCTCAACCCAATGAAAAACACACTGAAACATGTAATAGTCAGGATCCCAGAAATTCAGCACAAGAATAATCTACTGAAAGCCACTAGAGAAAAGAAGCAGATCACATTCAAAGGAAAACCCATCAGAATTATGGCCGACTTCTCTTCACAAACCATGCAGGCAAGAAGAGCATGGAGCAGAGTACTTCAAGTCCTCTATGAAAACAAATTCCAGCCCAGACTACTAAACCCTGCAAAACTCTCTTGCAAGTTTGATGGAGAAGTGAAATACTTGCATGACAAAGAACAGCTAAAGAATTTCGTGATGACAAAGCCAACCCTACACAGGCTACTGAAAGATGTTCTAGAGAGGGACCAAAATGAACAGAACTCCACGAATGAGACCAGAAGCAACCAACTAAACAGGGCAAGCAATTAAACACAGGAGAAAAAGAAGTAAGCGACAACAGGTAAATAACACACATCTCAATTCTAACCATCAATGTAAATGGACTCAATTCACCAATTAAGAGAAATGGACTGGCATAGTGGATTAGGAAACAAAATCCAAAAATATGCTGTATAAAAGAAACACATTTAACTCATAAAGACATTCATAGGCTGAAAGTCAACGGATGAAACACAATACTACATGCCCCAGCAACTCAGAAAAAAGCAGGGGTAGCAATCCTATTCTCAGACAGTCTCAGGTTCAAACCAACAATGATCAAGAGAAATAAAGAAGGCCACTATATACTGGTTAGGGGAAACATTCAAGAGGAACAAGTAACACTCATAAATATGTATGCACCAAACATGGGAGCACACAACTATATAAAGCAAATCTTAATGGACATGAAAAATCTAATATTCAATACCACAATTTTAACAGGAGACTTTAACACCCCCTTATCTCCAAAAGATAGGTCAACCAGACAAAAACTTAGCAAAGAAATAACAGAACGGAACCAGAGCTTGAAACAAATGGACTTGGTGGATATATACAGAGTGTTCCACCCAAACACAGCAGATACACATTTTTCTCAGCTGCACATGGGTCATTTTCTAAAACAGACCACATATTGGTCCATAGATCATGCTTAAGTATATGCAAGAAAACAGAAATTATCTCATGCACATTACCTGACTACAATGCAATGAAACTGGAAATAAATGACAAAAGAAACCAGAAAAAAACCCTTAAATACATGGAAATTAAATGACACCCTACTCAGCAACCAACGGGTCACAGATGAAATTAAACAAAAAATTCAACAATATCTACAATTCAAAGAAAATTCAAGCACAACTTATCGTAATTTATGGGATAC
>NW_004524742.1:6059714-6078854 GCF_000260255.1 Octodon degus
GCTGGCTGGCATGTGGTGCTGGGGGATTGAACTGCGGTGCCTGTGCTCTGCTAAGCTTGTTCTAAATAGGTGCCCTAGACCACTGAGCCATCTCACCAGCCCAAGGTCAACAATTTCTGACATTGCTAGTCAAGCGGAAGACCCAATACTATTATGGGCTACTGGACTCTTTTTAAGAATATTTTGCTGAGTTTACACTCCTGTAATATTCAAATAATGGAACTTAACAAAAAAGGGGATACAGATGAACGTCCATTTTGTATCTGTGTATTCAAAGTGGTTAGGATAAATATATAGTTATATTCTCTTAATGAATAGAGTGATTTGTTCTAATGGTGTTTGTAAATAGGGTATCATGTCCACATCTTGTACAGCAATTTACCACTAGGAAGAATGTATGCAATGTGTTAATTATTGAAACTATCCTACCAATTTGATTTGAAGCTGTCTCATTGCTATTTGTTTATCAATAAAATCATGGGAAAAAAAAAGTGCAAGGTCCTGAGTTCGATTCCTGGTACCAGGGAAAAAAAAAGGCAGAGGTATTCTAATATGAATACATTAATACAAATAATATTAACATTTATACTTAAATGATAAATTATAATTAGGTATTTTCAAATACCCAAGTAGGTGGCATCTTCAGATGAGAGGTAATCCTAAAGCAGGAGGATATCTGAAAGTTGGACTCCAGCTTGGACTAGTGAGTTCGAGGCCAGCTTGAGCTACACAAAAAGATGCCATCTCAAAAAAACCCAAAAAGCCTAAACAAAAAACAGGCTTCTTTTGGTTCTTTTTTGCTTTTGGTTTTGAGATTATCTCCTTTTTCCTTTGTATGTATTTATTTTCTGAGACAGTCTCACTACGTAGTCCTGGCTTCAAACAACAAACAAAAATAATCTTTTGCATGACTTTTAGGAATTCAAAAATTCTTCAGTTTTGAAATTCACTATTTCTGGCTGTAAAAACAAAAAATGTTCAAATGTGGCAATGCAAATAATATCAAAATAAAATAAATTTCAATTGAATTCCATTTCTTATGGTTCTCCTCAAATTGAAAATATCTGTATGCACACAGTTTTCACCTACTAGTGTTCTCTCCCTCTCCCTCTATTTCGTACCAGGAATCAAACTCAGGATTTCACACTTGTCAGGCATGCACTTTGCCACTGAGCTATATTCTCAGCCCATGTTATCTTTTCATACACCAGCAACAACAAAAAGCAATGGAGAGCAAGTTAAAGCAGATTTGACTGGCAAAATAGGAGAGACTCAAGGGCCACTTTGCCAAAAACTAAAGGCATCTATCTACCAATGATCATGACTAAACAGAAGAATACTGTCAACTGAATTTTTTGCATAGAGTTCTCCAAGAAAAAAAGTTACAGGGATTAACAATATAGTAATAAAAATACAAACCAAAGCCACTGCTGACTTACTTAGCAAGGAAACTGGAACCTGTAACCCAGTTAGCTCTAGGCCAAATGATAGGAAATTTTAAATAGAAAGTAAAACAGACTAAAAATGTTATTAAAATCTAAATATACCTTGCACGTTCTAGTAACAATAGTTTGGTTTTGTGTTTTTTACTACAAAAATTGTAAATTTAAGAAAAAAGCTTTAGGGACAAGCCAAATAGCTCACTGGACTATCCCCGGTGTGCCATGCCAGGCCCACCCCCGGGGCATGCTGAGACCAAGATTGAGACTGGGCATGATGGCGTACGCTTGTAATCCCAGATCTTAAGAGCCTGAAGACAGGCGGATCACTACAAGTCTGATCTTCGTAGTGAGACCCTGTAGACCCTGTAGTAAAATACAAAAAGAAAAAAAAAAAAAAAAACTAAAAAGCTTTAGCTCTTAACACTTTTTTTTTTTCTTCAGTGAATTGATATGTAACTTCAAAATTTTAGGTCTGTCAGACTAATTTACATTACTGGTTGTGAGATTTTGCTAAGTATAAATTGGAAGAAAGAAAACAAAGTAAACTGGCTTTGGTGGCTCATGCCTGTAATAAGTCCGGCTCTGGGAGGCTGAGGCAAAAGGATCAAAAATTAGCACCTTAACAAGACTCTCTCAAAACAAAAAGGGCTGGGGATATAGCTTAGTGCAAAGATTCTGCGTCTAATCTTCAGTATTGACAAAAATAATAATAAAGGGAAAAAGAAAAATACACCTGAAAATGAGAAATGTTAATATATGACAAATATAGCTGGTAGTGGTGATGTCCACCCATAACCTGTGCACTCGGGAGGCTGAAGCAGGAGGATCGCCAAGAGTTTGAGGCCACCCTGGGCTACACAGTGAGATGCTGTCTCAAGAAAACCAAAGAACCAAAACAATTTGACTGTAATTATTATTTTAGTTTTTTGAGACAGGGACTTCCTATTAGGCCAGGTTGCCCTTAAACTTCCTGCAATCTCCTGCCTTGTGCTGGGATCATAGGTGTCCACCTCCATGTCCAGCTGTTTGTTTCTTTTATAAGAATCTTTTTGGTTTATGTTCTATATTCTCAGCAACTATTTTGGAAATTATGACACATAGTGTAATACATATTTTATTCACATATTAGTTATGAAAATGTTTTATAAAAAGGTTGAAAAATATACAACTACACAATAATCTATAAAGATGTGTCCTATAAGCCAATCATTAAAATTCTTTAATTACTGAAAGAGCACTGTGCATGTCCTGTATTGTGCATCCTGAAGTTTGTGCACAAGCTTTCAAATGGAACTACTGAGAATTATAAAGTGTTGCAAAGCACTCATCATAGTTTTAATAGTGAATATCATGTTTTTCAATCTGCCCATAAAATGTATAAAACCTCAATAAAATTACATTGTTTAATTTATTATTATTTATTTGGTACAGGGTCTCACTATGCAGCTTTGACTTGTAGTGATCCTCTGATTTCAGCCTCCCCAGTGTTAGGATTAAAGGTGTGTGCCACCACACTCGGTTTTGGTGGTTGGCACAGCACTCCTGGGTTTCCAGGGTCAGCATGGCATATGTTACCAGGGATCCAACCTGGGTCCTTGTACTTGCCAGGCAGGCACTTAGACCGCTGAGCTATCACCCCAGCCCTAAACACTGTTTTACATGCACAAATTAAAATAGTTTCATAATTTGAACACAGCTCTCCAAACTTCCATACTAAGAAACTGTATCACCAAAAACTTAAAATGCCTTTGACTTTTGTCTTTAGTGGTTCTTTTGTGTCATGAATTGTCCCACCATTCACCCACATTTTTTCCCCTTTGTGGTGTGTCTCTTGATTTCAGATTCCCCTAAATGCTGATAATGCCTTTACTAGAACGGAAACACACAAAAGATACTCCTGCAAACCTTAAGAAAAGTCATGATTTTTCTATGTAAGGGTGTTAATGCTGATGTGTGAGGCAGCTTCTCTTAACCTACATGGTCAGTATTCTGTTACAGCTTTGGGATCCTGTAACAAATGACTATTATGAAGAAATCAACCAATAACAAATGCTGGTGAGGCTTTTTCCACTGTTGGTGGGAATGTAGACTGATACAACCACTGTATAAATCAGTGTTGAGATTCTTCAAAAACCTACAACTAGAGGTTCTATTTTTCCCAGCTATTTCCCTCCTGGGTATCCTCCCTAAAGTATTAAAAGCCCCATACCACAGTGATATATGCATACCTATGTTCATAGTGGCAGTTTGTAAGTAATAGCAAAATCTTGGAAGCAACCCAAGTGCCTATCAACTGATGGATTAAAGATGATGTGGGAGTTTTTTATATAATGGAGTACTGCTCAGTCATAAAGGACAAACTTGAGACACTTCTAGAAAAATGGATGCAGCTTGAGTCCATATTCTTTTTTCCAATTATTTATTTGGTACAGGGTCTCACTATGCAGCTCAGCTCAAACTCATAGTGATCCTGCTGTCTCAGCCTCCCCAGTGCTGGGATTACAGGTGTTTGCTGCCACCATGTCCAGTTTTGGTGGCTGGCTCCAGTATAACATGTAGTACCAGAGATCGAACCTGAGTCCCTGTACTTGCCAGGTGGACATTTATGCAGCCGAGCTATCTCCTCAGTCCATTGAGTCCATACTCTTAAGTGAAATAAATCTGACACACGTGTAAATACTGCATTGTTTCTCTGGTTGAGAAACCAAAAGTCTAAATAGGGACCAAAATGTGTACTAGATACTGTGAAATAGGAAGAAAATGTTCAAATGGGGAGGGGAGAAAAGGAGAGGAGAGAGAAAGAACAAAAAAGGGAAAATCAAGAAAAAGTGAAAAAGGACAGTCAGATAGCTCAGCAGACTAAAGCACCTGCTTAGGCAGAGCACAGCAGCTGGGGTTCCGATCCCTGGCATGCCATGCTGAGATAGAGATTGAGACTGGGCATGGTGGTGCATGCCTGTAATCCCAGTGCTTGGGAGGCTGAAAACAGAAGAATCACTATGAGTCCTATCTACTTAGTGAGACCCTGTAGACCCTGTCCTAAATACATTAAAAAGAAAAAAGAAAAAGAGAAAAAAAAAAAGGAAAACATGGAAATGGGCTGGGTAGACAGCTCAGCAGTATGAGCACCTGCCTGGCATGCGCAAGGTCCCAAGCTTGATTTTTAGTACTTAAAAAAAAAAAAAAAAAAGGAAAGAAAGGAGGAAAAAGAATGAAAAAAAACATGGAAACAAAGCTTTTATAAATGGGAAGTGAAGAGAGGTTGCAGGGAGGGTAGGTGATGGGGGAAAAAAAACAAGATCTATCATGTATAGGTACAAATTCTCCATGATGAATGTGGTCATTATGTAATATTTAAAATATACCGGGGCTGGTGAGATGGCTCAGTGGTCTAAAGCACCTACCTAGAACAAGCTAAGCAAAGCACAGGGACCACGGTTCAATCCCCCAGCACCACATGCCAGCCAGCCCCGCCCCCTGGTGGGCTGAGCTGGACACACACACACACACACACGTAAATAAAATTTTAAAAATAAATAAAAATAAAAAATAAAATGTACCAATAAAAATGATAGGAGGGGCCAGGAGGATGGCTCAGTAGAATAAGCGCTTGCCTGGCAACAGCAAGGCCCTGAGTTCAATCCCCGGTTCTGCAAACAAACAAACAATCAAACAACCTAACTGGAGGGCTGACGAAATAGCTGAGCAGACTAAGCATCTGCTTTGGCAAGCACAGGGGCTGGGATTGTATTCTCAGCCTACATGCTGGAACTGGCCCTGCCCCCGGGGCCCACTGAGCTGGGAAGTGGTGGTGCACACCTGTAATCCCAGAGCTGGGGAGGATGAAAACATGGTGGTCACCATGAGTCTGATCTGTTTAGTGAGACCCTGTACCAAATACATAAATGGAAAAAAAAAAAAAAAACTGACTAGAGAAAGGGAAAAAAATATATACTGAGGGAAGGGTAGTGGTTACCTATGATTAGAAGTACAATATAATTTATTTTGGTGCAGGGCATAAAAGTAGCTTACTTGAAAAGTATAAAACAAAAGTCTGTTATTTTGAAACCATATATCAGTTAAGTTTCTTAGACAAAAATGATCTACAATCTGAAGTACAGGGTCTCAGGATAAATCCTGAGGGAATTTGACTGACCTTATCAGATCCAAAGCTACAATTCTTGTTACATAGGTCTTGCTTTATCTTGATCTTAACCACCTAGCAGAAAAGTATAAAAACGAAGTACAAGAAATAAAGCCATGTTGTTATGTTGAGCTGTTAGCGGACTCAGGTCAACAACTTCTAACATTGCCAGTCAAGTGGAAAACCCAATACTATTATGGACCACTAGACTATTTTAGAATATTTTGCTGAATTCACACACCTATAATATTTACAAGATGAGGGGCTGGTGAGATGGCTCAGTGGTCTAAAGCACCTACTTACAACAAGCCTAGCAAAGCACAAGGACCACGGTTCAATCCCCCAGCACCACATGCCAGACAGCCCCGCCCCCTGGTGGGCTGAGCTGGATGCGCGCGCACACACACACACACACACGCACAAATAAATAAAATTTTAAAAAAATATTTAAATGATGAAATTAAAAAAGGGGATATAGATGAATGACCATTTTGTATCTGTGTATTCAAAACCGTTAGGCTAGATATATAGCTACATTCTCCTAATTCAAGGAGTAGAGGGATTAGTTCTAATAGTGTTTGTAAATAGGATATCATGTCTGCATCTTGTACAACAAATAACCACTAGGAAAGCAGTATGCAATGTGTTAACTATTGGACCTGTCCTACCAATTTGATTTGAAACTGTCTCATTGCTATTTATTTCTCAATAAAATTATGGAAAAAAAATGAAAAAAAAAGTTTCTTAGTCAAATATTCTGCTTTAACCCAGCATAAGCAATTGGGTAAGACTCACTGGTAACAAATACAATGTGGAGGGGCCAGGAAGATGGCTCAGTAGAATAAGTGCTTCCATGGAAAGCGCAAGGGTCTGAGTTCAATCCCCAGTCTTGCCAAAACCAAAAAAACAAACAAACAAAAAACCAATATGGAAGTGATCAAAATAGGCTAAGCTTCCATGTGCAATGTAATGGTTCCAAGGGTAGACAAATATTCCATAGACCTCCTGACACTTGAGGAAAAGGCTGTATGCCCTAACCACTTGATAAATGTCAGCTCATCCTACAACACACAGCTTAGAAAGAAAAGTTTTTGCATAAAACCTTTTCTTTAGAAAAGCCCTCTTAAAAAAAAAAAAAAAAAGAAAGAAAGAAAAGCTCCTAGGGCTGGGGAGATAGCTTGGCGGTCTAAGTGCCTGCTTGGCAAGTGTAAGGAACTGAGTTCAATCCCCAGTACCATATGTCATGCCAGCCCCCGAACCCTAGACATACCACGCTGGCCCTGAAACTGGGAGTGCCTGTAATCCCAGCACTGGGGAGGTTGAGACAGGAGGATCACTACAAGTTTGCATTGCTTAGCAAGACCTTGTACCAAATAAATAAATATTTATTTATTTATTTATTTTTTTCCTTAGGGAAGGGTCTACAGGGTGTTCAGGGTCTCACTACTAGATCGGACTTGTAGTGATCCGCCTCTTTACAGCCTCCCAAGAGCTGGGTTTACAGGTGTGCGTCACCATGCCCAGTATCAACTGCTGTCTCAGCAGGACCCCGGGGCGGGGCCAGTATAGCAGGCCCGGGGATTGATAAATAATTTTTAAAAAATTTTAAAAATGCTCTCCAAGGCTGGGTGTGGTGATGCATGCCAGTAATCTCAGCATTTGGGAGGCTAAGGCAAGAAGAATCATTGCAATTTGGAGCCCAGCCTGGTCTACAAAATGAGCTCAAAGCCAGCCTGAGCTGCATAGTGAGACCTTTTCCCAAAAAGACTAAATAAATAAAAATGCTCTCTAGATTATTTCAATACACAACTAGATGATTCATCTCTGCTTTAGTATATACAGTTAGTCTGTCTTTTTCACAACATACTTTTAACTTGAGACAGGTTCTCATATGTACTGCAGCCTGGTATTGAACTCATGGTGATCCTCCTGCCTCAGTCTCCTGAGTGCTGGGTTACAGTTGTGCTCAGCATTATATCTAATGTTTAATTCTTCTCTCTCTTTTTTTTAATCTGAAAGCTCTTTAATTCAGTATTTATTGAGAACAAATTATGTAGGGCAACACACATCATAGAAAGGACAAACAATTCTGCATCCCTGTCTTCAAGATCAAAAGTCTTTAAGCCTAGTTGAAAAAGAGCCTAGCTAAACAGAGCAACAACGTAAAGTGATAGGTACTACAGTAATGATCTGGATAGTGAATACAGGGATATAAAGACCTAGCTATTTGGAAAAAAGAGTGAATCAGGGTAAGTTTCAGAGAGAAACTGAGTTCCTTCTTTCTTTCCTTTTTTTAACACAGGGTCTTCACTGTGTAGCCCAGGCTGGGCTTGAACTCATGGAGATCCTCCTGCCACAGGTTCCTGAGTAATGGGGACTACAGGTATGCATTACCATGCCTGGCAGGTAGTGATTCCTTGAAAAAGTGACTTAATATTTTATTAACATCCCTCAATAAAAACCTGGTAAAATCCAGTTTCAAAACTGACATATTTAGACTCCTGGACTCAATTTTTACTTCTATTCCACCTCAGAAACCTACCAAGTCTGCCCACTAAATCATGTGAACACAGGAAATGCCCCACCTCTGACGCTGTTTACTCCAACCTTCAACCTGTGACTACTTTCTTTCATCTTTCCACATCTTTCATTTCCTTCACTTCATCAAGCTCTCCAGGCTCCTGTGTTTTCATTTTACCTCAGTTCACCATTTTCATTTGCTGTAGTTTTGTGTATTTCTATTGTTGCACTACAGAACATTATAATTTATATAAAAATCAATTTGCAGCTGGGCATGGTGGCACACACTTGTAATCTCAACGCTCAGGAGGCTGAGGCAGGAGGATCACCATGGGTTCAAGGCCAGTATGGGCTAGGAGACTATTTCAAAACAAGCAAATAAAAAAAAAATCAATTTGTTTTCTCTGCTAGATGGCAACCTTCCTTGGAATAACAGATAATAGATTGTTTTTCTCAGTCCGCATCTTTCATGCCCAGTACAGGGCCTTTCCCATATGTACTCAATTCACATTTGATGAAGGAATGAGTAGTGTTCTAGACATTGTCACCAGGATACATGACTTTCCCAAAGGCAAAAGCTATCTTACCTAGATATTCCTATAATCCATACATAATAGAGCCCACATGTGTATCTATCTAGTCTTTCTAAGTGTATACTCTGTTGAACTATATATGTATTAGGGCCTTCATAAAAAATATGTTCCTGATTTCCATTATTATTTACAATAATTTGAGTTGATCTAATGGTCATTGTTATGGTTTGTGTCTAGTTGTCCCTCCAGAGCCTTATGCAGTCATGGGGTTAGGACTTCTAGAGTTTGTGTTAACTCATGATCCACTGGGATTATGTGTGATCCAAGGCTGGGATTATGGGTCTTAGTACTGCTGGGATTACCCATAGGTGGGTAAATACTGGGAAGTACCCATAGGTGTGAGTACTTCCCCTACCCTGGGGCAGGTAATTTGCATTACAATGTAAGGTGGGAAGAGAAGCTAGCTGCTTGAGCTGCTGCTACCCCTCCCTTGCGCCCTTGCTCTTTGCTGCCACCATGAAAGGTTGCTTGCTGCTCTGTGCTGCTCTGCGTTGGACCCAGCTGAGTATGGACTGAAACCTTCAGTAACTGTGAGCTAAATAAACCTTTCCTTCCTTCATTTTGAGTGTTGGGTATTTGTCCCAGCAATGAGAGAAGAGTAACTAAGACAGTCATTAAGCATATGACAAAACATTAAGAGCAGAGGCAAAATGATTGACTAAATAACACTACATAGAAGTCAGAGCCAGGCATGGTGGTGCAATCTGTAACCCCAGTACTCCCGAGTCTGAGCGAGGAGTATCATTGCAAATTCAAGACCAGCCTGGGCTACAAAGTGAGCTCACACTCAAGGACTGCCTGAACAACATAGCAAGATCCTGTCTCAAAGACAAAAAATAAAAAAAAAAGCTCAGTGGTAGAGCACTTGCTTTACACTGAGGCAGCCCAGATTCCATCCCTAGCACATATGTTCACATGCATGTGTACACACACATTAGAAGGCCTCCATATTTTGGTCTCTATTTTGTTACTAACCATGTGAATCTGCAAATCTAGGAGGCTTAGTTTTCTCATCTACTGAGCCAGCATGGTGGTGCAGAGCTGTTATCCCAGCACCTCAGAGGCTGAGGCAGAATGATCTACACAATGAATTCAAGAATAAGCTGCACTACATAGTGAGACCATGCTTTCTCAAAAGCAAACAGATGTTTTACCAGAATTAGATTGATCAGCTCTAACTTGTCCCTAAAACAATAAAAGCTTATTAAAATAAAATAGTATGAATATAAAAATTCCACCTGCCTTTCTGAATAGTTTGGGTAAAGGAAAATATTCTACTCTCTTCCTCTTTTTACAACTCAACTTCTAGAAGGATCTACTCTCAACAGTTATATATATTTTAAGTCATTCTTCATGCATATGCTAATGTAGTGCTAAAACGCTTGATTTTACCAACTGGATAGTACTATAAACTCTAATAGAAATTTCCTTTTCATTTTTTTTCAGATGATCTTTTTGTTCCTCTGTATTTAGGACAGGGTCTACAGGGTCTCACTATGTAGATGGGACTTGTAGTGATTGCCCTGTTTTCAGCCTCCCAAATGCCCGGATTACAGGCTTGTGCCACCATATCCAGTCTCAATCACATTCTCAGTGGGCCAGGCCAGCATTGCATACCAGGGATCAAACTCTGGCCCCTCTGCTCTACCTAAGCAGAAGCTTTAGTCTGCTGAGCTATCAGGCCAGCCCCAGATGGTCTTACTATGTAGTCCAGGATGGGCTTGAACATATTATGTAGTCCAGGTTGGCCTCAAACCCATGGAGAATGGCCAGCCAAATAGCTCAGCGGATTAAAGCACCTTCAAGCAGGCTCAGGGGCTGGAGGTTCAATCCCTGGGCCTGCAGTGTGGGCCCCCCAGGGCATGCTGAGATTGCAATTAATACTGGGCATGGTGGCACCTGCCTGTAATCCCAGATCTTGGGAGACTGTAAAGAGGAGGATCACTGGGAGTCTGATCTAGTAGTGAGACCCTGAACATCCTAAAATTAAAAAAAAACAAAAACAACACCTCATGGCTAGCCTCTTGCCTCAGCCTCCCATGTGCTGAGACTATAGGTGTACACCACCACACCAGGTTCCTAACAGAAACTTGCAGGAAAACAGAAAAATTGTGCACTTCAACTCAGCATGGGAAGAATAGGAAAAAAGGGGCTAGGAAGATAGCTCAGTGGCTTAAGCACCTCCCTGGCAAGCACAAGGTCCTGGGTTTGATCCCCAGTACAAAAAAAAAAAAAAAAGCAGGAAAAAAATACGTTTTTAAAAACATGTATTTCATACCAGGGTGTCACTACACAGCAGCTCGGACTTGTAGTGATCCTCCTGGTTTCAGTCCTCCCAGTGCTGGCTGGGATTACAGGCATGCACCACCATGCCCGGAATCAGTGTCCAGCTTAGCGCGCCCTCACCGGCCCTAACATTTAAAATTTCAGGCCAGTAAGATAGGTCAGCGGTCTAAAGTGCCTGCTTAGGCAAGTGCAGGGATTGATCCCAGCACTACATGCTGCAACCAGCCCTGCCCCCAGAGCAGACTGAGCTGGCCACAAAAATAAATAAATAAAATTAAAATTTCATGTGTCATTTTGATATAAAGTGAGTAAAAAACAGGTTTTTAAAAAAGAAAAAAGACACCTTAACTGGGAAGTTCCTCTTTAAGAGGAAATGTAGGAGGCATGGAAATGGTGGGGGAAAAAGAATCATACCAATGTCACAACAACAAAAAAAGAGAAAGGACCAAAAAATTCACCAAGTTGTTAATACTGAAATACAACATACAAAGTTTAAGATACTTACTCTATGAATTTAAGGATAGCGTCTGGGTAGAAAAGGTAGTTGTTTTCCTATATGCCATCCAGTCCAAAGAGCTGAGCAGATTATTAACATGAGGTCCCTCATTCTCCTAACAGATCTACATCTCTATTTTTTTAAATTTATTTATTTATTTATTTGTGTGTGTGTGTGTGTGTGTGTGTGTGTGTGTGTGGCCAGCTCAGCCCACCAGGGGGTAGGGCTGGCTGGCATGTGGTGCTGGGGGATTGAACCGCAGTGCCTGTGCTTTGTTAAGCTTGTTCTAAGTAGGTGCTTTAGACCACTGCCATCTCACCAGTCCCCTCTACATCTCTATTAAACAATGGTGTCCACACACAGTCAAGGGTGAACTGTATTTCCAACTAGTTGCCTATAATAGTAGGGAAAATATATCACAGGATGACAGTCAAGCTAAAAATTTTTTTAAATGCATAAAGAATTAAAAGAAAAGGTAGGTCATTAGGACAGCAGGAAACTAGGTCCTTAAGAATAGGGGAAAATGATACCTAAGAGCAGGGCTAATTTCCCTGTTGTGTGGCTTATCAGATCAGTGCATTGAAATTTTAGTAAGGAATGTGCTATAATAATTGAGACAGGCTTTAGCTTCTGTAACCCACATACACAACATAAATTTCACCCCAACATGCCTGCTGTTCTATCTCTGTAGCGTAACACTATACTCTGTAGTGCTAAGAATGCTTCAAGATAAGGTTACAGCAGCCTAGACAAGGATCCTGTTTTATGTGTCCAATGCATTACTGAAAAATAATCCTCTCTTTTAGTTACTTTTCTTTGGTTTGTTTGGCAGAACTGGGGATTGAACTCAGGCCCTTGAGCTTGCCAGGCTAGCACTTATTCTACTGAGCTATCTCCCCAGCCACTAATCCTCTTTTTTATTAAAGAATAAAAATGTAGTTCTACAACCTGTAAATTACAAGTCTAATAAATTCAACTATAAATTACACAATGACAGTTACAGCCTTAAAATTTAATATTGGTATTAGTGGTAGGCTTTATCTGGTATTTTTATGACTTGAATACAGTATGATGAATACAAACTCAAATTATGATTTAGTATTTGGAAAAAGCGGAAATGATCAATTTTTATTCCAACCTATAATTTTGATACAGTATAGTTTGTCAAGAAATTGAAAAGCCAAGCATAATGGAACACACCTATTATTCTAGCACTCAGGAGGCTAAAGGTAGGAGGACTGCTTCAAGTTAAGACGGCCTGAGCTATATAATCCCTGCCTCAAAAAATCCAATCAATCAAAACAATTTTATGACTGGGCCAGGGAGATAGATAGCTCACCAGCTGTCTTAAGTGCCTACCTGGCAAGCACAGAGACCTGGGTTCAATTCCTGGTACCGCATGTGCTGAACACATGCAAGCTGGCCACAGAAAGTGGGCATGATGGTGCATACCTGTAATCCCAGCACTGGGGAGGCTAAAACAGAAGGATTGCTATGAATCAGAGCTGCATAGAGCGACCCTATACTAAATGCATAAAATAATTGTAGGACTCAACCAGTAGCATCTTGATATAAGAAATGTTTAGCAAAGGATGAGTAAATTATAGAACTATAAGCTTTATCATATCTACCTTTTCTCAAGACATTAAACACACACAAACAAAAGTCACAAACAAAATTAAGGAACTAAAATCGTTGTTTTCTCAACTTTGTAGGTTAGGAGGAACATTTCCTGACACCGGAAATCAGTAGGTCACCTTCACTTTCACAAGTCAGTGGCTGAGGCTACAGTTTTTAAATTAGGATAGCACATCATTTTAAAGTTTTTGGTATTCTTAAGAAGAAAAGTTTTATTACTAGAAAGACTGTATAGTACAAAACTATAATAGTGTAGCAGTTCTTAAACTTCATTTTGGAGTCTGCAAAATGTTATGACTTCTTTTATTTCATGTTTTTTCTATCAGCTCCTCCCACTAAATCAAATGAAATCCTCCAAGCTAGCTGATAAAACTGGTTTAGTAAGCTAAAGTCTGTAGTGGTCAACATGAACCAGAAAAAGCCCTGACTAAAAAGACCCAATATAGCACTCAAGATTATTTTTCATCTAAAGCTCAAAGTCAGTGTTCTGTTGAATCAAGTCCTAGACGCCTCCTCAGAAATCCTCAGCTTGGACAGCAATGCATAATACAAAACCCATAGTTGAATGCCTCTCATGTTGGTCTTCTAAATGTGTACCATTTCTAATGTCTTACCATTTCTTATACTGTAACATAAATTAAAAAAAAAAGATTTCTTGAAAGCAAGTGCCAATATTCAATTATTCCCCAAATCTTGCATAACTGTATCTGTTAATCTGAGCAACAGATCTGATGATAAAAATAGATAATATCACAACCATTGTTAATTAGCTATTCCTGTTCTGAAAATCTGTAGCATCTGCATTGTTGTTGTCTTTTTTTTCTGTCTTTTTTCTATTTGTTTTTGCTTATTTTTACCCTTCAAAATAAAATTAAATTAAAAAAAAATAAGCCCTCAATTTGACAAAATAGCACATTACATTACCCATCACTGCCCTGAGTGGCCTCAGGTACTTGAACCACTATCTCCATAAAAATATAAACTACAAAAAGTAATTTTGTGGCCTGGTGAGATGGCTCAGTGGTCTAAAGCACCTACTTAGAACAAGCTAAACTAAGCAAAGCACAGGGACCGCGGTTCAATCCACCAGAACCACATGCCAGCCAGCCCCGCGCCCTGGTGGGCTGAACTGGCCACACACACAAAATAAATAAATAAATAAATACATTTTTTTTTTAAAAAAGTAATTTTGTGATGCATCTCAGTACTTGGCCAGGTGTGGTGGTGCACTCCTGCAATTCCACCACTTGGAGGCTGAGGCAGGAGGATTACTGTTTGAGGCTAGCCTGGGGCACATAAGTGAGTTCAAGGCCAACTCCACTACATGGTGAGAGTCTGTCTCAAAAAAAAACAAACCAGTTGGGCTTTGTAGCACACATCTGTAATCCCACCACTCAGGAGGCTGAGGCAGGAGGATCCTTACAAGTCTGAGATCACCCCAGGCTACAAAGTGAGCTCAACCTGAACTGTATAGCAAGATCCTGTCTCAAAAAGATAAAACAAAACAAAACCTCAAAACCAAACTAAACCAAATGAAAAACCGAAGTCTTCAGGGGAAAGCCACTAGAATATGATCAATATCTAGTCTTTGGGACTAGCCTTATACTCTGCTTTTAAGTCTAGAAAGCACATATCCAACTCACTAAATTTTCTGATTTGGGATTCTCTATGCTAATATTATTCACACTTAGCCAAAATATCTATTTCCTTATTTTATGGATGCAAAAATAAAGACGTTACAACATTTACTTTCTTTCTTGCCATAAGCCAAAATTACCGCTGAGGCTAGGTGTAATGGCTCACACCTGTAGTCCCAACACTCAGGAGGCTGAGGCAGAATTATTCCTCCAAATTTGAGAAGAGCTTGGGCTATTTAATGTACTACATATTGAGACCAAATTAAATAAAGAAAAAAAGGCTATGGTGGCCACTGTGCTAACCATCATTCCAAAGAGTCCTAATCATCCACTTAGAGGGACCTTGGTTGCTGATGACTTTTGCAGAATGGGAAGTGCCCTTCTAGCAGATGGTGATGCTGGATAAATAATCCAGTAATGAAAGCACCCTGCTGGATGGGTTTCCACTCACCCTCGGTGACATCCTGGGGGTTGGAGGTCCGGTCACTGGCAGGATCCAGGGCAACAGTTGCTAGAGAAGTGGTGGCCCCAGACATCTCACTCATAGGCTCACTACGGCTTGTTTCTGGCACACTTTCCCTGGAGCTAAATCGTACACGGGAACTAGAACGAGAGCTGAGGTCCGGGCTAGTGTCTGACAAGCCTGGAATGTCATCGATCTTTGTTGGTGTCACCATGAACCGAACTGAAGCCATCTTTGTGGTGGTTTCTGGAGGATGCATGTTTCTTTTCCTTTTTGACAAAGAAAAAGGACAAACGCTGCAAAAATCTTTCTCCTAGCTAGATACTTCTGATCATAAAAATAGACTTTAAACTCAATTACCTTAGTTCACATCCCTCAAAAGGCCCCAAATGAGAATCCTTCTACTCAAGAATTCAAGACAACTGTCCCAGAAAAAGTACTACAAATGGCTTAAAAATTATTTCTGAGAAACAAGAACGATGCCAATCCTGTGTAACTTAGTTCCTTCGGAATGAAGAACTACCTAGCTGTGTCCCCTGGCCCAGAGCTGAGCGCGCAATGCCATGCTCTCCCAGCACGGGAGCAGCTTGCCCCAACCCCAGGCTCCGGCCAGGCAGTTCCTCTCCCCAGTCCCCAGGTTCCTCTGTCTGCGGAGTGTCCACAGCTCTAGCTGAGCAAAGCGCGAGCAGGCCCACCCTGATTAGGTGAATTGAGCATGGATCAGATTGCGAAAAGACGCGCGCCCGGCCACCTGTTGTGCATCAGGTGAATACCCCACAGGTCTGGCTGGGAGGAGGTGTGAGCAGAGCCACCCGCTGTTTTTGAGGTCGAGAATCCACTTGGGTCTGGTGCAAGAGGTGCGCACGCATAACGGGAGGAATAACACACTAGGGATGGAGAAGGCTGAGGACGCAGGGCAGACGATTCCTGCCGCCGAGAGTGCGGGGGCGGCGCGCCCGCTCTTCTGGCAGGGAGTCCCTGGATCTGCAGGAGACTGTGGACTCAGGACACCGCGGACAGCAGCTCGGGGTCGCGCCAGGTCCTCGCCAGGCTCGCCGGGCTGTTCCCGCGCGTGACAGGTCGCGCCACCCCTCTGCCCGGAGACCGTTCGCCCCGGCCCGGCCCGGCCCGGCGCAGGGTAGCCCCACCGCTCTTTCCTCGGTCCCGGCAGAGACGGCCACGCAGGCTGGCTCTACGAGCGGCAGCGGAGACAGGCGGCGCGGGCGGAGGTCGCAGATGCGGGCTGGGCGCCTGCTGAGGCGGCGCGCGCAGCTGTTGTTTACTAGCCGCTAACTGTTTCCCAGCCGGGTCGCGCGCGGCTGCCGCCCCCTCCCCCGCCAGACGCAGGAGCGGCCGTTACGTGACCTCCCCACCCCCCGCTCCGGGCCCGACGGGCTGTGCCCGCGCCGCCGCAGCCCTCCCTTTCGCTCCCCGCTCGTTCCTCATTCGAGGCTAACCGTCTTGAGAAGCCTCGGAGGCTGGAGGGCCGCCCCGTCTCGCGGGCGCCCGAGCCGAGCCCCGCCCCGCCTCTGCAGCGCGCAGTGCGCCTGCGCACGCTTGCCGCGACGAGGGGCACGACGGGAGCGCAGTCCCAGCCGGAACGTGGGCGCAGGAGGGTTGCCCGGGTGGAGCAGAAATCCCACCTAACGTCGGGACCCGAGAGCTGGCTAATTAAAGAGTGACTCTGAAAACACCAGTTACAACTCCCTGAGACCCGAATTTCCCATTACAAGACGTTACCTTCATTTTTAACGTAGATATTTTTGAAAAAAATTTCCTCAAATTTACACAGTATACATCTCCCCCTTTTTCTTTCTGTTCTTTTATTACTTTTTTTGAGACATCTTTTGCTATGTTGTTCCGGCTGGCCTCACACGTGGCCTCCTGAGTGCTGGGATCACAGGTGGCAGGCGTGCGCCACCACACATGGCTATATTCCGGTCCTTTTAATTAATTTATTTGGCATAGTGTCTCGCTAAGCAGCTCAGACTCGTAGTGATCTCACTGTCTCTGTCTCCTCTGCGCTGAGATTACAGGCATACACCACCACGCCCAGGTTCAGTGGCCTTCGGGGCGTGCCTGGGGTTCAGGGACTTGCTCTGCATGCGGTATGGGGGATCTAACCCGGGTCCTTGGGCTTGCTAGGTAGACACTTGGACCGCGGGACTATCACCTGGCATCTACATTTAAACTTCCATTAAAGAAAGTATCTTTTAACTTTGGAGCTAGAAAAGACAGTTCACATCTTTCCCCTTTTACTGAATTTATCGGTACTGAAATGTTTTGTATCGGTGCATATTAATACTGAGATTCATAATGGTACATTCGCACATGCATCATGCTTTTACTGTTTTCATCCCTGTGTAACCTCTGACCACTTTTTGAGACAAAGTCTTGCTTGATAGATAGTCCAGGCTGGCCTCAAACTTGTAATGCCCCTGCCTCAGTTTCCTCAGTGCTGGGATTACAGGTGTGTGCCCCTGCACCCAGGGTTTAGTGATTAATTAATGCATAGTTATTATAATTTTTTGTTCGGAAAGTTTACTGTGACTTTGATCAAAACTCCTAAATTCCAGAAACCAGCCCCTCACTTTGCCTGGGTTCTTCCTCTTCACAAGTGGGATGTCTGAGCACTGGATTGAAACTGTTTTGAGGGGCTGGTGAGATAGTTCAGCAGACTAAGTGCCTTCTTATTTAATCCAGGGACCATACAAATGCTACACTGGGTGTGCTGGGCCCACAGAGACCAGGCGTGGTGGCGCATGCCTGTAATCCCATTGCTGGGGAGGCTGAAAACAGGAGGCTCATGAGTCTGAGCTGCATAGTGAGACCTTGTATCCAATAATTAAAAATAATAAAAATATAAAAACTGTTTTGAGACCTGAGCCTGGAAATCTTTTATCAAATTATTAAAAAAAAAAAAAAAGCCTGGTAAAAAGAATTTACCATTTAAGAGGTAAACCCATGGCCAGGGGTTATCTCAGTGGTACACTTGCTTAGATGCCTGAGGCTATTGATTACATCCCCAGCATCAGAGACAAAAATTAAAGCTTCATTCTTTAGAGAGCCTGCAAGTCTCCCTTCACACTGACAGCTCTCTTGCGAAAACAATCCATTTCCTGAAAGGATCACTTTTTTTGTTTTTTCAGGCAGGTGCAAACCAGACTTTCCTTTCTTAAAAAAATGCTAAATTTTTTACTCAGATTTTGTTCTTTACCATTTGCATTAACTCCTGTATACCACCTAAATTCAAACTGTTTATCTCTTGTGAGTCTTCCTCTTCCCAAGTACTATCTAGCACTGTAAATGCATATCGCTATAAATACACCTATAATCGCAGCACTCAGGAGGCTGAGGCAGGAGTGCTTTGAGGTCAAGGCCAGCCAAAACTACATAGTAAAACCCTGCCTCAAAAGACCAAAAAAAAAGAAAAGCATTTAAGTCTACATAGTATTAGCACAGAACAACTTTAATCATTTTTGTTTTTGTAAGATAATAGAATTTCATTCAATGTTGGAAAAAGGAAAAAAAAAAAAACCACAAAACTAGTGGCAGTATTAGTAACTTTAGTTGTTAATAAACCTCCAGAAGCCAAGGAGAAAAGGATTTAAAATCGCAGATGCTAGCTTGGGCAATTTAGTTAAGATTCTCAAAATTTAAAAAAAGGTTGGGGAGGGCCAACCAGATAGCTCATCTGACTAAAGCACCTGCTGAGGCAGAGCAGTGGCCAGTTCTATGGTGTGGTGTGCCCACCCCGCCCCTGGGGCAGGTGGAGATGGGATTGGGACTGGGTGTAGCAGGGCACATCTGTAATCCCAACGCCTGGGAGGCTGAAAATGGAGAATCACTACAAGTCTGATCTTCCAGTCTAGTAGTGAAACCCTATAGATCCTGTACTAAAATTAAAAAAAAAAAAAAAAA
>NW_004524742.1:6079096-6081210 GCF_000260255.1 Octodon degus
TGGAAGTCTGAAGTGAGAAGATCCCAAGTGAGTTCAGCATTGGTAATTTAGCAAGACATTTCCTCAAAATAAAAAAATGGCTGTTGATATAGCTCAGTATGGAAGGCTCTGGGTTCAATCTTCTGCCCCCCCCCCAATAAATAGATACAACTTGACAATAAATCAAATACTTCATTTTACCATTCTTTTATTTAAAAATCTTTAGTATTCTGTTGATGATGAACCAAGCCCAAAAGTTTTGTTTTCTCAGCAATGAACAACTATCCTCAACCATCCTGCTTGTAGAGTCTAAGACAAACTTATCTATTGCTTTCCAAGGCCAGGGCACATAAATCATATTTGTGCTGAATTCAAGCTTAAAGTTTTGATCCTTGTAGGAAAGGATTACAGAATAAGAATACTGCCTCCACAAAGCAATTCTAAAATCAGTAGCACTAAAACATTCAAACCCAATCAAGTCAGGAATATGAAGACTGGGAAATAATGAATTAAGTTGGCAAGAAAAATAAGCAAACTAATGCTTTTTTCCATCCCTGTACATAATGTTTTACCTCACTGTCACTCTAATTTGAAGTGATCAAGAATCATTCATGGAAGGGCCAACCAAATAGTTCAGCAGATTAAAGCACTTGCAAGTAGGTGCAGGGGCTGGGGGTCTGATCCCTAGGCCTGGCACCAGCTGGCAATTGAGACTGGGCGTGGTGGCACACCTGTAATCCCAGCACTTGGGAGATTTTAAACAGGAGAATCACTACAAGTCTGATCTTGTAGTGAGACCCTGAACACCCTGTAGACCCTTCCCTAAAATACAGGGGGAAAAAAAAAAATCGTTCCTAGGCCAGGTGTGGTGGTGCATGCCTGTAAACCCAGCATTCAGGAGGCTGAGGCAGAAGGACAGCCATGAAATTGAGGCCAGACTGGGCTACATCACAAGACACTGTCTCAAAAAAAAAAAAAAAAAGAGCATTATTAGGCCAGAGAAATACTTCAACAGCATAAGCACCAGCCTGGCAAACACAAGGCTCTGAGTCCAATCCCTGGAACTAAAAACAAAAACAAACCAAAACAACAAAAACAAAAATCTGGTTGAAGGGCTGGCCAAATAGCTCTGCGGATTAAAGTGCCTGCTTAGGCAGATACAGGGGTCAGGGGTTCAACCCCCTGGGCCT
The DNA here is from genome assembly GCF_000260255.1 of Octodon degus. Lineage (NCBI taxonomy): Eukaryota > Metazoa > Chordata > Mammalia > Rodentia > Octodontidae > Octodon > Octodon degus. The sequence goes on from NW_004524742.1 coordinate 6,080,266, forward strand.
ACTGTGCCAGCACCACCTCCAGGGGCACTGAGAAACAACTGAGACAAAATTTAGACTAGCCGTGGTGACTTGGGCCTGTAATCCCAGCACTTGGGAGGCTGTAAACAGGAGGATCACTAGAGTCCAATCTCTATAGTGAGACCCTTGTAGACCCTGTACTAAAAAAAAAAAAAAAAAAATCTGGTTGAATCTCTCATACCTCATCCCAGGAGTGTTCCACATATTAAGTACCTGCTAAAAGTAACAGAAAGGTAGGTGTATGTAAGAAGACAACTGGAAAAAGAACTAAGTATGGCCATATTTCCAGAATACATAAGCTTTAAGGCATAAATATTCACAATTGGGCAAACCCTATAGCTACATTTTGAAGATCCACCATCAAGCACTGTCAATTTCAGAGATAGAAGAAAACAGAAAATAGGAGATGGCACACAACTGTAAGACAAGCTGAGGCTGAGGTAGGAGGACTGCTGTGAGGCTAGCCTGTGCTACATAGTGAGTTCAAGGCCAGCCTGAACTACACAGCAAGACTCCAAAAAAGAAAAAAAAAGCAAGTGTGGTGGCACATAACTGTAAATCCTAAGATCATCTAAAGTTGAAGGCCAGCCTGAATTAGGAAAAAAATTGTCTGAATTAGAGTGACAGTGAGGTAAAACATTATGTACAGGGATGGAAAAAAGCATTAGTTTGCTTATTTTTCTTGTCAACTTAATTCATTATTTCCCAGTCTTCTTCCTGAATTAGGAAAAAAAAGGATGGAAGAAAAGGGGTTCAAATAGGTTTAGTAACATTACCAAAGTTACATAAGGGCTAATAAGTGCCTGGGGTTCGATTCCTCGACATGTGGGCTCTGCCCCTGGGCACACTGAGCCGGCTAAAAACAGGAGGATCACTACTAGTCCGAGTTGCAGGGTGAGACCCTGCACAAAATACAATAAATAAATA
>NW_004524742.1:6081388-6085295 GCF_000260255.1 Octodon degus
CACGGGCCTGTATATATTTTATATCGTATACATAAAAATATATATATATACAAATATTCACAATTTGCCCAATTGTGAATATTTATGCCTTACATAGAGAGAATGATACGTCTTTTCACTTCCAACATACTATAATACGTCTACTATTTTTCAAGCAATTCGAGTCCAAAGGGGCAAGAGATCATTTCAGTGTACTTTCAGTGAATGCTGACATTTGGGTCACCCCACCTTTCTTCCTCTTCTCCAATAGCCTCCTATCCCTCCCAGCACAGCTCTATTCCTACTACAGTGGTAAACGAAGTTTTTCTTCCAAGCAGTCGTTACAACTCCTAAGTGTACTCTCCTCTCTCCTCTTAGTTTAAGAAACCAAAATTATCAATTCTTTCCTCCCACAACACACAAGAGAACTCTTTCGAACTATTTTATCTTTAATGACCTGGCAATAATTCAAAACATGTTTCCTTTAACGGGGATGCCACCATTACTGCCACACACTGCATTATCAAAGGCAATGAAGAGACTGGATTCCAAAGATGCTGATGGTAAGAAGCCTTCAGGGCTCACGGACTGACGGCTGGTTATGGAGTCTCGAAGGGCAGCAGGAGGCAGACGAGACAGGAGACAGGAGGAACCTTCCTCAGAGGACAGGGCGCGGCTGCTGGGTCATGAGCACCTTGAAGCGCTTCTTGATGGTGATTCGGTGTCGCGAGTACTTGTCGTCTGGGGAGAACCGAGCAGGATGGGCTGAGCATGTCTGTTGTCCCATTGGGTCAAATTTCTGCTCGAGGAAGAAAATGATCTCAGTACAAAAGCGATGGAATGGGAAGGAGATAACAAGAAAAAAGGCAAAGGTGAAGACAAGAGACCTGACGGTCAGACCAAGCGTGCCACTGGCTCCGCCACGACTCCTTTCCAGACTGGTTCCCGCACTCAGCGAGGCAACTCGCCCGCTGGGCTCTAGCACTCCTCCCGCCTACATTCTTTGCTATACTCGCTTATTAATTGTTTCTCCTTACCTTCAACGTATACACCCGGTCTCCCTGCTCGTTCAAGTAATACTGGAGAAACATTGCCACGCTACTCTATCACTCCTCCGCCTCAGCTGCCGCTCTGGCTCAACGGTTTCTAAATTTCCTTCCGGTGCAACCGGAAGTCTGTCCTGTGGCATGCCGGGAAGTGTAGTTTAATGGAGCGTCAACCGACCAGAAGGGGGCGCACTAGTGCATGACTTCTCTTGGGGCAATTTGGCAACTTTGCAGACATTGGGACAAGTTGCAACATTGGCAGGTGTTCTAAAGACTCATGGAGTGTGCCCACTGTGTGCCAGACAGTGCTAGGTCTTGAGGAGCTGGGGGGAGGTTATGGATGGACAAGGATTGAACATCGATGTGTACGGTCCTGCCTTGATCCCAAGATGCACACCTCTTTCCAAAGTTGTAACGTCCTAATGCTCCAGGATTCAAAATTCCTTATAGCCTAGGAAAGATTTTTCTTCCTCAACACTTTTACATCCGGTCTCCCGCCCCAATTTGAAAGGATTGGCGGCAAAGAGTGCCTGATGGGTATTGGATATTCTGCAAAACGAACAAAGAGACAAGTTAGTTTACGAAACGGAGCAAGTGTGTTCCAGGGCTCGAGCTAAGATTTAAACTCCGGCCTCTAATCGGCAATACCCGCACTCTTACAGTGGTGAGTAGCAACTCATGGCGTAATAAGGTGCCCCTTCTAGAGCATTTAGAAGTTTTAATAGAACGTAAATATTCTCTTTATAATTTCAAGAAATGAAAATGAGAGCTAAGATATTACAAAGATGGTGGCCGCTGTAACACTCTTCACAGCGGCAAAACAATGAAACATTAATTTTTGAAACAGAAAAACCCGAATTCTTTTTTTGAATATCATTGTATTTGTAGTTGTATAAAATGTGCAGTTTCACAAGAAACATGAAACCGGTTTTGTTTGGGATAGAGAACTTGGTTTCAGGGGAAAGGAGTGGGAAGAATATTGTTGTATGTTCTATTTTGCACAATTTGACTTTTGAATCATGCCTACATAGTATTTAATTTTTTAAAAAAAAACTATCAAAGTGAGTTAATACAGAGAAGGACTTTCTGGCCTAGATATTTGCGGTAGCATGGCAGGGTTTTTGTTATTGTTGTTGTTGTTGGTTGGTTGGTTTGGTTAGGTTATTTTTTTGTGGGCTTTTGTAGCAAAGTACAGGCTGTGGCTTCAGTGGCCTGTCCAGCTTATGATAGTGGCCTGGTTGGGGCCTGCGGGGCAGTTTTCCAAGGAGGTTATGTGCACTCAAAGGATGAACATCCTTTGTCGTATAAGACAGTACTAATTTTAAAATTTTGTTTCCTCAACTCTTACCTAGACAGACTCTGTGTGCTCTGAATGTGGTTGCAAAATATAGCCACAGTTGAATGAAGCCAAATGTGTGCCACTAGTGTGTTATTAGGAAGCTAGTTACAGAGCTGGGTGGGATAGAAGAGCACAAAATTAGATATGTTGATGAAGAATTGAAGATTAGAGAACCAAAGGTAAGACAATGTTTGGAATCTGAGAAAGGATTTACAAATTACTGTAAAGAGGTGCACATCAGTTGTGTAACTGAACTGTAGTTTGGAGGGAATTCTTGTTTTTGTTTGTGTTATTTAGGTGTTTTTTTTGGGGGGGTGATGGCGGTTGGTATATAAAAGACTAAAACCAGAGCCTTGGGCTATGGATATAGCTTAGTGGCCTAAGTGCCTGCCTGGCAAGCACAAGGTTCTAGTTCAATCCCTACTTCCTAAATAAATAAATAAAATAAGAGCCTTAAACTGAGCTATGTCCCCAGCCTAATTAATTTGGTGTTTTGAGACAGGGTCTCATTATGTAGCCCAGACTGGCCTCAAATTTACAGTAATCCTTCTGCCTCAGCCTCCCACGTGTTGGGATCATAGGCATCTGCCACCCTCGACTGGTTTAATCTTTTATTTTGAGCCAGGGTTTCACTGAGTGGTTAAATTGTTCAGGCTGTACTTGCACTTCAAATCTTCCTGCCTTGCCTTCCAGAGTGTCTGTCACTATGCCTGGCAACCCTGGTTTGGGTCTACTTACTAGAACTTTGTGTGGAGTAGCCCCGCACCATCCCCCACTCACTTCCCTCCCCCACAGCAGAATGTTGGAATCTGAGGTTCCAGTTCTGTCCTGATCCACTCTTTGCCCTCCTTTCCTTAGATACCTGTGCAGCTGCCATAGCCAGGCCAGCTTCTGGATCCTGGACCTTCCTGGCTCATTCTGGAGGTTCCCAGATGGAGGCGATGGCTTCCAACCAAGGTAGGTTTGCAGGTGTGGCAGGGCAGGGTGCTGTACGTCTCACTTCTGTGGGATTAACATTTGCCTCCTCATCCTGGGATGAGCTCTTGGGGCTGGCATAGAGGAATATGAGAAGCCAGTCCTCAGCATGGGAATTGTACTTGGCGAAGCAGGAGAGGTTTACTGTAGGGGAGCACCTCCTTGGAGTGCATCAGGGCGCCTCAGAGAAAACATGTTGAGAATAGAAAATGGGTGGCAGGTAGCATGGAGAAGAGGCCATTTCCAGTGTGTCTGTGTGTGCCAAAAAGGCTCGAGGAGAGGCCCTCTCCTGTGTCATCTGTTGGTAACTGGAGTCAGCTCTAGGCTTTTGCCTAAAAGGACAGAAATGGAGCCTCTCCTTTTCTGAAGGTAAGAGGCCAGGCATAGAGGTGCATGTGTGTAATCCCAGCACTTGAGAGGATGAGGCAGGAGGATCACTGTGTGCTTGAGACTATACTTGCATTTGAGCCCAGCCTGGGCTACATAGTGAGTTCAAGGACAGCTTGAACTGTAACGTGAGACTCTCTCTCTCTCTCTCTCTCTCTCTCTCTCTCTCTCTCTCTCTCTC
>NW_004524742.1:6085395-6108675 GCF_000260255.1 Octodon degus
CACACACACACACACACACACACACGCACATGGCAGATTAGGTGCCATTATGAAATACTAGGAGGGAGACAGGTCCTATATATTTTTTTTAATTTTTTTTTTTTTGAGATAGGGGCTCACTATGCAGTTCAAACTGGCCTTCCACTCACTATGTAGCCCAGGCTGGGCTCGAATGCTTATAGATCCTCCTGCCTCAGCCTCCGAGTGCTGGGATTATGGATGTGCACTACCATGCCAAGCCTATTTATTTATTTATTTTGTATTTTAGGGAAGGGTCTACAGAGTGTTCAGGGTCACACTACTAGATTGGACTCTAGTGATCCGCCTGTTTACAGCTTCCCAAGACCAGGGATTACAGGCACAGACCACCTTGCCCAGTCTCAGTCACATCTCAGCTTATCCCGGGGGCGGGGCCAGCACAGCAGGCCTGGGAATTGAACCCCTGGCTCATGCACTTGCAGGCGCTTTAATCCGCTGAGCTATTTGGCCAGTCCTTTATTTGTTTTTTTGAGATAGGGTCACACTGTGTAGTCCAGGCTGACCTTGAACTCACTAAGTAGCCCAGGCTGGCGCTGAACTCACAGAAATCCACGTGCCTCAGGCTCTCAAATGTATTGGGATTATAGCCGTGCACCACCACGCCTGGCCATGATTCACTGTTTATGTGCTTGTCCCTAGTCTTCCTGACTCTTCAGCAGGGACTGTGCTCTATATTTCTTGGTCCTTTCTGCAGCAACAGCTCAGTGACTTGTTCCCACTGTGCCTCAGATGTCTGCTGTTCACAGCTCAAGCGGAAGGGCCACAGATGGTTTGTATCACCAAACTTCGCCACATCCAGCAGTGACTTCAACCTCTGGAAACCTCCCTCCCCTCTTGACCCTTTCCTTCCCATTTTTTGGTTCTTACCTAATCCTCTCTAGTTATTCCTGGCTGTTCTACATTATTTTTGGGAACCAAATGTCCAGGCACATATCCTTTTCTGGGAGCTGCTCTTCTGTGCGTGGCGGGCAGGGGAGATGGCTCAAGGGCCAGGGAGATGGCTCAGTAGAATAAGTGCTTCCCTGTCAAGTGCAAGGGCCTAAGTTCAATCCCCGGTTCTGCAAAAAAAAAAAAAGATTTCTTCTGTGCGTGGCATAGGGGCCCCAGAACCCTGGAGCAGGTGCTTTGAACCTCCTGTTTGGAGTACGTGGGGATAACTGAACATTATGCTGGGTGGGATGTGCTTTAGCATGCTAGCTTATGGGTCCCAGAGTCCTTGTTCTTATTCAGAGATGGCATCTGTCTGGGTCACTTTCCCATCACTGGGACTTGGTGCCCGACACCCACAACTTAAAGGAGAACAGATTTACATGACTTACACTTCCCAGCAGGCTTACAAAAGTTGGCTGCTCTGAGACAGAACTACATGGCATGAGGGCCTGGCGGAGGAAGCCTGCTCATCCAATGACAGCCAGAAAGAAGGAACCAGGCACAGAAATACACCCTTTCAGGCAGGGTTGGTGCATGTCTGTACTCCTAACACTCAGGAGGCTGAGGCAGGATTGCTGTGAGTTCAAGAACTACAGAGTGAGACCCTGCCTCAAAAACAAAGAAAAACTAGGCCAGGGAGATAGCTCAGTAGAATAGGTGCTTGCCTGGCAAGCACAGAGTCATGAGTTCAATCCCCAGTACCGCAAAAAAAAAAAAAAAAAAAAAGAAAAACAAAACCAAAACACCCTTCCAAGTAAAAGTGTTGGGCTGGCCAGATAGCTCAGCAGATTAAAGTGCCTACTTAGGCAGGTGTAGGGACTGGGGTTTGATCCTCCATGTGCTATACCAGCCCCATCCCTGGGGCACACTGAGACAGTGATTGAGACTGGATGTGGTGGTGTGTGCCTGTAATCCCAGTGCTTGGGAGGCTGAAAACAGGAGAAGCACTATGAGTTTGATCTGTGTAGTGAGACTCTGTAGACCCTGGACTAAATAAATACATTTTAAAAAAGTGTTAAGTACACATACTAACTCCTCCACAATGAATGAAATGATTATGTACTACAAGTATGTGCTAATAAAAATAAAATTAAAAACTCCCCTCCCAATACCATTCAGGGAAACCCTGTGACCCTCCCACTCCAGCCAAGCCTCACCTCCTAGCAGCACAGTCTTCTTAGCTCATGATGGATGAATCCATGGTGCATATAGTCCCTCCATGGTCCAGTCCCCTTCCACACATGAGAATTTCAGGGGGCCATAACAGTCTGCTGTGTAGGAAGAAAAGATTATATGGAGTAATAGGAAAAGGAAGAGAGGATAGGCCACTAATCTTGTTGAAACTGCTTCCTCCTTCAGGTCCCTGTGGGTGCTCTGAAAAGGGGTCCAGCATTTCCTGGACTGACTCCCTCACACTATGAGGCTGCCATGGGCTATTTTCTTTGCAGCAGTTTCGTGTCCCAGTCTGTGGGCCTTCCTGATGACAGGAAGTTCTCAGAGACAGTGATGGCTTAGGCCTTTGTCTGTCAGTCTCTGTCTTGATTTTGCTGATGATCTTGTGAGTCCCAACTCCCCTGGAGTCTTGGGATACAGGTATCTTTGTGTCTTGTAGAAAACTCACCAATCTCTCTCTCTCTCTCTCTCTCTCTCTCTCTCTCTCTCTCTCTCTAATTTATGTATTTGGCACAGGGTCTCACTACACAGCAGCTCAGACTCATAGTGATCCTCCTGTTTTCAGCCTCCCCAGTGCTGGGATTACGGGCATGCGCCACCACACCAGGTCTTTGTGGTCAGCTCAGCATGTCTGGTGCTTAGTCCATTGAACTATCTTGCAGGCCCCTCACTAACTTCTCTAGTGCACTAATTTTTAACTGGGAGCAAGGGACATCAAAATCTCTTAGTTATACACCTGTGCACGGTAGTGTGTTAATCTCAGCACTCAGAAAGCTAAGGTAGGAGGATCAAGAATTTGAGGCCACCCAGGCATACATAGAGAAGTCTAGTCTCAAAAAACTCACTTGGCAGCACTTGGGAGGCTAAAGCAGAACTGCCACAAGTTGAAAGCCAATCTGGGCTACAGAGTGAGCTTAAAGCTAGCCTGAACTCCATAGGGGATCCCGTGTCAGAAAACAAAAACCAAAACCAACCAACCAAACAAGCATCCACTCACTTGGGAGACTTGTAAACTACACAAGCTCCCCATCCATAGGTGCTCCTCCACCTGTTGAGAATCAGTGGTCAGCTTCTTTAGGGGCTACAGAGGAACTCAGCCACCTGACTACCCCATTCTCTCCTTTTGTCTTAGCAGCAACTCCACTGCCAGGACTGGATGGGGGCCTGGTTGCTGGTGCTGCCACAGCCCCCTTCACTGCCCTCCCCTTCATGCTGTCGACTCCTGGGACATCGGACCAGCCAGCATGGGAGCCACCTACACAACCCCCCATGCCTCCAGGGTTCTCTCCAGGAGACCCACTGGTGCTCTCTGCTTTCCCCAGCCCACTGTTGGTGACAGGAGATGGGGACCCTGGCCCCAGTGGGGTGGGGCCCTGCAAGATCATTGTCAACGTCAAGACAGAAACTGTGCCAACTGGACCCTTTCAGACTCAGAACTTTGTTGTCACTCAGCCGGCCTTCAGTTGGATCTCCTCAGGTGCTGCCGGTGGGGGCTCTGAGGCTGCTGCTCCTCTGTATGTGAACACATCTACTGTGAATACCATTGTGCCCGCTTCTGCAGTTTCTGTCAGCCAGGAGGGCCCCTCAGGCCTTCTTCCTCAGGTTCCACCACCAACTACTCTACTTGCCTCCATTGTGTCCCCAGAAATGGCTTGGCCAGGGCCACAAGGGACCACTGGACAGCCTTCACTGGGTGAACTCGCCTGTGTTTCTAAGGGTGTTTATGAGAACTTCCGCCGCTGGCAGCACTACAGAGCCTTTGCCCGGAGATACCTATCCCAAAGTCCTGATGTAGAAGCTCTTTCCTGCTTTCTCATGTAAGTGGGTGGGGGTGGGAATGGGGTGGGGTGGGGGTGGCCTGAGGTAGATTATCTTAGTGCTTGGAGAGAACTTTGGGGTGGATAGATTAGTTTAGCTGTACTTGGGGCAGGTTATGAAGGGGAAGGCGTGCTGTGAGAAGGAAAAATGTAACAGTCAACCTTGTCCTCTTCCCAGTTCATAACAAGCTTTCAAGTGCCATCTTGAAGGGATTTCATAACCCTGTGAGTTTGGTCAAGCAGTTTAGTTCTTACAGATGAGAGGACTGTTTACAGATGAGAGGACTGAAGTTCACAGAGCTTCTAGCCTTAAAGCAAGGAGCAGTGATTGGAATGTAGGTCTCTGGACTCCAAGTGTCAGAGTCCTCCCAGGCTGTGTCACTGCCCTGTGACACTGAACTCAATGAATGGTTGGGCTCAGCAAGCCAGAGGGGTGCTGTGCCTTGTCTCACTCCTGAGGTTGGGGGTAGTGGTGCTGGGCCCGCATAAGGGCTTCCTGTGTACTATTCCTCTGCCTTGAACTGGGAAGTCGGGGGAATAAGGAAAGCCTGGAGCTTACTGGGCTCTTCCACTCACTAGATTTGTGATCCTGGATGGAGCATTAGCACCTTTGCCATCAGTTTTCTCATCTAAAAAGCAGATAATTATCTGAGGGTTGCTGGAAAAGATTAGACGTGCTTGGCAAGGTGCCTGGCATAGAGAATGCATCATTAAATAGTAACCATTATATTCTTATACAGATGCAACCCAAAGGAGGAAAAGGGATCACAAAAGGCCAAAATGCTCCTGATTAAGCATGTATATTTAACTAAGGAGCCTTGGGTCAGAGGCTGTTCTGTTTATAAAGCCATCATTAGTCATCTGGGAATTTTTTTCTCCTTCCTAACTTCCTCAACTGTACTGTACCCTAAACATTTTACACAAACCACTGAATGGTGCACACTCCACTTAAGCAGACTTTGAGAAACCTTGCTTTTTCTTTTGTGGTGCTCAGGATGGAACCCAAGGCCTTGAGTGTGCAAGGCAAGAGCTCTACCATAGAGCCACATCCCAGCCTGGCCTTGAGAGAACTTACATGTGGCCCCTCCAACAGCAAAACTCCTGGGGTCTCCCACTTCATCTGGCCTTGAGCAAAGGACTCCAAGGCTTCCCGAAGTCCTAGATACACGGCATCTTGCTGATTTTCTGCTTCCTCCAGGCAAAACTGAATTTCCTCTTTGAAGATTACAGGCGGAATATCTAAATCTTGAGCCAGTAGGGGCTGTTAGGGTTTGCTTGGAATCTACTCACTTCTAGTCCTGACCAGCTCCTGCTCTCTATGCTCAGGGACTCTGGACAGGATCTCCCTCCAAATGCAGTCAAGACATTTTAACTGGGAATCTGGGTGAATGCTGGGTCCTGGGTGCTAGGGTGCTGAGACCCATGGTCACTGCAAGCTTCCATAGGTGATTTGAATGCACAGTAATGTTTGAGGATGAAGCCCTTTAGTTTTATTTTTGTTTTGTACTGGAGATCAAATGCCCCTGGCTTGAAGCCCTTAGTTTAGGCTGAGCTGTAGGTAGCTTTTGGCTCTGAAAGGACTCAGGAGCCTTCCAGAAGGATCTAATACTGTATTTGATGATCTGTGGTGGTAGCCTACAGACATAACTCAAAAGGTCAGTGAGTAGTAGATACCTGTAAGTTCTATACTGAAGGTATCTGGCAGTGAAAAAGCCCTCTGAGGCAGGTTCTTTTCTCAGTGACCAGGTACAGAACCTCAGTACCTTGAGATTCATTTGGGTTAGGAACATCTTTTAAAATGTAATAGGAGGGCTGGTGAGATGGCTCGGTGGTCTAAAGCACCTACTTAGAACAAGCTTAGCAAAGCACAGGGACCGCGGTTCAATCCCCCAGCACCACATGCCAGCCAGCCCCGCCCCCTGGTGGGCTGAGCTGGCCACACACACACACACACACACACACACACATAAATAAATAAAATTTTTTAAAAAAGAATGAAATAAAATGTAATAAAAGCTCGGCATGGTGGTACACCCCTGTAATCTCAGGGTGAAAGATCATTTCGAGTTTGAGACCAACCTGTGCTACAAAGTGAGCTCAAGGCTAACCTGAACCCCATAGCGAGACCCTGTCTCAAACAGACCAAAAGAAAAAAAAAAAAAGTGAACAGATAGGGCCTTTGGGCAATGGTGATTTTGAAGATGGGGCAGGGAATATGGGTTCAGGTCAGTGTCAGGTATGTGGGGGGAGTGTCACACTTTCCGAATGTGACTGATCCATTGTGGTTTTAGCCCAGTGCTTCGTTCCCTGGCTCGCCTGAAGCCCACTATGTCCCTGGAGGAGGGACTTCCAAGGGCTGTGCAAGAGTGGGACCACACCAGCAACTACGGCCGGATGGCTTTCTATGAGATGGCAGAAAAGTGAGTCTCACTGATCTCCTCACTGGTCCCAAGGTGGGCTGTACAGCTGAGAGTGCCAGGGGCATGAAAAGGCATGTGGGTGTTGGCTAAAAGGGGAGTTCGGAGGAGGGGCATATGCTAGGACAGGCTTCCCACCACCTTGGCACTGAGGTTTTCTACCCTATTGATGCCCTCTTATAAGCTCTCCCAACTCCAGAGGTGGAATCTACATAGGGACCTTCCTATTGAAGATCTTAGGATGGGACCAAAGCCCACTACCTGTAAGTTCTATGCTGAAGGCACCTGGCTGTGGGGAAGCCCTTCGAGGCAGGTTCTTTCCTCAGTGACCAGGTAGCAAGTATAGAACCTCAGTACCATTTTCCCCTCATCCCAGGGAGGGGTTACTTCTGGGAGACTGGTCAGTGGAAGCCAGATGTTCTCCCAGCTCTTATACCCATTTCTCCAGGATATACTTGGTTAAAAATATTGAACTCTGGCCAAGCATGGCAGCACACGCCTACAGCCCCAGCTGCTCTGGAGAGTGAGGCAGAGGTACTGCTTACATCCAGGAGTTTTATACCAGCCTGACCAATATAGCAAGACTCCATCTCAAACAAAACCAAACCAAAAAAAAACCAGTTCTGAGGAAAGTGATCCCTTTCCTCCAAGCTTAGCTTTCATTTTCCCCAAGTCTTCTAGATATCCACCCCTTAAGATCTGTTCTTCTAGGGCCCCAGTCCTGGCCTCAGGCCAGCAGTGCCTGCTGGTGGGCTTTGCTTTGGGAATCCTGCCATTCTTTATGGTTGTAGACAAGGGCAGATGAGGCTTTGAGGAGGGTCCACTGTGCCATCTTGTCAGGTTGACAGTTCAACAAGCCTGGGCTGGGCTGGGGAGATAGCTCAGCAACTTAAGTGCCTGCCTGGCAAGCACAAGTCCTGAGTTCAATCCCCAGTACCACAAAAACAAAAAAAAAGAAACAAGCCTGGGTTGGGGGTGGTGGTACACATCTGGTGATCCCAGCACTTGGGAGGCTGAGGCAGGAGGATCATTTGAGTTTGAGACCAGCTTGAACCCCATAATGAGACCCTGCCTCAAAAAGACAAGACAAACAAAAAATGAGCCTGGACTCAGTATTGCTGTATTAAATCAGTGAGGCTGGTGAGCTAGGTTTAGAAAAGGATAGGCTGTATCTCTGCCCTGGAGAGGTTTGATCATTCATTTCCTTAACAAGCTTCCTGAGTGACCACCTGTAGGTGAAGGGATGTAGTGAATGTGTGAATTTTCGCCAGGCCTCTGTGAGCAGCTTCCTTCTGGAGCCTTGACTTAGGTGAGCCCTTCTTGTCCACACCTGGCCTGGCACCTGGGTTCCCAACAGGCTGGCTCCTTCTGAGCATTGCCTTTGTCATGCGCCCATCTGCAGGTTCATGGAGTTCGAGGCAGAGGAGCTGCAGTTGCAGAATGCACAGCTGAGGGACAACTCCCAGGGCCCGTCTCCTACAGCCACATTAAAACTGGATCCTTCAGGGCCTCTGGCTCCAGAGGTTTGCCAACAGCCAGGTAAGCCTACCCTTTTTATTGTCTTTTTGAAACAGGGTCTCACTATGTAGTTCGGGCTGGCCTTGAGCTCACTTTGTAATCCAGGCTGGTCTCGAATTCATGATTCTCCTGAGTGCTAGGATTATTGGCGTGGGTCACCAAGCTCAACAGCCTACCTGTTTATATATATGATGCAGGGTCTTGCTACACAGTTCGGACACCTAGTGATCCTCCTATCTCAGCTTCCCCAGTGCTGGGATTATACGTGTGTACCCCCAAGCCTGGTTTAGGACCTGGCACAGCATGCGGTACCAGGGATTGAACTTGAGAGCTTGTGCTTGCCAGGCAGGTGCTTATGCCCCCAAGCTATCTTCTCTGCTTGACCCATCTCTAATGGAAATGGGGCAGCCAGTAGCTCAAAGGGAGATATAGGAACACCAGGCTGGGGTTCGGGAAAGCATTGCCTTTGTGTCTGCCACTTGCTTTCCAGGAAGTGGCATTTTGTGTTCCAAGGAACGCCCCACAGGAATCTGGGCTCTCAGGTTCCCTTTGTCTTGAATTGGCTATTACTCTAAGTGCACTATTCTTTTATCTAGATTGTACATGAGCCTCATAATACCCCATGTGCCTAAGAAGCAGGTGCTAGATCAGGGAGTTCCTTTAAATTTCAGCATATATGGAGATTCCTAAAACAGTGATTCTGTCATAGCCACCTCCTCCCACAGCTATGAAATCTATGGCTGGAAATTTTTAGGATGTCTTAATTCAGCCTGGAGTGCAGGTTGCTGCCCTTACAAATAGTTGGGAGGCAAAAGCTGGTGCCTGTGTACCACCTCTCATCCTTTTCCATTTCTCCCCTTAGTGTATATTATGAAGAAGACAGTCCCCAAGACACGGGCTCCCCGCCAGAGGCAGCGCAAAACCCAGAAGCCTCCAGTTCCGCGGGCTCCCAAGGAGATCCCACCAGAAGCCGTGGAGGAGTATATTAACATCATGGAGGGGCTGGTGGGGCATCACATGGCTACCGGGGAGTCAGATGAAGAAAAGGAAGAGAAGCAGCGGGCGGATGAAGAGATGTGTCCAGACCTGAGTCTCCTGAACTACATGGAACAGCTGTGTTCTCAGGAAGCCTTTGTCTCCAAGGTCGGCTGGGTCTGCACAGCAGCCTTCTAGCAGATGCTAGGCATACTGCGGTGGTGCCTGTGGGCTCTGCCACAGATAGTAGGAAGTAGGCTACATTCTGTAACTGAGAAATGGGTGAGCATACATGCATACATGCACACATGCAGCTGGTGCAGTCATGGTTCCTAATGAGCTCGGGTAGGAGTAGGGGTGAAGGGGGAGTTAAGGTTTCATCTGTAGAACTCCTCAGCTTGTGAAGACTCACATCATATATTCTGTTCCCCAGGTGGAGGCGGTCATCCACCCTCAATTTCTGGCAGATCTGCTGTCTCCAGAACAAGAGCGGGATCCTTTGGCTTTAAGTGAGGAGCTGGAACAAGAAGAAGGACTCACTTTTACCCAGGTAAACTTGGGAGGTAGGCATAGTAGAAGCAGCAGCTTACACGGCTTTATCTCACTGTATATTATCTTGGATAATGTGATTCTAGAGAGGAACAGCTTCAGGACTGAGCTGCAAGTGTAGGACAAGTAGATAAAGCACTACAGAAACATAGAGAATGAGGCACGAGAAGGTGGGAGGAACAGAAGTATCTGGTACCATCACCCCAGCCCCTTCTTCTCTGCACTGCCCTCCCCGCTGCTATCTCCTGCGCCCACCTCACCATCTCCTTACAGCCACATGTAGACTGGTGTTGTCTGTTGTCTTCTAGCTGATCCGGAAGCGACTCGTGGCCTTAGAAGAGGAGGATGTGGCGGGGCCTCCAGGTGGCAGTGGGGCTCAGCTAGACTCCAGTCCTTCTGTGTCTGATGAGGATGAAGATGGGTGTGGGTGGCCTCAGCCCTCCCCTGGGCCTCAGGGGGCTGGAGGAACTACTGGGCTTGAAAAATCTGCTTCTTTGGCAAAGCAGGCAAGTCAAGGGCAAGCCCTCGATGGTCCAGGCAGCATGTGCAGGGATGAGAATGTTCTCTCATCTTCCAGCAGTTGGGACCTGCAGGACGAGTTTGTGTCTACACGGGGAGCCCAGGGACCCCTGTATATGGAGATGACAGGGTCTGGGGAAGTTATAAGTGAGCTACCTCAGTATCAGGAGAGCCTCCTGGAACATGCTCTGTCTCCTGGGCACTGCCTGGTGGCTGACGACAATCCAGTGGCTTTGTCCCTTAGCTGGCAGGAAAGCCCCGAGCTCCAGACAATTCCCAGTTTGGATGTTGGACTTGCAGAGACATCTTTGCAAGGCCAGGGGTTAGAAAAGCCTGACCCAGGGTGGGAGGCAGGACAAGAGGCAGAGGAATTTGAGGTGCTTTCTCAAGAGCAGGAGTCTTCAGGAGTGCCCCAGAAAGGAGCCATGTGGGGAGCTGAGCAAAATCTTCCCATGGCTCAGGGTTATAATCAGAACCCTTACCCTGGAACAGCTGGACACAGGACCTGGGTCAGCCCAGAGTTGTGGCTGAGCAGTGAGATGGATGCTGCAGGTTTGGCATTGCCTTTAGAAATTGAAAAGGTCATAGAGAGCTTTCAAGATGGAAAGTTCTTAACTGAGCACCAGGCACTGGGCTCCACAAACACCCTTTCTCTGGATCCCAGAGAAAACGCAGGGCCCGGGGACCTGGGGAGCAGTGCAATTCCCTGCGGAAGCACAGATGTCTCAGCTGCCTTAGCAAACTACTGCAGCTTGGAAGAAACTCTGAGGGCCAGCAGCCCAGACTTGGTGTGTAAAGGCAATGGAGAACAGAGCCCTGAGATCATACAGGATCCCAGTAACCTGTGGGCTGAAAGTAGCTCCTTACTGCTGGAAAGCAGTGTTGGTACCTCTGTAGGAATCTTGGGGTCTTCTGAAGAAACTCTGCCGCCCATGTGCCAAGGCAGTCTCCTTATTCTGGGGACCCCAGATGACTCCTTCCCCCAGGCCAGCCAAGATGCAGGGAGCAGAGGCAATCGTTTTTCTTTTCCATTAGAAATCACAGAACAAGTCAACATACTAGATGTTAGGGATGAATATGGTCTCCAACCAGGGGTCAGTGAGGATACCTGCCCACGGATGCTTAATTCTTATGACCCCCAAGAGGGCAAGAAAGACATTCGTGTGTCTAAGCCTAACCACCTTGTTCCTTTACAAGGTAAGCCAGAGTCTCACACACTTCGGGCCCTCAAATCAACAGCTCCTCACCAGAGCTTTGGGAGCACTTTCCCTAGATGGGGAACTAAGGATACTTTAAGAGGATCCTCTCATAAGAGTAAAAAACACAACTCTGGAAGTGGAGCCAAAAAAAGGCAGAAAGTCCAAGAGGAAGGGGAGGATGAGCAACTCTCTAACTTTACTTACCTCTTGGCTTCAAAACTTAGCTTATCTCCCAGAGGACTTCCTGTTGAAACTCACTGTGCCTTAGGAGGCGGAGGCATCCAGAGAGCACCCCAAGCCTCTGTTGATGCAAGAGGCTTTGGCCAACTTCCACACACTGTCACCAAGTCTGGGAAGCGAGTTCTAGCTGAAGGTTCAGCCTCTGCTGAAAAGACATCCCAGGCAGGTCATCTTGGAGTCTCTGGGGAAAAACCTGCAGTCCAGGAAGTGGTGCCATCCTCACAGCCTCACAAAAGGCGGCGTGACACTTCTGTGACAGGCAGGAGGAAGAAACGCCGTCGTAGCCAGTAGGAAGTTGAGGGACCATCCTGTCCCACCTGCCAGTCCCCGGAAGCGAGTATCCTAGTATAGATGTGACTGGCTGCTTACCCATGGAGTCAGCCTTGGGCCAATGCTACGGTTTTATGTTGGATGGAAGTCAGACTGGCTAGGTTGCAGGGCCGCTTAGTGGGAAGCAAGGGTTTCCAAAGAGTTGTATGCAAAAAGAAAAATAAAAGTTTTCTTTTGGTTACCAAATAATGTCCTTGCCATGCGCTTCTACTTAAGCATCTTTGCTGCTAGCTAGGGCAAAGTGTTACAAAAGTAGGGGTAGTTGCAGTTTCTACAGATCCAGATATTACAATCTATCTCCAGCCTCACCTTGGCTCCATGTAGCATTTTCTTGGTAACAACTCTGTGATTGGTCCCCAAAATTTCCAATGATCAGTTTTCTTATTTGCTCTTCATAAGCCTAGACTTGGCGTTGGGTTCATCTAGACATTACGACCTGCCTCCCTTTAAACTTACACATGGCAAGATGCTTTAATTCCTGTCACGACTGTAGGACAGAGATCTAACTTCCCAGCTCTAGTTTCTTTGTGTCTAGACACAGTACCTTCGGGGGCCTTGTTTTCTTCCTTGAAGAGAGGTTGGACAGAAAGGACTTAGCTTGTCTTGTGGGAAGAAAATTTTCCCGGACAGTAGCTCTGATGTGCTCAGGGAGAGGCCGCTTCCTCGCTGACATGGCTCTCGGCTTCCACTGTCAGCCAGGAAATCAGGTCTTGGTTGGAATATTACATACAGAATGCTAATAAGCTAATTTTAAATCTCTAATGAGGCCAGAACAAGAGGGAATGGGCTGAAAGAGGCTCACAGAGAACTCCATTAAAAACGTGCACATTCAGGAGATGAAGAGACGGTGTAGGATCGGCACTTTCTGCACAGGGAAGAGCGCTGTCCTGGGAGAGGGGTCCTACAATCATGGCCAGGAGGGCGCAGTCTTGGCATCTTCTGGACCGTCAGTGGGCATTCTGCAACCACTCATCCTTTTCCTTCCCAACTAATGATACCAGTAATGTGACTAAGCTTCATTTTTTTTTTAATAGATATAGATTTATATTTATATATAAAATAGTTTTTTACAAAAAACAAAACAAACACAACCCATCCAAACAAAAAGTACAAATAAACTTAAAACAATAACAAAAACCAAACAGGAGCAAAAATAGGGTTGAGGCATAGGGTAGGCTCCTGGCGCTGCCCTGAGTTGTGGGGCTGGACTCAAGCTGAAGAGGAAGGAGAGGGAGGCTGAGGTGCTCAGTCACCCTTCTGCTTGGGTGCCTGCACAGTCCCGTTGCCCAGAGCGGTGGGGCTTCGTGGGGATGAGGCATCTGGTATCTGGGAGGTGCCTCGAGCAGTGTGGGGGGGGCGCAGGTAGGTGCTGAAGAGCTTCCCATAGAGCGGGTCATGGAGGGAGAAGTTCTGGAACTGACCTAGGCAAATAAGAGCAAGGCACAGAAATAAAAAGTCCAGAGCGAGAAGAGGAAGGATCTGCTTTTTTCCAATTACCTTCTCAGATCCAGGTTTTTAATCTTTTCCCTTTCTAGCCTGTTCCTCCCAGTCTTGCCTAGTAGAGGTTCTGACACCCCACATTGACCAATGACTTTTGCTATCTCTACCCAGTGTTTTCTTGTCCATATCCCTGGCACTACCACCACCCCAGTGCCTGCGCAGGGCCCAGAAGACAAAAACTCACAGAGGGAGAGGCCATGACTGGGTCCTGCCTGGCACAGCTCAGCATGCAAAGTCTTGGCAGCAGGGCGGGGTGAACCCAGCAGCAGGTGCAGGATGGTGCTGAAGCCATCTTGGTACAGCAGACGGCCAGGTCCCTCTGCTTGTTCTTCAGCAAAGAGCTTTGGAAGAAAGGGTTATGAGTCAAGCTCTCTTCAGGGCACTGCCTCACCCTGTCCTCCAACTCAGCCTTGGGGGCTCATCCCTTCCAAGAGGAGGAGGCACACAGCCCCCTTGGCTTGTCCTGCACAGCTACACTTGAATCTTCTGCCCTTATTCTTAGCTGAGTGATGACATAAGACAATGGAGCTCTGTAGTTTTAGGCAATGTGACACCAGAAAGGACAAGCATCAACTATCTAGAAACTACTGGCAACAATGCACTGCATGAGCTTCCTAAAGCAGTGAGTACGGCTACCAGAACCCCTGCCTCCACACTTCCCAGGTACCTCAAAGGCCAGGTGAGTCAGATCTTCCAAACTCCTGCCTCCATCCAAAGCTGCTAGCGCTAGAGCCACATCTCGGAAGTCTACCAGACCACTAGCATCCTGGAGGGTCAAAGAGAAACAAGGGCAATGCAGGGACCTGCATCCTTCCTCCTGCACTCCACAGTTCGGTTTCTTCCTCTCTTCAGTAAGCAGGGGGTACTATCTTCAGATCTCAGCTCCAGATTCTGTAGGATCCCCAGTAGTTCTCTCAAGTCATGCACAGCCTTGCCAGGCCAAGCTATGTCAAGTCACCAGTGACAAAGCTCTCCTATAAAGAGATCTAGGAATGTCAGGGACTCTCAGGAATGCTGACACCACCAGACTTACACTGGATGGCATTCCTGGCCTCCTGGATGAACAAACTGGTTGCCTCCTCTGACTGCCTCTACGTGGGAGAACTGGTCCAACAGAACAAGAAAGGGGGCTGCTGGCCTAATTTCTTGCCAAAAAACCAACAAGCAAGATGCTTGTTGCAACAGTTTACCATGTAGGCCGAGTTAGGGAAACTCTTTCCAGGAAATCTGCTCTCAAATGTATGGAATCCATACACTTGGTCACTCTGAGCCACAGCCTATGTCTTAGATAAAAAGATCTAGGGAGCTGGGGATATGTGAAGCCCTGGGTTTGATCCTACTAATATAAACAAAACTAAAATAAAAATTAAAAAATCAAAACCAACAATTCCGTGGGACCAAGATTTGCTGTTCATAAACGTTAAGAATCATCTAAGCTGAGCATGGTGGCATACGCCTATAATACTAGCACACAGAGGGCTGAGGTAGGAGGGCTGCTGTGAATTCAAGGCTAGCTTGGACAGCCTTGAGTATGTAGTGAGAATCTGTCTCAAAAAAACACCACAGGGCCAGCCAAATAGCTCAGTGGATTAAAGCACCTACAAGCAGGTGCAGGAGCCCGGGGATTGAACTCTGGGCAGAGGCCCCACCCCCGGGGGGAGGGTGCTGAGACAGCAATTGAGACAGGGACATGGTGTCACTTAAAACAAAAACAAACAAACAAAAACACCACAAAAAATAAGAACTTTTTTTTTTTTTTGTATTTTTAGGGAAGGGTCTACAGGGTGTTCAGGGTCTCACTACTAGATTAGACTCGCAGTGACCCTCCTGTTTTCAGCCTCCCAAGAACTGGGATTACAGGCGTGCGCCACCACGCCAGCGCAATCTCAACTGCTGTCTCAGTGCGCCCTGGGGGTGGGGCCAGCACGGCAGGCTGAACATATTTGATAGGAAAACATAATTATAGCCCAGAAAATAGTTTGCTGAGATCAAGACAGTTCAGGAATCCCTTATTTATTTTCTAGCTATGTCAAGAAACCACCCCAGGTTTGCAAATGCACCTGGGTCTCAGATCCACTGTCTCACCAGTCCAGCAGCATCTTCTCTATATGATCCTCCCACCTAATCTTCACCACAAACATCCTCAGTGAGGCCCTACATGGTCATGATTCCCCATCTTTGCCAGTCTCTAAAGGGGCTCCAGAAATGGATGGACATCACTGATTATTTCTCCTTTAAAAGAGCATTCTTCAAGCATTGAGCATGCAATGAAAACTTAAGACTTTCTAGCAGAACTCAGAAGATGGTCATCTATCAGCAGAGGTTGAAGTCATATTCTCACTTGGGCATCCAATGAGACTGACATGTTCATTAGGATACTGTCCCCAAAACTAGAACATGTCAACCTGGAGGTCAAGCTCTGGGCTCTGCTTTCTGTGTTCTGCTCCTTTACCTGTTGGAAGTAGCTGAAAGCACCAGCCATTGTCTGAGGGTCCAAGAGCTGCAGCTGCTGGGCAAACTCCTCTTGGCTGATCATTCGACTCCGGCCTGGCTCTGCCCCAGTGTCCACACAGCCAGGGGACAACCTAAAATGAAATTGTTGAAGGCAAGGAGCAAACTCAAGTTCCTTTCTAGACATGCCATGCAGCAGGACTTGGTCCTAGCACCAAACACTGTCCCAGCACAAGTTCTTTTTGGTGGTTCTAAGGATTGAACTAAGGCCCTGTGTATACTAGGTGGGTGTTTCACCACTGAATGACGCCCCCCAACCCCTCAGCTGCTTTTTCTGAGATATACTCACAGTCCCTTGAGAATCCTTTTTACTTTTCCCATCTGCATTATTATATATCCTGTTGCTTCTTTTTCCCTTTCCTTTTACTCTATCATTTATTTGTTTTAAGTGCCCCTCTTTTTCTTTCTTCTGCTTTTTAAGCCCTCCTCCCCTTTTCTCTTAGTGTCACTGCTTGAACCCTCATCTTCAGGGCTACTTACCCAGCCTTCCGAAGCACCTTTCCCAGTTCCCAGAGCTGTGGCTCCAAAGCTACCTTCAGTCGTCCAACCACAATGACCGGCAAGCTCCCTACAAACTCACATTCAGTAGCTGGAATGCCCAGGGCCCTGAGGATGCAGTAGTGGGGGAAGGAAGCAAAAGAAACTGAGGGTTCATTATACCCTGGCCTGTTACAGGTCTTCTTCTTCTTCTTTTTTTTGAGACATAATCTTGCCATGTAGTTCAGGGTGGTGTTTAACTCATTATGTAGCCCAAGATGACCTCAAACTGTGGTAATCTTCCCACCTCAGCCTCCTGAGGACTGGGATTATAGGCCTGTGCCACCATGCCCAGCCCTGTCAGCATTCTTATCTGCCTCAAAGCCTCACTCCTCCACCCCCTCCTGTGGTTCCTTTGCCTTGTGTGTCTATTCCAGGAAGCACTCTGTGGAACACTCACTGTGCCATGACCTGCTGGACATTGTTGGCATACAGGGTGGGGTCCCTGCTCTCCTCAGGGCTGGGCTGATACACAGGGAGGAACTGAAACACAGGTAAACACAACAGTCAGTTGGACTCTGGGTGAGAAGTGGCTCCTGCCACTCCTTCCTCGAGGCTTTAGAGATTTTCAGTGTCCACCTCCCACCTCATCTATGTGACCATACCTCCACATCAACGATGCTGCAGGGCTGAGAGGCTGTAAGCCAGAGCACTTTGAGCCTAAGAGATAAGAGACCTCAATGTTCACAAGCTCTCCTCTTACCCTGAGGAGGGAAAGGAGGGGCTTCCAGTGACACAGAAACACACTCCTACCCAGTCAGCTGTGGCAATGTGCAGCTGGGAGACAAGGAGGTGGGGGGTGATGAGCTGCAGGGCTATGACAGAACTGTGGGGAGGGGAGATCTGGGAAATAAAGGGAAAAGCCAAGCACATGCCTGCTGTGGTGGCTCTCCAAAGAGGGGAGAGGAGGGAAAAATTACTTAAAAACATAGGAAGTAAGCAAGAAAGAGCCATGACTGCAGCAGGAACGATTCAGGTGGACCAGCAAAAGCACAGCCAGATTACATAGGGAGATCAGAGGAAAAGGGACATCTCCTTCTCTAAAGTTCCTGGTCCCAAAATGAAAAAGGGCCATTCACCTCAACTGGAGGCTACCATGGGCCAGGAATTCCCCCATGGAGCCCGCTACCTACCCTAACCCAAGGGTAACAAGACTCACACTCCAGGGCCCCTCCATGCCCAACTGGTGGTGTCCTATGAATGAAGCAAAGAAAAACATCACATTTCTGTGCAGGAACTGACCCTGTCCCTGCCTCCTGCCCCACCCCCAGATGTACAGCCCCCATCCCCACCCCACTTTACTCCCTTTTAGGATGGACTCATGCTCTCCCTTCCACCCTTTCTTGGACTCACCAGACTATTGGGGTAGCGGATGAGGACAGGCTGCACAGGCACCCCTGCAATGAAGGCTCCTAAACCCCATTTCCACCCCCACCCCAGGGGGCACAGGTTAGTGCATATAGGTAGCTTGTAAAGGTATGGGGTCTGGGACATTCTCAGATGAGACCTGACCTTGCTCTACTCAGTTCTGGTTTTCTCTCTGACTCATCTTGTCAGTATGAACTATAGGTTCCCTGCCTCCTTTTCTCATACAACACCCCCAACCAATCTACTTCATGTGTTATTGTTCCCCAGTCTCCTTGACTTATTTCTCCCTAAAGCCGGGGTATGTTTTTCCCACTGCTTTACCAATCTCTATCACTTTATTCACCTGGTTTGAACTTAAGCAGAGCCTTCTTGTTAGAACAGGTGCCTTCAGGAAAGAATAGCACCTGGGGGAACATCCCAAAAGAAGCAGAATGAGGTGGGAGAAAAGGAAAGCGTCACAAAAGTGCACAGGTAAAGTGAGAAGAGGGTCCTTCCACTCTTACCTGGGGCCATTTGCCTCCTGAGGTGGCCCGCCTTCGGACCTCCTCTACTACTCTGCGACGGGAAGCTGGGTCATGCCGGGACACCAGGATGGCTTGGTTGAACCGAAGAAGGGCTAGAGGTGGGAAGATACAAGGAGAAGTCACTGGTTCCTACCCAGGGGCAGTAACATATGCAGTCACCACTTCCTCAATAGCACAAGATACAGTATTTCTTAATCATCTCTCTGCCCTGATAACAATCTCCTTCTTGTACCCTGTCCTTTCTTTTTTTTAAATTTTATTTATTTATGTGGGGGGAGGCAGCTCAGCCCACCAGAGGGCGGGGCTGGCTGGCATGTGGTGCTGGGGGATTGAACCGCGGTCCCTGTGCTTTGCTAAGCTTGTTCTATGTAGGTGCTTTAGACCACTGAGCCATCTCACCAGCCCTACCCTGTCCTTTCTAATGAGTTCTCCCTTCACCACTTTCTCTCTGCCCCAGCACTGTGAGTCTGAGATAGGCTGACTCGGTGTTAATTTACATTTCATTTGCCAGGGGTCAACATCCCTTGTAACTTCTTCCATACCACTTGAAGTCATTTCTCTCAGGTATCAGTATCTCAATTCCCTTTTTTGCAGATTGTCACGGCCCCCCTTCACCATGTTCAACTCTCTCACCTCCAATGACGGGCACAGAAAGATTCTCGGCTCGGGAAACAACCTTGGGCAGGTCACAGGGCAGCAGCACAATGGGGTCAAAGAAAGTAGAATGGGGGGCAGCAACAAGGACAGGGGCCTGAAGGCGAGAGGCCCGCTGGCCCCGAACCCGGATCCGGAGGAAGCCCAACAGGAAAAAGAGCAAGCGGCTCAGGCCCAGCACCCCATTGTGGCACACAGTCCTGCCAGGGCAAGGCCAGTGATCAGTGGAGGCAGTGGTGGACCCTCACCCACCCCTGTTCAGGCAACAAGAAGGACAGGACACCTCTCTTTCTACCTCAAATGCTTTTGACACAGGGCTGAAGTTAATCATATAACCTCTGGGTACCAGATCTGGGCCAGGCTGACTCAGCACACCTACTCAGGCTGGTCAGGATGGCTTCAGAAACCTCTCTTCCTCTCTAAGGGATAACAGAACAGATAGTGGGGAATACACGTGGGGTCTCTAAGACCGACTTGCCACTTACTTTCTCCATCCTGTAATTGGCTCCCGAAGCTGCTCCTCAGTAAGACCTGCTACTTGCAGCCAGGCAAAGGGCCAAAGAAGAAAGAGGATGATAAAGGCCAGAAGCACTCGGATGGGAGCTAGCAGTACCCCCAAGAGGCAGAACTGCAGAAGGCGGAAGAAAATATCACTTAGGGCTGGAAAAGGCTCAGTATATAGCATTACTTCCTAAGAATGAACACTAAGGGGACGGGGAGATGGTGCAGTAGAATAAGTGCTTTCCTGGCAAGCACAAGGGCCTGAGTTCAATCCCCAGTTCCACAAAAAAAAAAAAAAAAAAAAAAAAAAAAAAAAAAAAAGAAAGAAAAAAAAAGAAAGAAAAAGAATGAACACTAGAGCTGAGCCACTGCTCTCTGCTGATAATAGGCAGTGTGGAGTGTGGGAGTAGGATGGGGATTGGGAGCAAGGGCAAGAGAATAAAGATTAATAGCGCCAAGCGCTTCATTTTCCCATCTTTGATTGGTTCCCACCCTACCTATAAAGGTCAATGCCATTAAACGCATTTAACATTTGGAAAGGTTAGAAAAATTTAATGAGAAAGTGCTTGTTCACGTGCCCAGCACTGTGCTTGACATAAAGTAGGCTGACATGGGGTCCTCCTCCCCCACACATCCCATTCCATAAATAGCTCCTATGTCAAGCATAGGCCAGGTGCATAGCTCTCCCCACTGTGGGCTGGCAGGCAGAGGGCTGTAAACACTGAAGGTACCCACTTTTCAGCCTCAGGCCAGTTGCTAGGACTACCCAACAGCATGGGGGGAGAGCAGCTCAGCGGCGCTCTGCACCACAAGAGGTTGCCAGGAGCTAGGCTGACTCCATAGGTAGGCCGCTCTAGGGAGCGAGCAGGTAAACAGATCTAGCCCCTAGAGCCGGCCTCAGGGGAGGCGAAGGCAGCAGAAACCTGGGGCACTTCCTCCTTCCCCATGCTACCTTCCAGTCCCCAAGGCTGCTGGTGTGGCCATCCACTTCCTGTAGCCAATCTCCACTCCAGTCCTCCTCCCTACCCTGAGGTGCTGCAATGCGGGGGCGGTGGTGAGACAGGGTGCCGGAAGGGCACAGGGACGCGGACACGTCCTCAAAGGCAAGACCAGGAGGGTCACCAGCGCGCTCCCACCCACAAGCCCGGCTTCGCGGAGCTTGCAACTCTATCCTAGCCCCGCAGCCCCAGCAGGATGCAATCCGCATTCTCCAGCGTCCTCTACCAGTCCTGCCTCCGGTCCCCCGCGCATCCCCTGCTTCACCTCATCCACTCCTCCCCCTCTTCGAGCTGCTCAGCCGCCCTAGCTCGCGTTCCCTCCAGGGCTTCTCGCCCACCTCGGCCGCCCCCACGTGCGCAACCCCAGCTCCTCCTGCCTCTCTACAGCTTCTTCCCGGTCCCCATGCCCATCTCTCCTTGCGCTTCCCGCGACCTCCAGACGCCCCACACCTCACCTTCACGCGCTGGAGGCGGGAGAGATGTAACTCGTGCACGAAGGGGTTGGGGGGCGCCGTGGGTCCGGGGTCGGGCTCACGGGGGGCCGAATCCCCCGCGCCACCCTGGAGCATGGCGGTGGCGGCAGGACCGGCGCCCACCCCGGGCCCGCGGTGCGGAGCAGCAGCTGCTGGAGCGGAGACAGCGGCGGCGGCAGTGCCTGGCCCGCCCCCCGGTGCCGGCAGCCGAAGGGCGGGAGCTGGCGGCGCGGCCGGGCCGCTTGCGTTGTCAGGGCGCCGGCCGGGGGGCGGGGCTTGTGGCACCCCGGCGCCCCCGCGCCTCAGCGCTCTCCGCAGCCCTCGGAGCCATGGTGCCGCCGCGGCGGAGGCTGGGGTGCGGCGCTGGTCTGAGGGGTCCGGGCTTAGGCCTTGCGGTCGCCGCTCTCGGAGGACCTGCCAGCCGCCGCGAGCTCTGGGCGGGCTGGGACAGCGAGTTGGGCGCAGCCGCGGAGAGCGCCCCCCACGCACGCGGGCGTGAGATCAGCCTGAGCGCAGGGCGGGGCGGGGCCCTCCGCTGCCGGGAGGAGAGCGACGGGGGCGCGAGGCGCGCATCCCCACGGCGAGGAGGAGGTGCCCTCAGTGCCCCAGCGCAGGGACCATGTTCCTTGCCTGCCACCCCGCCTCGCCCACGCCCCCTGGTGGCTGTGCTGCGCCTCCCATCGGCCACGTCCTGTCTCTGGACTACCACTGAATGCTGTACTTCCAGGGGCACATAAGCCCCAAATTATCCTAGAAAACAAAATGTTCAGCTTCTAGCTGTCAGGTCATGGTGGGATCAGGTACCAGGGACTTGAAATCCACAGCCAGTAATACGACAAAAATGAGGTATCTGCTGACAAGCTGCCTTCAATTCACCTTGTCATATTTCTACTCACTTTGAATAGCAGTAGCCCAATGGGAGCTGAAAGAAGAGTGATGGAAAACAAAACTTCCCGCAATTGAGGGTGTTTCTCTTGCTTTGGGGAAGAGGAAATTTTCCTCAGGTTGTGGGAGGCAGGAAAAAAGGGAGCACTCCAGAGGCTCCTTTGTAAGGACGAGAATTTTAGTGATTAAATATTTGCCCATTGGTCATCAAGGATGAACCAAAAGGCTTGCTTTTGTGTATAAATCGCCAACCTGGCCGGACACTCCCAGGCCCCATTCAGCTCTCTGCAGGAGTACTCAGTACCAAGGCAAACACAGGAAAGGAGATAAGATAGTGTTGTATGCAGCTGAGTTACATAGAAATATAGGCAGTCCAACAGGGCTGATCCCTCAAGGAGCCAGTAAGGAGGACAAGATACCTAGCAACTGTGAGAGAGACAGGCACTCCCACCTGGGTGAGACCTTAAGACAAAAGGTTAAACATACCCACGTACCTTCCTAGGGATAGACATCAGGGATTGATATTCTAAATATGCATCAATGACCTTGAAAAAGTCAGAGTCATTAGCCCAACCCCCTACCAGAAGAGCCCCTGTTCTGTATTCTTGCCCGCTTGCTGCATGACTGGTTTCCCCATTTGATCCTGATTTCATCAGTTTAACTGAGCAGTTTTACCCATAATCTTACTGGTTGACCATAGTTTCGTCCCACCTCTTGCCCACCTAGTGAGTTCCCAAATTTCCTACCTTAGACCCAGATCTGCCTCACCTCACCTTGTGGATTTGCTCTATAAAAATCCCTAAAAAGACAGGTTCCTTGGCAGCCCACTCAGGTCCCCTTCTGTCCCTTTCTATGACAGAAGCTTTCTTTATTTTTTTATTTTGTGTGTGTGTGTGTGTGTGTGTGTGTGTGGCCAGCTCAGCCCACCAGGGGGCGGGGCTGGCTGGCATGTGGTGCTGGGGATTGAACCGTGGTCCCTGTGCTTTACTAAGCTTGTTCTAAGTAGGTGCTTTAGACCACTGAGCCATCTCACCAGCCCCCAGAAGCTTTCTTTCCCCAGTAAAATATATTCTGCTCTTAACTTCTGTGGCTCCTAAAATTCGTTCTTGGGTTTTGTTTATTTATTTTATTTTTTACTTTAGTACAGGGTCTCACTACACAGATCGGACTCGTAGTGATCCTTCTGTTTTCAGCCTCCCAAGTACTGGGATTACAGTCCCATGCCACAGCCTCAGTCTCCATCTCCAAGTGCTGGGATTACAGGCATGTGCCATCACATGTGACTTGCCTACTTTTTTTTTTTTTTAGGTAGACGGTTTAAGCATTCGTTGTATTCTCTCAACCTGTTTCTTATGTTAGAACTGGCTTCTTGCTCTTTACTTTTCTCTAAGCCAATTTATTGATTACAGAATTCTGGAGGTACTTGGGGTAAAATGAGTCTAGACGGAAGGAAGCCTAAACTAATTAATGGAATGCTGATATGGATAGCCTTCTTGAATAATTTAGACTGGGTTCTGGAAGTTGCCATTTTGGGGAGGGGGTTACTGGGAGTTGAAATCAGGACCTTATGCTTGCTGTGCAGGTGCTGGGCCACTGAGTTATATCTTCAGGCCGCCCCCCCCC
>NW_004524742.1:6109030-6117415 GCF_000260255.1 Octodon degus
TTTTGGCGGAACCGGGAATAGAACTCAGGCCCTTGTGCTTGCCAGGCAAGTGCTTATTCTACTGAGCCATCTCCCCGGCCCCTAAAATTCTTTTCTTTTTTTGTTTTGCAGAACCGGGGATTGAACTCAGGACCTTGCATTTGCCAGGGAAGTGCTTATTCCACTGAGCCATCTCCCCGGCCCCCCAAAAATAATATTTTCAAATTTTAGGAAAAGTGCTTGCTTTGGCAGGACTTATATCAAAAACAAACAAAAAGTACAAATTTTAGTTATGATTTTCCTTGTCTCCTTTCTATCATTATTTCTTCTATCCTACCTCAGAATGTGTCAACACCTAGGATTTACAGTATTTCTTCGTATTTTAGTTATGAGTTGGATGTTTATGGCCTTAATACTACCTAGCCCACAACATGCTGGTTATTTTGTGTGGAATCTTAGCTCTATCTGAATCAAGAGTGTGCTGTTATAAGTGGAGGAAGAGAGCAAGCTCCGTTTACATGGGCTCCCACCGAGAAAAAAGTCACATGTAGACACATCAAAAGATCACTGTCTGAAGGCCAGCACGATAGCTCAGTGGACTAATTGACTACTTAGGCAAGCGCAGGGACCAGGGTTCAATCCCCAGCACTGAGTGCCATCTGGCCCAGCACCGGGGGCATGCTGAGCTGGCCACCAAGACTGGGATGGTAGAGATGCCTGTAATCCCAGTGCTAGGGAGGCTGAAAACAGGAGGATCACGAGTCTGAGCTGTAAGACCCTGTAACAACCAAATACATTAAAAAAAAAAAAAAAGGAAAAAAAGAAATATACCTTTTTTTTTTTTTTTTTTTTGGCAGAACCAGGGATTGAACTCAGGTCCTTGCACTTGCCAGGGAAGCACTTATTCCATGGAGCCATCTCCCCGGCCTAAAATGGAAATATACTTTTTTTTTTTTTTTGAAAGAAAGAAAAGAAAAAGAAAATTGTTTTCTTTCAGGACTTCAAATATCTTACTCCAAGCTCTTCTTGATTTGGTGGTCTGTGTTGAGAAATCTGCCATGATTTGGATTGGCTTTCCTTTATAGAGGATCTGTTTCTTTCCCTAACAGCATAATATACTGTTCTTTTGCTTAATTTCGGGGATCTTGGTTATTATGTGTCTGTGATCTTGGTTATTATGGGTGAAGATTCACTTTGATTATGGATAGCTGACTTCTCTAAGCTACGGTTATCTGTATATCAGATTCTTTCCCATACTTAGTAAATTTTCTGCTACTGCTTCTGCAAA
This sequence comes from Octodon degus, assembly GCF_000260255.1. Taxonomy (NCBI): domain Eukaryota; kingdom Metazoa; phylum Chordata; class Mammalia; order Rodentia; family Octodontidae; genus Octodon; species Octodon degus. The sequence goes on from NW_004524742.1 coordinate 6,110,298, forward strand.
CACTCTTTTTATGTTTTTGCATTATTTCTAACTGTTTTGTTGATAGCTATTTGTCTTATATTATTTTTCTTTGCATCATCTTGCAGCTGCTATATTGTTATTTCCTAGTTTCTCATTATTTTTAAGAGATATTTCCTTTTGTGTTCACTGGCTGCAATGTTATCTTCAAGGTCCGAAATTCTATCTCCATTTTTGTTCAAGTGGTTTTGCCAGCTTTCAGTGGAATTCTTAATGTCCTTGATATATGTTTGAGCCTGTTTCATGCATTCTGATTCTTTCCTGTTTTTTTTTTTTTTTTTTTTCCTGCACGGGACTGGGGATTGAACTCAGGCCCTTGCACTTGCCAGGCAGATGTTTATTCTACTGAGCTATCTCCCCAGTCCCTAGGCTGTTTTAAACTATGAAACCTCCAGTAATTGTAAGCTAAATGAACCTTTTCTTCCTTTATTTTGAGTGTCTAGTGTTTGCCCCAGCGATGAGAGAAGAGTAATTAAGACAATAGTTTGAGCAATTCTTTTATGATTGTTGTCATTTCTTTTTTACCTGAGAGATTTTTTTGTGATCTTCCATAGCCTTTTGGAGTTGTCTCTTTACTTTAGTTGCTATCATTTCTGACACTTCAGGTGTGTAACCTCCAAGTTCTTCTATGACCTTGTCTTCTGAACTTATTTTAGGTGGGCAAGAGGTCTGAGATTGCTTTTTGTTCATTTCTTTTTTCATGTTTTGCAGTGATGGTGGGTGGGTGGGGTGCAGGTCATCAAGGCTCTCTAAAGTGTGGGAGGGCAGGGTAGGCTCACCAAAGCTCCTGCTGTGTGGGGTTCAATGTGTTTTGTACCTCATTAAGGAGAGGGAGGCAAGCCATAGTTCAAGAACGATCTGATGATGATGTGTGCAAGTCTAAGACATCCAAGATGCTCTCCATTGTGGGTTGGTGCAGGGTAGTGTTCTCAAGGCTCCTGAAGTTCACTGTGGTTGGTAGTCACGACTGCTTGGTGGTCTTTGGAGCAAGGATGGGCAGCCAACTCAGCAAATTCCAGCCAGAAGGCTTGGGGGGCAGGCTAGGACTGCTGAGTCTCCCTGACAGTCTTTCTGGTTTTATGTTTGTTTGTTTGTTTTTGTTTTTTGGCAGAACCTGGGATTGAACTCAGACCCTTGCACTTGCTAGGGAAGTGCTTATTCCACTGAGCCATCTCTCTGGCCCCCTGACAATCTTTCTGGCCTCACACTTTTTATTTTTTAATTTTCTCAAGACATTTTATAAATGCACAATTAAACATAATTAATGTTTTTGGTTTTGGTGTTTTTTTTTTTCCAAAATTTTATTGATAAACAGCAATGAGACAGTTTCAAATCAAATCGGAAGTTTTGGTTTTTTGAGACAAGGTCTTACCTTGTAGTTCAGGCTGATCTTCAGCTTACCATGTAGTTCAGGCTGGCCTCAAATTTGGTGCAGTCCTCTTGCCTCAGCCTTCTAAGTACTTGAATTACAGGCATGCACCACTGTGCCTGGCAAACATAATTTAATTTTTCTACCTTTAATATTTTAACAAATTAATCATCAAAGGAGGGGTTAGTAAATTTAAGACCTAAATTCATAGAGTAATTATAATCATGTACACATTATTATGGTTAAGTTCAACATTACTGGGGCAGGAAATTAGTGTGTGGCAAACCAGCTGAGCAAGTGGGGTTGTTGGGACATGTGCAAAAAGTAGCACCATAGGGGCCAGGGAGATGACTTAGTAGAATAAGCACTTGCCTGGCAAGCACAAGGACCTGAGTTCAATCCCTGGTTCCGCAAAAAAAAAAAAAAGTAGCACCAGTATCCAGTCATGGTATTGCACACTTATAATCTCAGCACTCAGGAGGCTGAGGTGGAGAATTATTGTGAGTTCAAGGCCAGCCTGGGCTACAAAGTGAGCTCAAGTCCAGCCTGAGGGGTATAGTAAGACCATGTCTCAAAAAGACCAAGCAAACATACAAACAAACAAATGGACTAGGGAGATAACCCAGGAGCATAAAGACCTGCCTGGCAAGCACAGGGTCCTGAGTTTTATCCCTGTTAAATAAAGAAATAAATAAAAGGGGTGGGGGGAGAAAGAAAAAGAGACACAGGGCTGGACGTAGTTTAGCATTTCCTATATTCAGTCTCAGTACCATGTTATGTATGGGGTTATGAAAAAGGAAAATTGTGGGGCCAGGGAAATAGCTCAGTAGAATAAGCACCGGCTTGGCAAGTTCAGGGTCCTGAGTTCAATTCTCGGTACTGAAGAAAAAAAAAAAAAGGAAAATTGTTTTATTTTTTGAGACTGGATTTTTTTTTTTAATAATTTTTTTTTACATTTATTTATTTATTTATTTATTTTGTGTGTGTGTGTGTGTGTGTGTGTGTGTGTGTCCAGCTCAGCCCACCAGGGAGCAGGGCCGGCTGGCATGTGGTGCTGGGGGATTGAACCGCAGTCCCTGTGGAGCGCTAAGCTTGTTCCAAGTAGGTGCTCCAGACCACTGAGCAATCTTGCCAGCCCCGAGACTGGATTTTTTTTTTTTTTTGTTTTTTGAGTCAGGATTTTGTTATGTAGTTTAGACTGGCCTGGAATGCACTATGTAGCCTAGGCTGGCCTCAAATGCGAAGCAGTCCTCCTGCTTCAATCTCCTCAGTGCTGGGAGTATGCCACTGTAATGGCTGGGATTGGATATATTACCCATGGGAGACCAAAGTAAAAGGAATTGCAGAACCTTTATTAGTTAGCCAGTGACCCATGTGCCCCTCGTCCCATCTGGGAAAACACAAAAGGCCCAGTTCTTTGGTCCCTACTTGCTTTTATAATTCCTTTGTTGCTGTGGGGGAACATACCAGGCAGGAATGTAGCACGCTCTATATCCTATAGGTCCTGGGCAGGATTTATGGCTAAGCATGGGCAAATAGTCTATATCTTATTGCCCTAAATGGGTTCTGTCTCCTTATCTCCTCTATGTTTGTGAAGTTCTGACAGGGCAGGAAAGTGGGGAACAGGGCAATTTAAACTAAATTGAATTCTGCATCAGTCTCTTCTACTTCTAAAAGTAAAAAGGGTATATTATGCTAGATTTCATCCCTTATACACCACCAGGCCTGACTGATAAAGGCATTTTCTTTTCTTTTTTTTTTTTTTGCGGTACCAGGGATTGAACTCAGGACCTTGCGCTTGCCAGACAAGTGCTTATTCTACTGAGCTATCTCCCTGCCCCTGATAAAGGAATATTGAAGTAACATACACACACCATTTAGTTTGTGTGGGCTATTATCTTTTTACATTATTATTATTATTATTATTGTTATTGTTATTATTTTGTCTTTTTGAGATATAAACTCATTATGCAGTTTAGGTAGCCTTGAACTCACTTTGTAACACAGGCTGGTCTAGAAGATCCTCCTGCCTCAGCCTCCCAAGTGTTGGGGTTATGGGTATGCACCACCATGCTTGCTATACATGTTTTTCTGTTTTTGTTTTTGTTTTGGTAGAACTGGGTATTGAACTCAGGCCCTTGCGCTTGCCATGGAAATGCTTATTCTACTGAGCCATCTCCCCAGCCACAATTTTTTTTAAAAATATTATTATTATTATTATTATTATTTTGGTGGAACCAGGAATAGAACTCAGGCCCTTGCGCTTGCCAGCAAGTGCTTATTCTACTGAGCCATCTCCCCAGCCCCCTATACATGGTTTTAAAAAAACCTTTTTTATTAAAAAAAATGATACCTACCTACAATCTCAGTATTCAGGAGGCTGAGGCAGCAGGATCACCATACTTTGAAACCAGTGTAGGGAATATAGTGAGTTAAGACTCAGTCTAAACTGTAGAGCAAATGAGACTATGTTTCAGAAAACCAAAAACAAAGAGAAAGAAAGAAAGAAAGAAAGAAAGAAAGAAAGAAAGAAGAAAGAAGAAAGAAAGAAAGAAAGAAAGAAAGAAAGAAAGAAAGAAAGAAAAGAGTTGAGGGGATAGCTCAGTGGCATCAGTGCCTGCCTGGCAAATGCAAGGTCCCAAGTTTGATCCCTGGTGTCACATACAAAAGAAAGAAAGAAAGGAATTGTAGCTTTTGGCTAGTATGTGTGAGGCCCTGAGTTCAATGCCCAGGACTACAGGGAAAGAAAAAAAAAAAAAAAAAAAGCAAATTTTATTCAGTTTAGGTTTTTGGTTTTTGTAGGGGAGAGAGTTGGATTCAATTCTCTATAAGGATAAGGGGAGACTTATAGTCAAGGAGTTGGGACAGGGTCATTAGATAGAAAATTACTAAGAGAAAACATCAGGGTAAGGAGAATTCTGGCTAAATTGACCTAACATGATTTTTTTTGTCCTGAGGGAAGGCTGGAGTGATGTGATACTAGGGTGAGGAAAAATGGGTTGAATCAGATGGCAAGAGTGGCGGGGGAGGGGGTGTTGCTAAATGGACTCAGCAGAATCCTTACTAAAAGTGCACTAAGCAGAGCTGAACAGTGAAGGCCAAAGTCGGTGCTTAGTAAGGAAGAGTTTGGGGCTGCGGAGATGGCTCAGTGGAATAAGCGTGTCTCCGGCAAGTGCAAGGGCCTGACTGAGTTCAGTCCCCAGTTCTGTCAAAAAAAAAAAAGTAAGGAAGAGTTTGAAGGAGCTCAACTACAATTAGGTCAAAGGAATATTTGTCACCAGTTTGAGTCAGAGATTGTTATATGTAGACATACATTATATTAGCTTTCTATTGCTATGTAACAAATTATACCCTTTCACTACCATAGTTGCTGTACATCAGAATTCCAGACATGCTTAATTGTGCCAGCAGCTAGCATAGCACCTTGCTTTAGGAATGTTGGGGGTACTTTCCCAGACTCAATTTGTTTGTCTACTTAGATGCCAAGAAGTCTCCGCAAGGTGATGCTGTTTTACTTCTGCAGAAGGGGAGTGTCTGTTACATTTCTCTTGTTTCTGGGACAAAATACCCAACACCAAAAATTAAGGAAGGAAAGGTTTATTTGGCTCACAGTTTGTGGAGGTTTCAGTCTATACTTTCTATTCTTTAACATTGTCATGATTTGATGTTTTTATCAGGGAAACAATACAATATAAGATGCATTTTGTAAGATTGTTTTATAATCACCCAAAGAATCATATACAAGGAGTGCAGAAAATCTATCCACACACTGAAGACCAGAGTTCTGCTGAGGACCTATATCCCACAGAATGTCCCAAAGGTCAATGGCAGAAAATAGAAAGTCTATGCCTGTGGAATGAAAGATCCATGCTAGCAGGCTGAGGAATCTGCACTGGAGCCAGGAACCAATGCTCAAGAGCTCCCTGCAAAAGTACCACAGCCCTCTTCAGCAATCTTGAAGTCTGGAGCTCCTTCTGCGATAAGGAAAGCTGAGTTTTCATCAGGAAAGGCAACATGAAAAGCTTCTCCATGAGGCTGATCAGCGCACCATTTTCCCCTGCAGAGCCAGGAAATGATGCTCAAGGTGAGGACCAGAGCTCCCCCTATTGCAGGCAGCTGAGTTAGATAAAAATATTATAGGTAGTCCGACAGAGCCAGGCCCTTGAAGGAGACAGCAGAGAAGAGATGCCTTACAACTGTGGGAGGGGTGGATGCTCCTTGCTGTGACTAGACCTAAAAACCTAAAGGCCAAACAAATGCTAAACGAGTAGCACCTGGGATTGATATTCTAAATAGGTATCAATCACCTGGAAAGACCCAAGTGAGTCACTAGCCCAACCCCCAACAGAAAGAGACCCTATCCCGCATTCCAACCCCCAACAGGAAAAGACCCTGTCCCATATGTAATCCCATTGATTGACCATAGTTTTGTTCCACCTCCTGCCCACCTAAGTGAGTTCCCATTCTCTCTACCTTACCCTCACATGGTTTTACACTATAAAAGTCCCTGGAAGAGACAGCTTCCTGGGGAACTACCCGCTGGGGCCCCCCTCCTGTCCCTCTCTTGGACAGGAGCTTTCTTTCTCTCAATAAATATATTCTGCTCATAACCTCCGTTTGTTCCTAAAATTCATTCTTCAGTTTTAGAGAACACGAACTCATGCAGGTCAGGTCGGGAGATTGTTTTTCTCTATGTCATTTGGAGGTTCCTTGTATGGTTTGGAGGTCACCCACCCGAGACCAGTTTTTTCTCCCTGTATCACCCCAAAATGAATAGTAGCTATCTTCTCACAGTGAGGTTCTGAGCTCCTCTTCTGACAAGAACAGTCAAGTTCATCAGGAAAGCCAGCAAAACAAGGTCACCTATCAAAATAGTCCACGAAAACCAGCAGCTGCCAAGAGCTCCAACAGCTTCTTTAAACAGCTCCCCTAACAGTCCCTCAACAGCTTCTCCAGTTCTGCCTCTTATGCTGTTGGTAACAATCCTCAGGTGGGCCTCCCACACCCAGCACCACACCAATTCAGTTCAGTTGGGTGTACCTACCAGTTAACAATCTGTTAGAAATATTAATGGAGAAATAATATACTTCCACGACAAAGAACAATTGAATAAATTAATGGCCACCAAACCAGCTGTACAGTATGTTTGGAAAGATATTGTAGAGAGAGATAATAATGTGTAAAAGTCCAAAAACACAAACAGGAAGAAGATAGAAGGCAGGCCAAGCAACTAAATAGAGGGGAAAGACAAGGAACTGATAGCAGATAATATGACAAGTCAATACATGTCAGTTACAACCATCAACGTAACTGGTCTCATTTCACCAATTAAAAGAAATAGACTGGCAACATTGTTCAAGAAACAAGATCCAACTGTATACTACATAGGAGAAACACATTTAACTCAAAAAGAAATTCAGAGGTTGAAAGTCAAGAATAGGGGCCAGGGAGATAGCTCAGTAGAATAAGCACTTGCCTGGCAAGTGCAAAGGCCTGAGTTCAATCCCTGGTTCCACCAAAAAAAGAAAAAGTTAAATCTGGGTGTGGTGGCGCACGCCTGTAATCTCAGCACTTGAGAGACTGTAAACAGGTAGATCACTACAAGTCTGATCTAGTAGTGAGACCCTGAACAACCTGTAGACCTTTCCCTAAAATACAAAGAAAAAAAAAAAAAAGAGAGAGAGAGAAAAGGGCTGGGGAGATAGCTCAGTAGAATAAGTGCTTGTGGGGC
>NW_004524742.1:6118016-6119391 GCF_000260255.1 Octodon degus
AAAAAACAAATATTGATAGAAAAAGCAAATAAATGTAGTGACCCAGAAGTTTACTTTCCCATGGGAGCAAGAAACAAAGAATAGGGCCAGGGAGATGGCTCAGTAGAATAAGTGCTTGCCTGGAAAGCGCAAGGGCCTGAGTTCAATCTCTGGTTCCGCCAAAAACAAAAACAAACAAAACAAAACAAAACAAAGAACAGAGCCTAAGGAATCTGGCTCCTTGTGATTCTGGCAAGCTGGAGACAAGGTAACTGATTCCAGCAGGCACCCTGTCTTTTTGCTCCTTTACCTGGGAAGTTACCACCTAGTGATGTAAGAGTTTGGTGAATGCCGGAAGTAAGGTGGTGTAAATAGAAGTTTGTTTACACCAAATTAGTTATGCACATTCCTTACCCTGTCTGTAGCCCTCAATAAATGTGAGAAGTTTTGTTAGCGGCTCACTTACAGTGAGATAAGGCTCAGTGAAACCTCTGTGGCTGTATTAATTCAGTCTTCCCGTTGTTTCTTTAGGCCTCAACTGCTAACATACAATAAATAAGCACTAATACAACTGTAATAGGCAAACAACATCTTATTCTCACAAATAGATAGCTCAACTAGACAAAAAATCAGCAAACAAAACCAGAAGTGAATCAAACCTGTTAACAAATAGACTTCATAGATGTTTACAGTTTTCTACCTCAAACATCAGAATATACATTGCTTTCAGCTTCACATGAGACAATCTCCAAATGAAATCTATATTAACTCATAGAATATGTTTTAGTAAATGCAAAGGAGTGGATATTGTCCCATGGGTATTATTTGATGATAGTGTAATGAAATTTTATTTATTTATTTATCTTTGCAGAACCAGGGATTTGAACTCAGGCCCTTGTGTTTGCCAGGCAAGCACTTATTACACTGAACTATCTCTCTGGCCCCATGAAATTTGATATCAATGGCAAAACAAGCTACAAAAATATTATTACATGAAAATTAACACCCTGATGAACAAGAAATGGTTCATAAATAAAAATAAAAATAAATTCGACAGTATCTACAACTAAATGATAAAGCTGATACAATATAATGGAATTTATAGGACACAGTGAAGGCATTCCTAAGAGGAAATTCATAGTGGTGAATACCCACATCAGGAAAAGAGTGAGCTCAAATATGCAATTTAATGCTGAATCTCAAGCCTCTAGAAAAAGAATAAGTCAAGCACAAAGCTCATACAAGGGAAGAAATTATAAAGACCAGAGAAGAGATTAATGCAGTTCAGATTAAGGAAAGAATATGAGGAATCAATGAGTCAAAAAATTGGTTAAAAGACTAAATTTTTTAAAAAATTATTTATTTATTTGTGTGTGTGTGTGTGTGTGTGTGTGTG
>NW_004524742.1:6123656-6126166 GCF_000260255.1 Octodon degus
CCCCTATCAGTGTATTCTTTAGAAGCACTTAGTACTTCTTTGATTATATCACTACATTTTTTAGTTCAAAAATTATTTCTGATCTGATTTCTTTTATACCGTTGTGCAGGGCTGGGAAGATGGCTCAGTAGAGTAAGTGCTTGCCCAGCAACTGCAGGGACCTGAGTTAAAACCCCGGTTCTGCCAAAAAAAAAATAAAATAAAATATTCCTTTGTGCAGCATGGTACACACACACACACACACACACACACACGGCTCAAGAATCAATGGAACAGATTAGAAGATACAGAAATAACTCCAGACATACTCGGTCACCTTATCTTTGAAAAAGGGTCCAAACACCTTCCCTGGCAGAAAGATTGTCTCATTTATAAGTGGTGTGGGAAAATTGGCTTTGCACATGAAGATTAAAGTTGGAGCCATCTCTTTCACTACACACTAAAGTAAAATTAAAATGTACCAAAGACCTGAATATTAAAATGGGAACAGTAACTCTGCTGTTAGCAAGAATGAGTAGTACCCTTGATCATGCAAGGATGACCACAAAGAAACAATAACTGTGTGATCTCATCTTATTACAAAGCTTTTGCACAACAAAATAATCAACGAACAAAGTGAAGAGACAATGCACAGTGGGAAAAATTTTTTGCCAGTTGTTCCTCAGGAAAAGAATTATTATCTAAATTATGTAAAGAATGCCCCCCAAAATCATATCCTCCCAAATGTAAAGACCAACCCAAAAATGGGCATCTATGGCCAGGGAGATGGCTCAGGTGGAATAAGCACTTCCTTGGCAAGTGCAAGGGCCTGAGTTCAATCCCTGGTTCCGCAAAAAAAAAAAAAAAAAAAAAAAAAAAAAAAAAAGGCATCCAAAGTGAATAGAGACTTCTCAGATGAAGTAGAAATGGCAAATACGTATATGAAAAAAGATCAACATCATTTGTTACTCAAGAGATGCTGTTTAAAACAATGCTTAGATTCCATCTCATGCCACAAAGAATGGCTGTTACCAAGAAATCAACAAATAACAAATGCTGGTGGGGTTGTTGGGAAAAAGGAACTCTTCTTCACTGTTGGTAGAAGTGTAGACTTGTGCAACCACTGTGGAAATAATATGGAGATTAAAATAAACTAGGAATAGAAGTTCCATTTGACCCAGGTATTCCTCTTCTTGGTATTGTTCCAAAAGAATTAAAGACATTAGGGCTGGGGAGATAGCTCAGTGGCATAAATGCCGGCCTGGCACCCCATGTTTATACAGCACAATTTGTAATAGCCAAGTCTTGGAAACATCTCAAATGCCCATCAACCGATGAATGGATAAAGATAATGTGAGGACTATTTTTATTTTTTTATGTATTTAGTACAGGGTCTACAGGGTCTCACTACACAGATTGGGATTTGTAGTGATTCTCCTGTTTTCAGCCTCCCAAGCGCTGGGATTACTGGCACGCACCACCATGCCCAGTCTCAATTGCTGTCTCAGAGGGCCCCAGGGGTAGGCCAGGCACAGCACACTAGGTATGGAACCCCAATCCCTACATCTGCCTAAGCAGGCACTTTAATCCACTGAGCTATCTGGCTGGTCCAAGACTATCTATTTTTACACAGTGGAGGGCTACTCTGCCATAAAGACAGAAGACTTTTCTAGCTTAATAAATGGATCTTGAGGCCATATTCTTTTATCTTTCCTCTTTCTTTTCTTTTATTATTATTATTATTATTATTATTATTATTATTATTTTTTTTTTGAGACAGGGTCTTGCTATGTAGTTGAGGCTGGCCTTGAACTCATTTAGTTCCTAGCTCAGGCTGGTCTGGAACTCACAACCATTCTTCTGCCTCAGCCTCCTGAATGCTGGGATTACAGGCATGCATCATCATGCCCAGTTGAGGCCATATTCTTTTTTTTTTTTTTTTTCTCCAAATGCCTTCAGGGCAGGTTTGGCTGGCTTGAGATCAAACCACAGCAACCTGAGCCTGACTGCTTTGTTGAAGCAGCCACTTAAAGAATTGAGCTACTGGGGCAGGCCCCCTGAGGCCATATTCTTAATTTTTTTTTTTTTTTTTTTTTTTGGCGGAACCGGGGATTGAACTCAGGCCTTTGTGCTTGCCAGGGAAGTGCTTATTCCACTGAGCCATCTCCCCGGCCCTAGTAAAATAAATTTGACACATATTTTTATATACCACCTTGCTTTTGTGGTGTAAGAAACCAGAAGTGTAAATAAAGACCAAAATATATAATAGATATTAGGAAATGGGAAGAAAGTCTTCAAACAAGAAGAGGAACAAGGGAAGGGGAGTGGGAAAAGAAGGGGACAAGATAATGATGGGCATGATGGGCGCACATGCCTGTAATCTCAGCACTTGGGAGGCTGAGGCAGGAGGATCAATGTGAGTTCAAGGCCAGCATGTGCTACAAAATAAGCTTAAGTTCAGCCTTAACTGCATAGTGAGACCCTATCTCAAAAAAGACAAAAACAAAACAAAACAAAAGAAGAAGAAAAAG
>NW_004524742.1:6127051-6136500 GCF_000260255.1 Octodon degus
GCCATCTCTCCAGCCCCAAGTAAAATAAATTTGACACATGTTTTTATATAGTAGATTGGACTCACTATGAGTCCGATCTAGTGAGATTCTGAACACCCTGTAGACCCTTCCCTAAAATACAAAATAAATAAATATCAGCTTGCTTTTCTTTATTTCATCAAATGAATCAATTTATAGATTTATAGTATCTTCATGGGATTTTAGTGTAAGGTGGGACAGAACTATGGTCAATCAAAATTTTAATAAGAAGAGTAATTTAGATAATATTGATTAAATAGGGATCAAATGGGGAAAATAAATTGCACAGCTAGCATATGTGGAGTGAACTGTCTGGGAAGGAATGGGCTAGGGAGCCCTCCCCCTACTGATGCCTATTTAGAATATCAATCACTCCTGTTTTTCCTCTAGGGGAAGTATGTATGCATACTCCCTTCTCTTTTGTCTTGAAGCCAGACGATGTGCCACCAGCTACAGTTGTAATATGTTTTTATCTTCCCAACCACCCTCAGGAGGGTCCAGCCCCATCTAACTGCCTATAATGTTTCTAAATAATTTAGCTAACATCGTGGGAATACCAGAGCCACTGTTGGGTGGGTCTAGGAATGTCTGAATCACGGTTCCAGGTGAGGACTGTTCTATTGTGGAATAAAAATAAAGCTGTTCTCCTGTTCAGAGTTCATTGTTTCAGAAATCTTGTTGACCATTCCATTAGCTATACAAAATACAGGCAGGAATGAAAACTCTTAAGGCATAACAAAGGGAGCAATTAAGCTGATCATAACAACTTAAGAGGGACTTTCCAAAAGAGGGTTATTTGTATTAGTTCCTTGTTTTATTTTGTTTTGTACTGGGGATTGAACACCATGCCTTCAGAAATGAAAATGTCTGCTTATTAGGATGGCTCCCAAGCCTGCTTCTCAGGTTTAAGGAAAACCCTATAAATCTACAGAATGATGCACTGTAAATCTGCAGAATATCACTGTCATCCTGATTTCCTCCAAAGAAGTGCCAGACCTACTCATGATCCCTGAGAAACTTAAACTTTTCCATCTTTCTCAGTGAAATGCCCCATCCCATCCTAGGCTATAAGACTGGCTCTCTTCCTTGGTTCATGGTCAAAGGCCTTCTCACCCTTGACCAGGTTGTACCCAGCATGAAATAAAGATATCGCTGTTTGCTTCAATCATGCCTGTCCAAGTGATCTCAGTTGCTCCTGGAGGTCTAGCCTGACATCCCTACATGTATAAACAGGGGTTGTAAAGAAGTTTGCATACCTAATTTGTGGGGTAAGGAGAAAGATAGAAAGGAAATAAGGACTAAGGTAAGAATGGACTTGGCGTGAGGTTACTTTGGTTTTCTATACTCAGAACTACAGAAGGGCAGTCTTTGAGGATGAGTAAGCTCCTCAGATGTTATCTTTTTTTTTCTCATTTTCCTCTAAGTCCTCCACCTCAAAGGGGCCTCAATTTCAGGTTTTTTTTTTTTTTTTTTTTGGTACTGGGAATTGAACTCAGTACCTTGCCCTTGCCTGGCAGGTGCTTATGGTGCTGAACTATATCCCTGGCCCCAAGTAATCTGCTTTTGTGTTTGTCCTTAGCGATATTATTATTATTATTATTATTATTATTATTTTGATTAACAGTTTTTTTGTTTTTTTGTTTGGTGGAACCAGGGATTGAATTCAGGTCCTTGTGCTTGCCAGGGAAGCACTTATTCCACTAAGCCATCCCCCTGGCCCCATGATTAACAGTTTTTAAGGGAAGCAGCACATTGCAGGGATTACTCAAACTGAAATGCAATGGGTATTATTGTAGACAGCTGAGTTAGAGAAAAATTATAGGCAGTCAGACAGGGCTAGGCCCTCAAGGAGACAATATAGAAGACAAGACCTTGCAACTGTGGCACATACAGGCACTCATGCAGTGGGCTAGACCTCAAGATGAAAGGTTAAACATACTCACATACCTTCCTATGGATAGACATTGGGGATTGATTTTGTAATGTGGGCCAGACCTCAAGACAAAAGGTTAAACATTGGGGCTGGTGAGATGGCTCAGTGGTCTAAAGTACCTACTTAGAACAAGCTTAGCAAAGCACAGGGACTGCGGTTCAATCCCCCAACACCACATGCCAGCCAGCCCCGCCACCTGGTGGGCTAAGCTGGCCACACACACACACACGCACACACAAATAATAATAAAAATAATTAAAAAAAAAAAGGTTAAACATACCCACATAACTTCCTAGGGATAGACATCAGGAATTGATATTGTAAATAGATATGAATCACCTTGAAAAAGCCTGAGTCACTGACCTCATCTCTACAGGAAAAGTACCTATTCTATACTCCTGTTCAGTTGCTCTGTGGCTCAGTTCTCCATTTGATCCCAATTTAAACCATTTTAGCAAGGAACTGTACTTGTAATCTTATTGGTTGACCATAGTTTTGCCCATCCTCAGGTGTGAGGTCCCATGTTTTTCGCTTTAGACCCACCTCACTTCATGGTTTTGCTCTATAACAATCTCCAGAGAAGGCAGATTCTTGACAACCTACTCAGGTCCCCTTCTGTTCTAGAAGCTTTCTTTCCCCCAATAAATATATTATGCTCTTAACCTCTGTTGTTCCTAAAATTCATTCTTCAGTTTTAGGAACACAAACTGGGCTCAGGTATCTTTCAGGTTAGGAGTTTCATTTCCCTACATCAAAACTCCTAATCTGAAAGGTACCTGGGCTGAACTCATGTTCTCTAAAATCAAAGAATGAATTTTAGGAACACAGGATAAAATCAGAATATATTTATTGGGAGAAAGAAAGCTCTTGCCCAAGAGAGGAATAGAAGTGAGTACAAATGGGTAGCCCAAAAAGCTGTCTCTTCCAGGGATTTTTGTAGAGTAAAACCATTTGGTGAGTCAGGCCTAAGATGGATAACATGGGAACTCGCTTAGGTGGGCATGAGGTGGGACAAAACTATGGTTGACCAATAAGGTTACACACACCATTGCTCAGGTAAATTTGATTAAATTCAGGACCAAATGGGGAAGCAAGTCATGTAGCAAGTGGGCATGAATATAGAACAGGAATTTATCTGGTTGCTGGTAGCAGTTGGATTAGTGATTCTTTCTGACTTCCTCAAAGTAGTGATCAATCCTAGATGCTTATCTTTAAGGAAGTAAGCATTTGTTCAGTCTTTGGTCTTTAGGTCTGGCCCATAGCAGGAGTGTCCATCTCTTTTACAGTTGAAAGGTATCTTGTCTTCTGTGCTGTCTCCTTAAGGGCCTAGTTCTGTCTGACTGTCTATAATACTTCTATCTAATTCAGCTGTTTACAATGTTCCCCCTCTGAAGAAGTAAGCCAAACTGCCATGAGGGAATCATGGGCAGTGAGCACTTTGGCTTCTTCAGGCTGAAAGGGGTCATAGTTGTGGACCAGCTGTCAGAGATACTCTTCAGAAGTTCTATCTAAAGGTCCTCAAAAAATACCAGGCATTATCTTGGGTAAGCATATAACTTTGAATCTATAGGACACAAAGCCAAAGAAACAATTAAGTTTGCATGGGGCAAATAATAACATTAGCAGGATGATTATGCATATAGTCAACAAAGATTTCTACCAAGAGGAGCTAATAATGGCTTCCCATAAAGATGATAAGGACAAGATCCTGGGGGCTTCAGAGTCTGACATACCATTGATTTGATATCTAATATCTTGAACAGCTATTGATACATTAGCAGAATCTGGAATGTAACAACCTTTTAAAGCTTGTAGTTATATAAAGACTAGTCAGAACTTTTTGTAGGTCCTTTGAAAAACACTGAGCACTCTCCAGCTTGCAAGCAGGGTCACCAGCTGGTTAATTACTGACAAATCTGCATTGGCTTCTATCAAAAGTCTAACAGGCTAGTCCCTGATATTAGCAGTTAACATGGGTTCCCTCGGGCTGAAAGGCAGAGACCTATGTCCTCATCAATCTGAAACTTCCTCTGATTCCATCATAAACACTTTCTTTTTCTCTCTAGCTATTTTTTTTTCTGGAACCAGGGATCAAACTCAGGCCCTTGTACTTGCCAGGGAAACACTTATTCTACTGAGTCATCTCCCCGGCCCACTGAAGTGATTTCATGCAAGTTGCAGTCAGTTGGCTGTTGGGTCTGCAACAGAAGGCTGAAGGATCTGTGACAGAAGTTGAAAAGTCTGTGACAGGAAGCTGAAGGATCCAAGCTGGGGGTCAAAGAGTCTGTGCAGGTAGCTAAGAGATGAAGTTCAAGCTGACAGTAAACACTGGCATTCCTCCAAGGAAGTGGAATAAAGTCCTTCCTCAACTCCTTTGTATACTCTTTTAGTGTTGGTGTTGAGTCACCCTGGGGCGGGGCCCTCCCCAACCTAGAGCAGGGTGGGGTCCCCACAGCCCAGAGTGTGGAATGGCCCAGCCAAGTTGACACAATGTATCACCCATTATAATTTTTTGTTGTTGTTTTTATGTATTGGGGATTAAATGCACACCTTGTACACCTTGCACATGCTAGGCAAGTGCTTATTCTACTGAGCTGTCTCCGCAGCCTTCAACCACTACAATTGATATAAACCATTTTTAGCATTATTTTGATTAGTTGATAACTAAATATATTGCACTATTTAGACAGGATAAAATCTCTTCAGGATGAGAGTTAGGTTTTTAGGCATAACTAAAAGGAATGGGTAAAGAGAAAGTTATTTCAGTTACAACTTAAGTGAAGTATCTTCTGAAATCTATTTCTGTTGAGGTACAATGACTGGAATGAAGGGAAGGGTTGGAGAAAGACAAAGAGATGTGCCAAAGTCCAGCAATAGATTGAGTTTTTCCTCTAGTCATGATTACTCAGGACTCCTCTGTGGAGAGGACAGGTACAGGTAAGAGTTTGGCCAGAGAGAGAAGGCTGCCCTCAGCCCTTTAGTTCTTTTCTTTTCTTTTCTTTTCTTTTCTTTTCTTTTCTTTTCTTTTCTTTTCTTTTCTTTTCTTTCTGTCTTTTTTTCTTTCTTTGACAGAACTGGGGATTGAACTCAGGCCCTTGATTTTGCCAGGCAAGCTCTTATTCTACTGAGCTATCTCCCCAGCCTCTCCCTTTAGTTCTACTGGACCACCTGGGAAGCTAAGTTTGAGCTCTGGGACCTCTGCCTCAGAGTGTAGTCTCACTTCCAGTGGTTACCTTGGCATTCAGAGCATGGCTTAGGGGGCCTCTCATGGGAGTCCCTTTTAAGGTGGCCTGCCTTTTGACAACAGTAGCAGATGAATGTAGCGTTGAGTTTTAGAAAACAAAGAATCAGACAGGGTTTTCTTTGAGGCCACAACAAAGGCAGCCATTATTGATCTCTTTGTTTTCTCTCCCTGGTTTTCCTCCAGTTCCAATTATAGTATAGTAAGGAAGCAGTTTTTACGTAAGTATTAAGTGAACTATTTGCAGCAAAAGCTATCTTTTGTAGCTCTTTTCTAATGTCTTGCACTGACTATTTAATTTATTGTAAAAAGAGAGCAATCTGTCCCTCTACTGAATTAGAATCTAGGGAAGTATGTTTTACCAGTGCCTCTATTAAGTACTTTAAGAAAGCACAGGGGTTTTTGTCTTTCTCCTGATAAATAGCTAAAAATTTAAAATAACTAGAAGGCTTGGTTTTAGTTCTCCTTAGATGTTCAAGGATACACACTTGAAACTTTTTTATTCCAATCTCCTGCCTGGCAATGAGGCCAGCATAGGTCTTTATTAGGACCTGCTTGGGCACCCATGGGAACCATTCTCCTGGCTATCTTCTGGTTGTTTACAATTAACAATATATTAATCCCCAAATGTAATAACAGCTTATAATGCTGCTTGTCTCTCATTAGAGGTCAATGCTTGATTTAAGATTAACATTATATCCTTCCAATCTAACTTATATGTCTGAGTAAATCCTATAAAAACATCAATGTACTTATCAAGGACATCTGAAAATTTTACAAGATCTGACTTTTTAGGTCACCATGAAAGAAAGGTACATGAGCTCTGGAAGTTCCAGATTGTCTTTTTGCTTCTTTTAAAGGATATTGTCTTTGAGAATCTTGCATAAACTCAGCTAAGGTGGGAGTAACCCTGTAGAGGGCTGGATTTCAATCTCTCTCTCTCTCTCTCTCTCTCTCTCTCTCTCTCTCTCTCTGTCTCTCTCTCTTTTTTGCGGAACCAGGGATTGAACTAAGGCCCTTGTGCTTGCCAGGGAAGCACTTATTCTACTGAGTCATCTCCCCAACACTGAGGGCTGGATTTCAGCTGGTCTAGAAGCCCTGCCCTCTAGACTAGAAAGACAAATAGGGGAATCTTCCATTTAGTAACAGTGGATGAGGCTGTGATTAAGGCTATCTTGTCTTTAGGCTCCAAAGTTTAGGTAGGAGCAGCCTTAGGCTCTGGGATAGTGAATGCCTTAGGCACTTGAACTGCCTGTTCAAGAAATCTCTAAGACACTTGTGTTCTTTATCTAATTACCAATGCAACCTTTCTCATGTAGCTCACATCTATATTTCAAAACTAAATATAATAATTATCTCTTAATGCAACAAAATCTTAATATAAGACATTTTTGACAATTTTCCTTATTTTTTTTTACAATATCTTTCTAGTTGTAAAATAGCATCATAATTGATACTTCCCTCAACATTCCATTTCAGCTCTAGGGGGTATGCAAGCCATACACACATGCAGAAAAATATTAAATGGTTCTTTTTCAGCATGTAAGGATCAAATGTCTTCTGCTGCCTAATGAAGCACTCTAAAGGAGTAAGAGACTTTGACTGTGAGATACCTGGAATATGAAAGACTTTGGGTGTCCCCACCTTATTTCTAACTGATTTTTCTTCAAGGCATCCCTTGAATAGACCACTCCAGAGCAGATGAATGCTCATTTAGAGAGGGGAGACAAGATTTGACCAGCCTATCCATCCTTGAACTGACATGTGATTTTTCTTTTTATTGTGTGAAAAAATCTCACAAACTGCATTTACTCTTACTGAATATTTGTAAGTATAAGATATAATTGGGGGCCAGGGAGATAGCTCAGTAGAATAAGTGCTTGCCTGGCAAGTGCAAGGGCCTGAGTTCAATCCCTGGTTCTGAAAAAAAAAAAAAAAAAAAAAAGATATAATTGGTCTGATGATAGAAACGTCTACAGAAGGAAGCATAACTATTGCATAAAAAGGTGAGTTGGAAGCAGAGTACTTTTCCTGCTGTACTGTGAAAGAGATCACCTTTGGAGAGAGACAAGAGATAACTGACTGACAGGACATTGCCCTGGGCCCTATGGCAAAGAAATCTTCAAGACAATTGTGCTCTTTATCTAATTACAAAGGCAACCTTTCCCAGAAGCAGGGCTAAGCTCTATTAAATCTTTGGAGCTCACAGGTTAAACTTATATTGATCATCTAGCAATCACATTTAATAAGTTGGTAAAAACACATGACTGAAGACTGACAAAAACCTCTTTCGGTGGGTTAACATGTACAGCATACTTACCTGGCAGGGGAGATTCCATGATCACAGATGTAAATCATTCCTCTGATAGCTACTGTGGAATGTAAACTATTGCAAGTTGCCTCAGGCAAATTTCTGAAGGGGAGGCTAATTAAGCCCTTGCACTGAAAAGTCTACAAAGAATTTTTAGTTTACCAACAAAGAGAGATAAAAGTACAATCTTGGGGTCAGGGAGATGGCTCAGTGGAATAAGTGCTTTTCTGGCAAGTGCAAGGGCCTGAGTTCAATCCCTGGTTCCACAAAAAAAAAAAAAAAGTACAATCTTGCAGGACTGTATCTGTTAATCTGAGCAACAGATTTGATGATAAAAAGATAATAAAACAATCATTGTTAATTAGCTATTGTTTTGAAAATCTGTAACATATGTACTGTGGTATGTTATCCGGTTTCTATCTTTGTTTTGTTTTTTTTTTTAATTTATTTATTTATTTATTTATTTATGTATTTTGTGTGTGTGTGTGGCCAGCTCAGCCCACCAGGGGGCGGGGCTGGCTGGCATGTGGTGCTGGGGATTGAACCGTGGTCCCTGTGCTTTGCTAAGCTTAGTTTGTTCTAAGTAGGTGCTTTAGACCACTGAGCCATCTCACCAGCCCATCTATCTTTGTTTCTATTCTTGCTTCTGTTTCTACTCTTCAAAATAAATTTAAGTTAAGTTTAAAGATGGGGCCAGGGAGATGGCTCAGTAGAATAAGCACTTGCCTGGCAAGTACAAGGGCCAGAGTTCAATCCCCAGTTGGGGGGGGGGGAATTAAAGTTTAAAGAAGTACAACAGATAAGTGGAGATCTTTGGGTGGCCAAGGACTAGTTTCTATCAATAAACTTTTGGGTATCTGCCAGAGAGTAGTCTTGTCCCCTTGTTAATCTCAATTTCTTTCTTTCTTTCTTTTTTCATATTCTCAGTTTCTATTGGCCCACATAACCAGAGATCAGTCTCCAGAAAAGAATCCAGCTATCTCTCTGGTCAACATCCCATTAGTCATTGGCTTCAATTGGGATTTACCAAGAGATGCTAGGTAAACCTGTCCTCTGCTTCAAAGAGTGGCAGTGGTTCTATATGCATTTACTAGCTAGCAGAGTAACCACTGTTTGTCCACGTTCTATAAGGGATAGTTAAAAGACTGAATAATATAGTCTAGCACTTTACAGTAAAGGTTTTAAAATCCACAACTCAGCTCTTATGCAGATAAATGATTACATCTAGGATAAGAGGTGTCTTAGTTACTCTTCTTTCATTGCTGGGACAAACACCTGACACTCAAAATGAGGAAAGGAAAGGCTTATTTAGCTCACAGTCACTGGAGGTGTCAGTCCACACTCAGCTGGCTCCAAGGCAGAGCTGCACACAGCAGAGGGCAAACCTTTCATGGTGGTGGCAAAGAGCAAGAGCACAAGGGAGGGGTAGCAGCAACTCAAGCAGCTGGCTTCTCTTCCCACCTTACATTGTAATGCAAATTACCTGCTGCAGGGCAGGTACGGCAACCACACCCACAGTAATCAATTACAAATTCCAGAAGCCACCCCAAGACTGCCTGAGGCTTTGGGGGGGGACACCTAGACACAAACCATAACAAGAGGAAAGGTTGGAGATCCTCCCTTAGCTTAAATGTGTTTTGGTCCCATAAGTGTGCTGCTTTTGCAGACAGCTCCTTCTTGTGTCACCCAGAAGTCAGTTCTCTCCTGGATGGGCATAGTACTTTTTGTCTTCTCTGACTGAGAGAGACTGGGTATGTATCCTTTACCTGAAATGACTTCCCTGTCTTTGGCATTAACAAATGCTCATTCTCTATGGGCTTTACTTAGTTGGAGCAGTATAGAGTTTTTCTAATTTTACATGCCTCTAAAAGGAAAAGTACAGAGATAGGAAAAATTAAGAGTAAGGTCAAAGAAAGAAAACTAAAAAAAAGCAATAATAAGTAAAA
>NW_004524742.1:6137997-6154700 GCF_000260255.1 Octodon degus
AACATTTCCATATTTTAACTCAGATTTACCAACAACATTTTGACCAACATTTAATAGAACTCTATGAGACAAAACTGTATGAGTCAAAGCATAAGCATTCATGAGCAATGAGCAAAGATGTATCAACATTTGAAGCATAAAAATTTGTTACCTAAATGAATCCCAATTTATGGTCTATGAAAGAAGAAGCAAATTCATACTTCTAGCCAATGATCTCAGTGGATGACCTCCAAATGATATAAGAATGAAACACCTAATCTGAAATGTACCTGGGCTGAGCTCGTGTTCTCTAAAACCCAAGAATGAATTTTAGGAACAACAAAGGTTAAGAGCGAAATATATTTCCTGGGGGAAAGAAAGCTCCTGTCTGAGAGAAGGACAGAAGGTAGACCCAGGAGGGTTGTCCAGGAAGCTGTTTCTTGCAGGGATTTTTGTACAGTAAAAGCATTTGGTGAGGCAGGCCTATGATGGAGAACAGGAGAACTCACTTAGGTTGGCATGTGGTAGTACAAAACTATGGTCAACCAATAAGCTTACAAGCACCAATGTTTAGGTAAAATTGATTAAATCCAGGGCCAAATGGGGAAGTGAGTCATGCAGCAAGTGGGCATGAGTATAGGACAGGAGTTTATCTGGTAGCTAGTGATAATAGGGAGAAGAACTGATCTAGGGTGGGCGACCTCCAAATGATACAGAGAACCTCTAAATGATATAACGGAAAAATGATCTCCCGACCTGACCTGGATGAGTTTGTGTTCTCTAAAACCAAAGAATAAATTTTAGAAACAAACGGAGGTTATGAGCAGAATATATTTATCTATTTATTTATTTGTGGAACTGAGGATTGAACTCAGGCCCTTGCACTTGCCAGGCAAGTGCTTATTCTACTGAGCTATCTCCCTGGCCCAGAATATATTTATTGAGGGAAAGAAAGCTGCTGTCCAAAAGAGGGACAGGAGAGGGGCCTGAGTGAGTTGTCCCCAGGAAGCTGTCTCATCCAGGGACTTTTGTAGTGTAAAACCATGCAGGGCTAAGGTGGAGAAAATGGGAACTCGCTTAGGTGGACATAAAGTAGGACAAAGCTATGGTCAACCAATGGGATTACAAGCACCATTGCTCAGGTAAAATTGGTTAAGTCCAGGACCAAATGGGGAAGCGAGTTACATAGCAAGCAGGCAAGAATGTAGAACAGGACTTTATCAGGTAGCCATCCAGTAGTTGTCAGATTAATGATTCTTCTGGCTCTCTCACAGTGATGGTCAATCTCAAATGCCAATCTTTAGGGAGGTCAGCGTTTGTTTGATCTTTGGTCTTTTAGGTCTGGCTCACAGCAGGAGCATCCATCCCTCCCACAGTTGTAAGGTATGTTTTCTGTGTTATCTCCTTTGAGGGCCTGGTCTTGTCTGTCTATAATATTTCTATCTAACTCGGCTGCCTGCAACACTAGTAGCAGTTGGATTAGCAACTCCTTCTGGCTTCCTTAAAGTGATGATCAATCCTGGATGTTTATCTTTAAAGAAGTAAACATTTGTTCAGTCTTTGATCTTTAGGTCTGGCCCACAACAGAATTGTCCATTTCTCTTGTTGCAAGGTATTTTGTCTTCCATGCTGTTTCCTTAAGGGCCTAGCCCTGTCTGCCTGCCTATAATATTTCTATCTAATTCAGCTGCCTACAAGTTTCATTTCCCTGTATCAGTAGGGTAGGCAGAAAGGATGCCTCTAAGAGCTTCCTAAGGTTTTTATTTCTTTTTTTGGTACCAGGAATTGAACTCAGGACCTTGTGCTTGAGCCATTGATATATATCCCTAGCTTCTCTCTCTTTTATTGATACATTAAAAATTTTTTTTAAGGAAAATTATTTTTATTGGTGCATTTTAAGTATACATAATGATCACATTCATAAGGAATTTGTACACGATCTTGATTCTTTTTTTCCCCATTTCTTTACCTTTTTTTTTTGCTCCTAATGCCTTCAGGGCAGGTTTGGCTGGCTTGAGTTGTGGGGATCCGACCACAGCAACCTGAGCCTGACTGCTTTGTTGAAGCAACCACTTAAAGAACTAAGGGGCAGGCCCCCTCCCCCCCATTACCTTTTCTTCAACTCCTCATCCCCTTATTTACAAAAACTTTTTTTTTTAAAGTTAATTATCTTTTTTTTTTAACATTTATTTTGTGTGTGTTAGTGTGTGTGTGTGTGTGTGTGTGGCCAGCTCAGCCCACCAGGGGGCGGGGCTGGCTGGCATGTGGTGCTGGGAGATTGAACCGCCGCCCCTGTGCTTTGCTAAGCTTGTTCTAAGTAGGTGCTTTAGACCACTGAGCCATCTCACCAGCCCGACAAAAACTTTGTTTTCATTTTTTCTCTTATGTTCTTTTTTTCTTCTTCCTTCTTTCCCCCTCCAACCTCTTTCCCCCTTCTCATTTGAACATTTTCTTCCCATTTCCCAATGTTTATTATACATTTTTGTCCTTTTTCACACTTTCAATTTCTCACAGAGAAGCAATGCAGTATTTAAATATGTGTCCAATTTATTTCACTTAAGAGTGTCAGTCACCCTACCTATTTACCACCCAAACCCCTCCATGCACACTTCTTTTTAATCTTAGCCTGAGGCAGTCAGAAGCAAAAGTTAGCAGTAGTGTTCTGGAGATCACTGGGGGCTCAATGTGAAGAACAATAGTTTAGAGGCCAGGGAGATAGCTCAGTAGAATAAGTGCTTGCCTGGCAAGCACATGGTCCTGAGTTCAGTCCCTGGTACCAAAAGAACAGAACAACAAAAAACACCCCAAAACCCCAGAACAATAGCTTAATGGATTGCTCCAGGAAGTTGGATGTTTTTCCAGTCTGCTGGACACAGTAGAAGTACAGACAGTAGGTACTGGGGATAGAGGATGTGGTGGTGGTGGTTGTGGAGGAAAAGTATATATCCCTGGGTTCTGTTTTTTTTTTTTTTTTTGGTACTGGGCATTGAACTCAGGACCTTGCACTTGCCATTGGATTTTGTTTTAAAAACTATTTCCCTTAAGATGCTGGGAGTGCTCATTAATTTTCTCAATTTCCTTGGGAAAGGCCAGAGTATTGTTGGCAGCTGAGTTAGACAGAAATACAGGCAGTCAGACAGGGCTAGGTCCTCAAAGGACCCAGTATTCAAGACAAGATTCTTTGTAACTATAGGAGAGATAGGCACTCCTGCTTTGGGCCAGACCTCAAGACAAAAGATTAAGCAAATGCATCCACATACCTCTCTAGGGAGGGGTGTCAGGGATTGATATTCTAATAGTATCAATCACCTTGAAAAAGTCAGGAAAACTCATTAACCCTTCCCCCTACAGGAAGAGCCTCTGTTCTGTATTCATGTCAGCTTGTTATGTGACTTGCTTTCCCATTTGGTCCTGGATTTAATCAATTTTATGTGAGCAATCGTGCTTGTAGTCTTACTGGCTAACCATAGTTTTGTCCCACCTCATGTGCAAATTCCCAAGTTTTCCACCTTAGACCCATCTCACCTCATGGTTTTGCTCTATGAAAATTCCTAGGGGCTGGTGAGATGGCTCAGTGGTCTAAAGCACCTACTTAGAACAAGTTTAGCAAAGCACAGGGACCATGGTTCAATCCCCCAGCACCACATGCCAGCTAGCCCCGCCCCCTGGTGGGCTGAGCTGGCCACACACACACACACACACACACACACATAAATAAATAAATAAAATTTAAAAAAAATTCCTAGAAAAGAGAGATTCCTTAGCAGCCCACTTAGGTCCCTTTCTATCCCTCTTGGACAAGTCTGCCGCCCCTCCTCCCCCCCATCACAATTAGTATATTCTGCTTTTAACCTCCATTGTTCCTAAAATGCATTCTTGGGTTTTAGAGAACACAGACTCATCCCAGGTATCTTTCAGGTTGGGAGTTTCATTCCCCTATATCAGGAGGAGGTTGCTGGCTTTCAGAAATGCTTCCTTACCTCAGGGCATGGCCTGCAATGGACAAAATGGATAGGGGTCCTGACCGCTGAAGACAATAATGCATCCAGTATTCACCCTTCCCATTCTCCTACCACCTCCTATATCAGGCAGCTTCTGGGCAACTGGTAAAAATAAAACACAACGTGACTGAAGGGGAGGGGTCAGATGGGCATTTTATTACATATTGTAGCATAAATTGGACAAGAGGCAAATCTGGAATGATGGTCATTGTGTCAATTTGTCAATTAACAAACATTCAAATAACATAATTTTTTCCATCTGAGTGAGAAATGGAATCTCATGTAGGTAAAAATCTGGAGTTCCAGGTGCCCGGGGGGTGGTGACACATGCCTGTAATCCCAGCACTTGGGAGGCTGAGACAGGAGGATCATTCCAATTTCAAGACTATCCTGGGCTACAAAGTGAGCTCGCAGCCAGCCTGACCTTCCCTATATCAGGAGAAGGTTGTCTCAAAAAGACTTTTCTCAAAAATATAATTAAAAAAATGGGGGGGGGAGAACAAAAAAAATAATAATACAGGTTCATATGTGAAACCAGCCCTATCCCTGTCCCTGGGGTGTGTTGAGCCAGTGACCGAGTCCAGGCATGGTGGCGCACACCTGTAATCCTAGCACTGAGGAGGCTGAAAACAGGAGGATCACTAAGAATCTGAGCTACATAGTGAGACCCTATACCAAACACATAAATGTAAAAAAAGAAAAAGCTGGTGTCCAGACCATGGACAGGATGACTCATGAATGTCATTGTCTTAGTGCAAAAATGTCTGAGGGCTAATGCCTCTCGGGAGGTGTCCCTTGTGGGTATGGAGAGTTCCTTCCCAGTAGATAGATCAGAAACATCAGGAGTCACTTAGGCCCATAAGGCAATAAAGGCCATGAAGGTGAAACCAGCAGCTACACAGCCCCATTTAGCCAGAGGGGCCTCATAGTTACTTAGCTCACGGGGCAGAATTTCCAGAAATGTCACATACAGGAATGTGCCAGCTGCAAGACCCTCTAAGATGGCCTGGACTAAGCCCTTCCACCCTTCAGAGTTTCTGGCAGCCATGGTCATCCCTAGGGCTAGGCCCAAGGGGGACATGAAAGCTAATGACAGTATGGAGGATATGGCCCATCGAGATCCAGTGCCTATCTTTACCAGTCGCAGCGCCACACCAAACACTACAAGCCCCTTATGAGCCAGGACAGCAAGACAGAGCTGTATGGTAGCTGCTATGGTTGGCTGGAGCCCCACAGCAAGCCCTTCAAACACTGAGTGAAAAGAGAGTGACAACAAGAGCACAAAGTCTCGAAAGGGACTTTGTTTACGTGAGTGTAGAGATGCATGGCTGTGGAAATCAAAGACAGGATTCCCACCTGAGTCCTCCTCCTGCACTGTTGATTGTCCAGTAGCCCCAGCACAGCACTGCAATGCCAGTGACTCCAAAAGGAAGATAAGGAAAAAGCCCAGGGAGATGATGAGTTCTCCATAAGGATATTCCACCTAGGGACAGAAAGAGAGGCTGTGAGGCAGGAGAGAAAGGGAAGGCAGAGCATTGGGTGAGCTATGGGATCTGGAGATGGAAGTGAATGGGAGAAATGCTGTAATAGAGCATAAAAGGGGCAGGGGTATGAAATCAGAAGAGAAGTGATAGTGAGAATGACAGAGGGGACAAGCGAGACAGTATCAGTAGGGTTAGGAATATAGCAAAAGGATGGGAAGATTGTCAGAGGATCTAGGGAAAGGAGGTAATGGTGAGATGTGGGTTTTTCTAGGGGTCCATAACACAAAAGAATAGGTTAGAACATCTTTTTCTCTACATTGTTTGAACTGGTAGCAGAATTCCTGGTATTTCTCATATATGCCTTTCAGAAGGATCTGGATATGAAAGAACATGGTTCTCCTCACCCTCCAGATAAGAGACTGCTGTGAAATACTTACAAAGGCTGAGCCAGCATCACTAGAAGGATTTCGCTTGCTTTCCGTTCTGTTCTAGGGAGAAAGATAGCAATATTAGTTAGGAGATGAAAAGCTCAACTTCCTGTCCTGTTCTTTCAGCAGTACTGCTTTTCTTAAAGCCCAACCTGACCAGCTTTCAGTACTCACAGAACACAAGAGCTGGTAACTTCCCTGTTGTCGCATCATTGTCCTTGGGCTCTATCACTTTCTCCCCTTGCTTCCCTTGGTTCTGTTTATCATTCATGCCTCACAACCCTGCAGCTTAGCACCTGCTGCTCACCTGCCCAAAGAACTTCTGGATCTCTGACTCAATTCCCTCCAGGGCTTCAGCAGTCATGTGCATAAAACCTGCTCCCAGGAAAATACCAGCAGAAGCACAGCCCAGGAGGTTGAGGACTCGCAGATGGCAACCTAATAAGGAGTAGAAGTTACAATCCAGTTTGTATTGAGGAAATAAAAATGATTGAAGTCCAATACCTTGAGCTTCAGGATGTTCAGAGAACCAGAGCAAAGAATCCTAAAGGGTAGGGTTGAGGTGAGACTTAGAAGTTAAAGAATGAAGATGGGGCTTTACCTGTAGCTGCATCAATCTTGAACCATTTGGAGAAGATGGGACTCAGTCCACAGACCAGGGTGAGAGTGAACAAGCCAAACAGGCAGCCCAGTTTTACTCCAATTAGTGACTCCATCTCTGGGCTGCAGGAGAAGTAGAAGCCTCAGAATGACAAACAGAACTGAAGTGGTGTCTTAGGTGATCAGAGCTGAAACATCCCAACTTCGCAGTTTCAAGAGACTTTGTGTCCTCCTGTTCCGGGTTGCCTCTGGCAGAGCAGCATTGTTTAAGCTGACTACTGAGGAGGGCCCTGCCCCAGCTATACTCCTCCCCTTACCTGGAGGCCCTCCCCTAGCTCACACCTTGTGTCTTGAGCTTCTAAACCAGAAACTCCAGACTTCCTGTGGGGCACAGCTCAGTGCTGTCTCTTCTCAATGCCTTGCCTAATCCGAGAACTCTGGATAATCTAGTTCATGCCTAGGTTGAACACTTTGTGCTGGTCTAGCACCAGTGGGGCAGTCTGTGGTAGCCACTTCCCAACTATTTCGTACAGTGGACAATCTGGTCCTGCCTCACTTGGGATACTTCATCTAAGCCTGCTACATTCTCTGCTCCATCTCAAGACTTACAGGTGGCTATGTTGATGTCTGAAGGAACACTTTCAGAGGGGCTTTTGGGGCCACCTGGGGGAGAGGTGGTGCTGCTTTCACTCTGGAGGAACTGGTCAGTGAAGGGACTCTGCTTCCTCTCTCCACAAAAATAGCTCCAGGCATGGAAAGCACAGATTCCTAGTGTTGTAACATTGATGCTATCATTTCTGACTGCCTGTTTCTGAAAGTGAGCCACCACAATAAAAGACTTTTTTCTCTAAGAAATTTGAATATTTCTCCTGCCAGCCCTGCCCCCAGCCTGGCTGCGGGTGACCAAGTTGGGGGTGGTGGTGATGGCTCATGCCTGTAATCCCAGTACTGGGGAGGGTGAAAACAGGAGGATCATGAGTCTGAGCTGCTTAAGGAGACCCTGTACCAAATAAATAAATAAACAAATAAATAAATAAATAAATAAGTTTGAATTACTCTATTTCCTAAAAGTTAAAAAATGAAAACCAAAAATGTACCAATACAATCTAATTGAAAGTTGATAAAACCAAACAAAACCAAGTAGGTGGAACAACATACTTCTCCTGGTCAAGGTGACCTGTATCCCCATTGCCTTTCCTATAGTTATCAATTGCTAACCTTGTTTTTGTCACACAGCGAGATTTCAAGCTTGATTTGCTGACATTGCTCACTGGTTTGCCAAATGTTCATTAGTTCCAAAAAGTCTGAAAGCCCTAATTTTTACAAACTTGTGCAACTATCAGTTTCTCCTCTGGACTCTCCTTTCTGTCCCCTTTCCATTATATTACTTTACCATGCTTGCTGGGGTGCCCAGCCTTTTCAGTGAGCTCTTTCTTTCTTTCTTTTTTTTTTTTTTTCTCTGAATGCCTTCAGGGCAGGTTTGGCTGGCTTGAGTTGTGGGGCTCTGACCACAGCAACCTGAGCCTGACTGCTTTGTTGAAGCAGCCATTTAAAGAACTGAGCTAAGAGGCAGGCCCCCAGTGAGCTCTTTCTTGATTAAACTTCTCTAGCACCAGCATTCAGTGATGGATTGGCTGCTACTCATCAAGCACATTAATCTAATTTGGGAAGATCAATAACCTTTCTTTCTTTCTTTTTCTTTCCTTTCCTTTTTTTTTTTTTTTTTTTTTTTTTTTGCAGAACCAGGGATTGAACTCAGGACTTTGCACTTGCCAGGCAAGTGCTTATTCTACTGAGCTATCTCCCCAGCCCAGATTAATAACATTTCTTGATATGAACTGAGGGGTATTTTGAGTTTACACTTCCCAAAGGCTGGGAAGTGATGGCACTCTGAGTTTAAAGATGACATTTCTCTAGCCATGAAAAATAAGATCAAGGAGAAAAGAGAAATGGACCTGATAGGTTCTGGTCCAAGCATAAATTCCTGAATTATTATGGTGGTCACCAAACATGGCTGAATTCCCAAAACAATAGCTTATCTTCCCAGAGACTTTCTCCTCCTTCACTCCCAGCCCAAGTGCTGGGTACAAGCTTCTTTCACCTTTCCCATGGGAGACCCCAAACAGCTCCTCAGGTGTTGCTATACCTGCCCCTCACACTCTGCCTTTGGCAAAAATCCATCTAACCCAAAGGGCCCTTTGCCTCAGGCCAGAGGATACCTTTATCTCCCTGCCATAGGTCCTCTCCCAGCCTGCTCAATGTCAATAAAGCCTTTTCCCTCTTTCTCTTACTTCTGCTTCTCTGCCACACTGCCAGAAAACCTAACAGAACCAAGTAAACAGAAGGATCCTGCCTGGATATATGGGTTGGAGATGGGCAGTTTAGTCCTGATGTAACCAGCACTGCAAAACAAAACT
Source organism: Octodon degus (assembly GCF_000260255.1). NCBI lineage: Eukaryota > Metazoa > Chordata > Mammalia > Rodentia > Octodontidae > Octodon > Octodon degus. The sequence goes on from NW_004524742.1 coordinate 6,146,907, forward strand.
ATTAAGTTATTATTTTTTTTTAAAACCTTCTTATTTAAACACTTTTTTCAGCTCAAAAGAAGTGACAGAATGTGCAGGTGCCAGCGACAACCCAGAGGCCTGGTTTGTTACCCACTAGAAAGAGAAGGCTGAGCGTACGATGGCTGCAAGAAAGAAAGCAAGTATGAGATCTGCATTATCCCTGTGTCTCCCTTCCTCTGCTCCTTACTATAAAAGACTTCTGCCGGTCTGTGCATGGTGGGAGTATGATTTAACGTAAATAGGCCCCTCCACCTCCTCAGAAGGAGCTTTGCATGAATCCTTTTTTCTGTTTACCCAAACATATGGCCTCCTCTGATTTGGTTAGTGGTGAGCAGAAACTAAATACAGGAGGATCATTGTGAGATAGGTCTGGTCTATATAGTGGGTTCAAAGTTAGCCTGAACATAGCAAGGCCCTCCCCCCCCCCAATTTTTTTTTTTTAATGATGGAAAGGAGAGATTGCCAGGGACATAGCTTGGTGACACAAGCACCAGCCTCCAAGCACATGGTCCTGAGTTCAATTCCTGGCATCAAAACAAAAAATTAGAGTGATAAATTAGGTTAAGTAGCTTCTATTCTGCTATTCAGAAAGGCTGAAGAACAACCCTGAGACTTGTGGAGTCAGCTCTTAAAGTGCTTTCCCTATTATTCTGATTATCTCCCTTGTGGCCTCAGTCACTGGTAGACACAGCAGTATAGGAAGGTGAGCCTGAGATCTGAAGCTTGGTATTGAAAATCTCAAGATTCTTCCTTATGGAATAGCCTAGAAAAACAAAATCCATTTCTACTCTTTAAAATTTATTAAAACTTCACACAAATACAGACATATAGGAGTATTAGTATTTCCTTCCTGGATACCATGAAGCTCTAGCTTCAGCAGGTCTGAGAGAAGACACAGATTATGCACCCTTATATCAACTCTCAGGCAGATCCTGATCCTGAGTGCAGGGATGGAGGAGACTCAAGGAGTCTTGGCTGGAGTGATCACAGGCGAAAGGTCTCCCCAGGAGGGTCATGACACCTAAGAAATAGAAATACGATGTCACTGTGAGCTGTAGGCTCTCGCCACATTCCATTAATTCTGGTCACACCTCCATACCACCTCTATACCTGCTGTGCTTATTGGCTGTGACAGCAGCACAGGTGACAATGCACATGGTGGGCCCTCTAAGGACAGGCTGAATGGGATTCATGGCCAGTGATTAGCATCTTCTGGAAATCCTCAGGCAAGAATCACCATGGAGAACTTTTCTCCTTTTGGTTGCTTATTTGAAGGTAAGAAGTTCCCACATTCTTGTCATCCAATTTTTCTTTTCAGTCTTGAGTGATTGAACTCAGGGTGGCTCTACCACTGGGCTACATCTCCCTGCCCTTTTATTTTTTTTATATGGACTAAATTGCCTACTATGGGCTGAAACTTGCAATCCTCTTGCCCCAGTCTCTTGAGTGCTAGGATTACAGATGTGTGTCCCTATGCCTAGTGCTAAGTCATTTATGTTCTACAAATCACACACATGCAGGCTCTAATATCTCCAGAGTATTTTATTTTATTTTAGTGTGTGTGTGTGTGTGTGTGTGTGTGTGTGTGTGTGTGTGGCCAGCTCAGCCCACCAGGGGGCGGGGCTGGCTGGCATGTGGTGCTGGGGGATTGAACCACGGTCCCTGTGCTTTGCTAAGCTTGTTCTAAGTAGGTGCTTTAGACCACTGAGCCATTTCACCAGCCCTCCAGAATATTTTATAAGTTCTCCACTCTTCCCATCTCTGACTTTTTTCCCTGCTTTCCTGGGTTAATTTCACCCTGTTATAATATTACCAGAATATATACCCAGCTGAAGGGGATGGGATCATAACCCTGGGAGAAACTGTAGGCCAGGGGCTGAGAAGCCATCAACTGCGGACAAGAGATTTCATGGGGACACTGTGAACACAAAATCACCATGAATCATTCAGAAGACAGAATCCAGAGGGCCCAGGGAGAAGGCCGCCAGGAGTGGATGGCAGGGAGAATTAGGAGTCCCTAGGTGAAATGAAGAGGGACATGGAGTGATGGAGAGCGGCCTCACTTATCTGCTCACTCAACCTGGCCACATTCACATTCTGATCCATACGCTGGATGCAAAGACAAACCCAGGATGAGGGTTCAAAGGTAACTTCTTTTTTCCCCTAAAGTCAGAGAAATGAAGTTGGGTCTGCAGAGTCTACTTTCATAATTCAATCAATACTTGGGGGGTTAGGGACTCTTTTAACATTTAATCCTAAAAATGATGAACTATATCCTTTTAGTTATGCTGGCTGTATTGCTAATGCTCTAAACAAAGAACTTTCTCATTGTAGTAGTAGAAAGGCAGAAATTTGGCACACAGTAAGAGATTCTCCCTTATCAGTAATGTCCACTTTAAAAAAATTCAATCAGGCAATCAAATCTATGATCACACACTGGTTTATATTCTCTTACAGACAAGGTTCTTGGCTCAGCAATGCCCTATATCAGGATGAACTTTTTCTTCATAGTGGCGATTAGACCCAGTACCTTGTACATGCTACACAAATACTGTACCACTGAGTTACACCTCAGCCTTTTCCTATTTGAAGACAGGGTCTTGCTAAGGTGCCCAATCTGGTCTTGAACTTGTAATCTTCCAAATGGCTGAGTTCAAAAAAAAAAAAAAAACCAAAAAAACAAAACAATAGGGCCAGGGAGATGGCTCAGTGGAATAAGTGCTTCCTTGGCAAGCGCACGGGCCTGAGTTCAATCCCCGGTTCCACAAAAAAAAAAAAAAAAAAAAAAAAAAAAAAAAAGCTGAGTTCATAGGCATGAACCACTGTGCTTAGCTGAAAATTTTTCAGAGGATAAGGGAGAAGACAAAAGCTATGCATAGGCTCTTGTTTGCCAACCACTGCCCTCTATAATAAGGACTTTTTAAAATTATGTATTGGCACAGGGTCTTGCTATGCAACTCTGACTCACAGTGATCCTCTTGTCTCAGCCTCCACAGTGCTGCGATTATAGGTGTGTGTGCCACCATTCCCAGTTTCAGTGGCCTGCATGGCATGAGGCTGGCACAGCATACAGTACTGGGGATGGAACCTGGTCCTTGAGCTTGCCAGGCAGGTGCTTAGACAACTGAGCCATCTTCTTGGCCCCAGTAAGGACTTTGTATGTTTAGTGTCTAAAGGGTCATTTTCACCCATCTATGACAGTCTCCTCAGTTTTCAAGAGAGCAACAGTAATTGGTGACAGACAGGTGGGGGCTGAAGGAAAGACAGGGAACCTTACCTCGAGGACCAGGTCTCTGGCCTTCATGAGAAGCCAGTGCTCAGCTCTTGTTCCATTCTCCACCAGTACCTGTTCATGAGGGCAAAACAAGCAGGCACCATGAACTGTGTGAAAGTTCAGGTGTCAACAGCTCTGGCACAGCATGTGCAGCTGGAGTCAGGGTTAGAAATGGGCATCTGCATAGGACAGAGACAAAGCCCCTAAAGGAAAGATGCAGATGTCTCTTAAGAAGAAGCATGTTAGAGAGTCAAGGAAGGGGAAGAAAGGCCTGAAACCCATGAAGCTGCTTTATGCCGAGTGGAAGAGTTTTCAACTCACCAGAAAATGGCTTGTTTTGCACCGCAGTGTAGAGTACCAAAGTGCAGTCAGCCATGCTTGGCAGTGTACTCAGGGCAAAGGCCTCAATCACATCGAACTGCACTTGAGGAGATGGAGGGCATGGGTAACTGACACTCCTAGCCCTAGAGGACAAACTGCTCTGGCCCCTCATTTTTTTTTTTTTTTTTTTAATCTTCTAACACTCAGTGCTTGATTGTAAAACTACAGCCACTGCACTCCCTCTGCTACATTCTACATTTAGAATAGCCAAAATATAGCTGCTTGCTTTGGGCAATACAGGTAGAAGTTGTCTGAAAAGACACCCAGAACATAAAGCTACCTTGAGTCTCACACTCATTTCTTTTGTTCTTTTGATCGATCTCATGATCTTGCGCTTGCCAAGCAGGCGCTTATGCCACTGAGTTATCTCCTCAGCCCCAAGCTTCCCCGATTCTAAACCACCCATAGAAAAAAGAAGTTGCAACTAAGGGTACATATGAAGTATCTAGGTGGGATGACACATGTCTGTAATCCTAGTTACTCAGGAGGCTGAAGCAGGAGAACTGCATTGAGTTTGAGGCTGGTCTGGGCTACATAGGGAGTTAAAGGCCAGCCTGCACTACATAGTAAGAGACTGTCTCCAAGAACAAAAAAACAGGCTGATGGGGCAAAAGAGACTCCATTTTAAAGGAGATTCACTTAAGTTCACTTAAACTATACAAACTCACTCCTGCATCCATTCCTATGTAGCTAGCCATAAACCTACTTAGAGGAAACCAGAATCATTAAATAGGAATAAATAGTTAGAACAACTTGGGGAATAGGGTAAACATTAAACTAAAATGACCCAGGACAGAGATATGGTCAACAAAGTCTGGGAAATGTAAACTTTGTGACAATTGTGTGACATTCTTCTAAAATTCTTGAAAATGAGATAATGTAGTTACTATGGAAACCTGAAAAGTATATAACCTGAAAGCAAAGTTCAGGCAGGTACCTACAACTCTGGGAGTGCTGACCCAAAGTCAGGGCATCATTGGGTCCGAGCTCACAATAAAAGCTTCCTTGTTTCTATGCATTGGTTTTTTTTTTTTTTTTTAATGTGTGTGGGAGTTTATCTTTGCTTGTTGTCATCTGGTGCTATAAAACAAAAAATGTATATATAAACTTTATGGTCACAAGTACAAACTAAAGAGATATCCAAGGCTGGGGATATAGCTCAGTGGCATAAGTACCTGCCTGGTCCTGAGTTCAATCCCTGTTACTGAAGGAAAAAAAAGAAAAAAAAAAAAAAGGGATATCCAGACTAGAAACAGCCGAGGATAGAGAAAAACACACTAGGTGAGAATGAGATGCAATGTGTAAGTAAATATGAAAAGAGGGGCTGGGGAGATAGCTCAGTGGAATAAGTGCTTCCTTGGCAAGCATAAGGGTCTGAGTTCAATCCCCAGTTCCACAAAAAAAAAAAAAAGAAAAGGGAAGAGTACCAGTTCTCTTGTCTGGTGAGCCTTGCCCAAGCCAGGCACAGCACAGCAAAGGCCTCCAGTATGCTCTGCTTGACTACAATATTGCAAGGAGACCAGATTCATCTTAACTCAGTCTTCTCCTCCACTTCCAATAAAACAATCTTTTTAGTACTCCTTTGGCTTTTAATTCTCTCAGCTTTGGAAAAGTCCTACCTTGGAGCTTGTTCTCACTTTTCAGTAGTTTTTCTGCTAAACCCAAAACGGCAGCTAAGTTGTCCATCTTCATGGAGGCTCTGGGCCCAAGTAGTGTGAGCAGCCTGTGACAGCAAAACAAAAACCATCAATTTCATTCATTCATTCATTCATTCATTCATTCATTCATTCATTCATGCATGCATTCATTCATTTGAGACAAGGTCTTGCAGTGTAGTTCAGGCTGACCTCAAACTCACAGTGACCCTTCTGCCTCAGCCAACTGAGTGCTGGGATTAGGGACATGAACCACCATGCTCAGCCCCACCCCAAACTACCAATTTGTACAACAAGAGTCAACCCTATAAGTGGCCCATCTACTCACAGCCCTACCCCCAGGGAAATATGTGTTATATTAAAATATCTAGATAAACAATTTGTTTTTCTTTCATTCACAGCTCCTGAAAAAAAGTAAGAACTGACTATTTGCATAAGCATAGTCTACAAGATAGTATTAATGAATTCTAGGTTCTGTTTTCAACCTTATACTCAATAAAACTCTGCCAACATGTACTTCTAAAAAAAAAATCCATTACAGGCAACATAATTTTTTTTCTTTTTTTATGTATTTGGCACAGGGTCTCAGTACACAACATGGACCCAGAGTGATCCTCCTGTTTTCAGCCTCTCCAGCACTGAGATTATAGGTGTGCACCACCACACCCTATAGGTGGGACCAGCACAGTTTCAAGACCAGGATTAAAAAAAAAATTTTTTTTTTTTACATTTAATACTAGGTTGACAGGGTCTCACTACACAGATCAGACCAGTAGTGATACTCCTGTTTTCAGCTTTCCAGGTGCTAGGATTACAGGTGTGAACCACCATACCCAGTCTTAATCACTGACTCATAGTGCCCTGGGGGTGGAGGTGGCACAGCATGTGAAGCTGAGGATCGAACTTCAGTCCCTGTGTTTACCTAAGCAGGTGCTTCAATCTACTGAGCTCTCTCTCTCTCTCTCTCTCTCTCTCTCTCTCTCTCTCTCTCTCTCTCTCTCTTTTTGGTGGAACTGGGGATTGAACTCAGCCCCTTGCGCTTGCCAGGGAAGTGCTTATCCCACTGAGCCATCTCCCCAGCTCTTTTTCTTTTCTTTTTTTTTTTCCACTGGGCTATCTGGCCAGCTCTTGGAAATAATTTTTGATTGATATAAAAAGACCTATTCTTTGTATTAAATTTCTTTCCTTTTGATCATTTTGAAACACAATTCCTTTTTTTTTTTAAATTATTTATTTATTTTTATTTATTACATTTATTTATTGTGTGTGTATGTGGCCAGCTCAGCCCACCAGGGGGCGGGGCTGGCTGGCATGTGGTGCTGGGGGATCGAACCGCGGTCCCTGTGCTTTGCCAAGCTTGCTTCAAGTAGGTGCTTTAGACCACTGAGCCATCTCTCCAGCCCCCACAATTCCTTTTTGCACTTGACATTTCTGTAACACTCTTGGTACTGAAGTGGTATAAGTATAGCTGTTTAGAGCTAGACTGACAAAGAAGTCTGCAGAAAGGTGCACCAGGTGACAAAACCAGTACTACAAGGTTTGTGGCTGGAACTTAAGAGTTTGAGTTTGGATCTGGTGATACATACAACATCCTATAGAAGGGTAAATAGAGAAGTACTTAGGGTCCTAGAAATACGAATTAGGAGACCATGACGGAGAAGAGGAGATGAATTTATTTTTTGTACCTGGGATTGAATTTAGGATCTTGCCAGGCAGGCGCTTATGCTGCTGAGTTATCTCTCCAGACCAATATGTGAATGTATTTTTTTTTTTTTTTTTTTTTTTTTTTTTTTTTTTTTGAGGAACTGGGGAATGAACTCAGGCCCTTGCGTTTGCCAGGCAAGCACTTATTCAACTGAGCTATCTCCCTAGACCTCTATGTGAATTTTTTTGTGATTAAATCTAAATATTTGGTAGAACAGAAAACTTGTGGGTTTTTTTTTTTTAATAATATAACACAATTTATTTGAAGATGGGGGAAGGGGAAAAGAGATAGGGAGAGAGATGAAAGATAACTATTTTGGATGAGTAGGGAGTATTTGGGTTTTTGTCCTTTTTTCTTTTCTTTTTTCTTTCTTTTTCTTTTCTTTTTTTTTTTCCTTTGGCAGAACCAGGGATTAGAACTAAGACCCTTGTACTTGCTAAGGAAGCACTTATTCCACTGAGCCATCTCCCTGTCCCCTCTTTTTTTCCCTAAAGACAAAGTCTCAAGCCAGGCTTAGGAGCATATGGCTGTAATCTCAGCACTTGGGAGGCTAAGGCAGGATCCCTGTGAGTTACAGGCTAAATTGGGCTACATAGTGAGACCTTGTCTCAAAAAGACCAAAATAAAACAAAACAAAACAAACAAAAGCAAGGTCTCACTAAAATGGTCTCATACCCATGGTGATCCTCTGCCTCAACCTCCAGAGTGCTGGGATACAGGCTTGTTTTTTGGTCTTTTTATTTATTTATTTATTTATT
>NW_004524742.1:6155675-6164115 GCF_000260255.1 Octodon degus
ATTGAACTCAGGCCCTTGCACTTGCCAGGCAAGTGCTTATTTTACTGAGCCATCTCCCTGACCCCTGAAATATTTTTTACTATGCAGTTTAGGCTGGACTTGAACTCACTTTGTAGTTCAGGGGAGCCTTATTTATAGCAGCCCTCCTGCTTCAGCCCTCCAAGTGCTTCAATTACAAACAGGCACCATCATACCTGGCTCTAGTAGAGAGTATCTCAGTGGGAAATACTGCCCCTTCCCTTTTTTTGAGTTTATATCTTGTTAGGTAATTCAGGTTGGTCTTGAACTCCCAGCCCATCCCTTTGCCTCATCCTCCTGGGTACTAGGATTACCAGGATGTGTCATCATGTCAGGATGTGGAATTGTGATTGAAAATGTTCCTTGACTAACAGAAACCTTTCAACTGGGATAAAGAGAATCTCTTTTAAAATATGCACGTACAAAGCCCCAAGAGTCCCTGGTCCAGAAGACTGTGTTAGGAAAAAAGGAGCTAAGGCAAAATAATTCAAGTTGGAAGCTGATGGATTTTTTTTCCTCATGGAACTTCCTGGAGACTGCTACAAAACCACCATCTAGTCTTGCTGCCATACACCAGGCTCAGTTCCTCACTGTAGCCACAGTAAAAATCAGTCATACCCACTGGGAAATAACCTTAGCTCCATAGTTACTTTATAGATTTTTTTAGGAGATGAAATCTTAGGAAAGAGTTCTGCCAACCGTTCCACTCCCCAGTATAAAGGCAGGCAGGGAGCTTTCTCAAACCCTGAAATGATTGTGTAATTATGCACCCTGATTCTACTTTTCAAGTCCAATGTTTCCTTTGCATCTTTCTGAGCCCTCCTTGCCCCAGTTCCTGCCAGAGGTAGGTAGCTCTAAGCAGGGTGCATAGCACTGCTCCATGGAGTTTGTCCTCTGTCTGAGGTGACTCTGGGATGAGAAAAGGACTGGAAGTGAGGACCTGGAGGGAACAGGAATTGGATCCAATATTAAATATCCTGCCCAACCCAAATCCTTCCTCATCTCCACCTGAGCAAAGCCTCAAAGCTCAAGACAGAAGCCAAACCTACAGAAAAAGTTCAAGCAGAACAGTAATCACCATCAACACTAGTGTGAGCACATCAGATAGGATCCTGCCTCTAATAACAGTTTATTCAGCTTAACATACTCTTTTCCACAAGTTTTCTTTTATATGAGAGAAGTATGAGAAAAATTTAAAGGATACACTAAGGAGAAATCTTTGTGGATTTTTTCAAATTCAAAATGTAAGATCACGAAATCTTGTTCCTATAGGGAGGAAAAGGATTTGAAAAATCTCTCATGATTGCTCTGTTCAAGATGAAAAAAAGCAGGTGTGTAGCAAAAAGTTCATTATCATAAAAACAGGCTTCTTCTATCTCTGAAGAGGGATTTGGTGCTGGTGAGGAGACCACACAGGGGACCACCTTATTTTTATTTCACCTGAATAAAAACTCAGAAAATCCTAATCCTATGGATTTGCAGGGGGCAAAACCCCCAAAGAGATGGATTTCTGTGCTTTATTCAAAACCTGAGGGCAATCTGTGGGCCAGTCTACCTCTAGTAAGACACTGTAACAACTGCCTTTGCCAAAAAGTCAAATAAGAAAGTGTAACATCAATTTTAGATATTGTGCAATTATTCCTTACTTTTCACTCTCCACTTACATTCCAATCTGGGAATATTCTTTTTTTATGTGAAAAGTCATTTTATTATTTGACTATTACCATATATAGTATTAGTGTATTTCTTCCAGTGGCAAACTAAGCATAGGATACCATTTCTCTTCGATTCTCCCATGAATCTCAATATCATCTGTCTTTTGGAGGATTTAGTTTCATACGATGTCTGTGATATTGCCCGTGAGGGTACCAGCGATGCTTCGTTGTGAAGAACATTTTGCTAAGTTGTTCTATCATGGGTCCTTGCTCAAGGAATTCACTTTCATTTTCTTCTAATCTGATTTTCAGCACTTGATCATGTGTTTCTTCAATATTATGGACAGGATCTGGTTGAGGCATAGGTCTTGTGTGTTCATATGGAATGTCCACAGAAGGGTGGTAGCATACTATTGTCTTGCCATCAGATGTCAAAGCAAGCTCTACTTTGCAATTATAATCATCTGGAAGAGAAGAATACGTAGATTTACAGCAAGCATGAGATAAAGCTCCATTTTGGATTGGAAATAAATGTTTCAAGAGCGCTCTCTTTGATATCGCCCATCTTACTGCTGCTGCCGCTGTCATAGTACATGAAGAAGCTTGTCAGGTGATATGAAAAAAGATGTGGAAGAAATTGCCTTTAAAATCTGCTTCTAGGCACCAATTTTCTTTCCGTTTACGGCACTATCTTGTATACCTGATGGGCTCTTCCTTTAAATTTGTGAAGGAGGCATCTCTGTCTTACAGATTACATGCACAGGCTGAGGTCAAATGATTTACTTGCTGACTACCGCACTGCTTAACGGCACTAGGCCGCCATCCTGCCCGCCGAAATATTCTTAATTATTCTTAAACCCTACCTGGATTTTCCAGGAATTTTTTCTCAAGATGCATAGCGCGTCTTTGCAGCTCACCTGGTTCTAAAGGGAAAAGTCGGCCCCACAGATAATTGCTCAGCATTTGCACCTTCTCCTTTACATCAGACACTGTGCTCTCTGTGGGCCGAAGATGGCAAGCGCAATCACTTTGGCGCAGTTCCCACCTTTCTTTTTGGATTCCTGCCCTGCAGTTACTCACCGTTCTGCAACAGCGCGGCGTTAGCTAGCGCCAGCAGTAGCTGCACGGGCTGCAGGACGCCAGGGTGCTGCAGATTTTCTTCCCCAGAAAATCGAACTTGTTAACTATGTGGGTCACGCTGGGAAGAAAGTGGCGAGGGCCTGTAGGCCGGGAAAGAAGAGCCGATTGTCAGGCAGAAATGAAGGATGCAGGCGATTCCTAAGGAGCAACGCTGACGCGCTCCGCCTTGGATCAGAGGTGTCTCTGGAAACCCTGTCACTGTATAGCAGGGAACTACTCCAAGAGTCTATTTAAGGTTGCCATGGCGCCGAAGGCAAACCTGTAGCAGAAACAGTTCCAAAGACCCGTGAGAGCCATTTTCCAGGATCCAAGACCATATTGGCTAATAAGAAGAGCGAGTACGGTCAAGCAGCCAATAAGTAGTTAACATGTAAATCTCGGGGGCTGGGGAGATAGCTCAGTTGAATAAGTGCTTACCTAGCAAGCACAAGGGCCTGAATTCAACCCCCCCTTCCACCAATAAAATAAAATAAAGCAGTTTACAGAGACTTTTTTTTTTTTTTTTAAAATATATAAATCTCCTTGAGGATACACCTGTGTGAGGGTAAGATTTGGTTGCTGTCGTGACGAAATCAGAGGGAGGCAAAGCCAGCTTCTTGCCCTGGTCAGAAATGTAATGGAGCAGGGCAAGGCACTGTTACAGACTGGCAAAGGCTGTGGAGTATTAACTCTGTGCTTTTCGACTTCCTCCTTGGACAATTCTGAGTCTCAGGTTCTTTCCCTCTGTGAAAAGAGGACTCGGGGTTGTAGCTCAGAGACCCAAGTGCCTGCTCAGCAAGTGCAAAGTCCTGAATTTGATTCCCCAAAAAAGAATGCAGTAACAAACGACCAAAGAGAACATACATTAATAGTTAATCGTTAAAAGTTGTTAGCTTAATAAATGTTATTCCATGTTGATTGGCTTAATTTAAAAAAGTTATTCTTCAAGTTCAACAGATCTGCTTAGTAACCTAATATGTATGGAGAATATCTCTGTACCAGACACCATGCCAAGAACTTTTATGTAAACTGCAGTGCTTCCTTTATTCCCCCAAATCTCACTAAGTACAAAGTTCTGCTATTAGCTTTCTTCTGCAGTTGAAGAAAGTGAAGATTTCAGTGGCTAAATGGGCCCAGGATCATAAAATTTGCTAGGCATCAGGTAAATTCAAGCAGTAAACCTGAGTTTTACCTCTAAACCACATGTTTTACTGGTATTGTTGGTACTTAGATGCAAAAGGACTAAGAACTTCATGCTAAGTTAAATTAACATGTAATAAAAATAACTCACTGTTCTGTAATTTTTTGTCTAAGACAGGATTTTGCTGGCCTTGAACTTACTTTGTAGCCCAGGCTGGACTGGAACTCACAGTTATCCCCCTGCCTCAGCTTCCTGAATACTGAGATTACAGGAGTGCCCCATCGTGTCTGGCCTTGTAATCTCTTGATTCCTATAGCAAACACTTTAAATAGCCATGGTATATCCTTAACATCTTGTAATAGAAATCTGGCATGCGCGACCCCCCTCCCCCCAAGGGGGAGAAAATAAGTAAGGAGGGGGGTGGGGTGGGTACTATAGATATAGCATTGTGCTCCTTGATGTTACTGTAACAGTCTCAATATAATAAATATGGGATAAGATGTGATGAACTATGTCAATTTGCGTTAAATGTCTGTTTTCTGTTTAGATCATTAAAATCTGTTTCCAATAAAACAAGTTTTTCCTTCATCTGAATATCTGGAAGAGGGCTTGAGGTGTGTATGACAGCTATAAATACTGCTTGCTTTTCAGACTTATCTTCTTTTTGGTGTGCATTTTCCTCCTTTCATTTTCATTCACACTGCCACACTTAATTTTCATCTTTTTTGTTTTGTTTTGAGACAGAGTATCTCTACGTAGTCCAGGCTGGCCTCATACTAAGTGCTATCCTCTTGCCTCGACCTCCTGAGTGTTGGGAGCACAGGCATGCACAACCATGTCTGGCAGTTTTCATCTCTTGTGGTACTTTGCTTTCAGTTCCTGGCTTTAATGTTGCCATAATGAGATATTCTTGTCCCTTGTATGTCAGCTGTAATATAAAATTGATTATGTCATTTTTTGTTATAGGGATGTGTAGCAGTACATAGAGCTAAAGTGCTTGGCTTCTAGAGTCTGGCAATATGAGTTTGAATTCTAGACGAATGAGATAATATTTGCTGCTTTTCAGGGGATTTTGGCATGAAGATCAAGTAAGAATATCTGATTCAGAGTAAATACTCAATCAATTCATATTTACTTATTGTCTTTTTTTTTTTTTTAGACAGGGTCTCATTATGCAGTTCAGGCTGGCCTTGATCTCACTTTGTAGTCCAGGCTTGTCTTGAACTCACCACGATTTTCTTGCCGCAGCCTCTCAAGTGCTGGGATTACAGGCATGCACCCAGCACACCAGGCCTTTGGTAAGTTGATGCTATTTTTATTACATGTGTTTTTTTTGAATTTGAAGGGAAATCCTCACATTTTAATTTTAATTTGGAATTCATTTCTTTCCCTAAATAGACATGAAACAGGGGATAGTGTGAAACCAAGTAAAACAGAACACTATTGTAAGAAGTGAGGAACAGGAGAACCTCATGATGCCTGTCTGTCTGTCTCTTTTTTTTTTTTTTTTTTTTTTTTTTTTTTTGTCAAGTTGCTACTAAAGATGTGGCTTGCTTTATTTCCCCCCCTCCCCCCGTGGTACCAGGGATTGAACTGAGGTCCTTGCGCTTGCCAGGGAAGTGCTTATTCCACTGAGTCATCTTCCCGGCCCCTCCTTTCTTTTGATAATGTAAAATCTCAAAAACTGACTTAGAGCTGGGTAGTACACACCTGTAATCCCAGTTACTTGGAAAGAAGAGGTGGGAGAATGATGGCAATTTTGAAGCTGGCCTGGGCACTTTAGTGAGAGCTTATTTCAAATTTAAAAGAGCTGGGGATATAGCTCAATGGTAGAACACTTGCCTATCATGTTCTAGGTCCAGGGTTCAAGCTCCAGGTAAATTAGACTGTCTTTCTCAAAGCATTACACTAAGTAGTTTTAAGGATAATTTCAGTTTGAAGATATTTTTCTCATAACAACTGTAATTTGTTTTTTTTTTTTTTTTAAAGTGGTACTGGGATTTTTTTTTTTAAATAAAAATTTTTACTTTACACTTTTTTTCTAAAAAATTTATTTATTTATTTTGTGTGTGTGTGGCCAGTTCAGCCCACCAGGGGGCGGGGCTGGCTGGTATGTGGTGCTGGGGATTGAACCGCCGTCCCTGTGCTTTTGCTTAGCTTAGCTTGTTCTAAGTAGGTACTTTAGACCACTGAGCCATCTCACCAGCCCAGTACTGGGATTTGAAATCTGGTCATTTTCATTGAAATACATCTTCAGACCTGTTTATGTATTATTATTATTATTTGACACAGGATTGCACTATGTAATCCAGGTTGGTCATGAACTCACTAGATAGCCCTGTTTGGCTTCTAACTCACAGTGATCCTCCTGCCTCAGCCTCCCCAAGGCTGTGCTGTGATCACAGGTACATACCATACCTGGTTATTTTTATTTTAAGACAAGGTCTACACTAATTTTTTTTTCTTTTTTTTTGTGGTACTAGGGATCAAATGTGAGACTTTGTGCTTGCCAGGCAGGCTCTTATGCCACTGAGCTATCTCCCTGGCTCTACACTAAATTTCTCAGGAAGGACTTCAGTTTTCCATCCTTCTGATTTAGCCTCCCAGAGGGCTGGGGTTATATGTTTGCCATCCTATCTGACGCAACTATAACATTCTTAAGGCAATAATTAGAATTGGAAATAAACTGAGTTTTGCATATTATGTTCAAATATTGTGATAGAGTTGCACATGAAATTAACATTAGTACAGTAAATATTATGAATTATTTTATTGTGTAAATTACTAACAATTATACTGTGATTTTTACTTTTGAATAACAGCAACTACACTAAGTATGGTGGCACATACTTGTAATCCTAACTCTTGGGCGGCAGGGGTAGGAGGATTGCTGTGAGTTTAAGGCGAGCGAAGGCTGTATAAATGACTTCAAGGGCAGCCTACACTACATATTGAGACTCCTCCTGAAAAGAAAAAAAATATTTGGGAAGGAAGAAGACCTTGACAAGTCAGTGATTTATTTTATCTAAATGTTTGTGTTATTCAAAGTACTTCCTTCAAGTGCTGCCTTCCAGTACTTGAAGCAGTGTTGTCTCTTACATTGAGAGAGACACAATGTGTAAACTGTCATATACTTGGGGGCTCTCATCTTTTGAAGACCTAGGGCAAGAGATATGAAGAAGTGTTTCCCTTGGATCACAGCTATTTATAAAAGCAGCTCAGGTTATGGATTGCACTGGACTCCAAGGAATAGAGGCACATCTGTGCTCTTAAGTGAATTTTTTGTTTTATAGGATTTTGATACATAGATGCAGGGCCTTCTTAAGTGTAGGGTTCAGGGAGGAGCCCCAGTTACCCGAGTCTAAAGTAGTTCTGGCTCCATCCCCAATACTTAGGAAAAGTTTGACACATACTCATAAATAGATTTCAAGTAAGTATCTGATAAAACATCTTTTTTTCCCCAAACCCTTTGGTACCAGGAATCAAACTTAGGACCTCATGCTTGCCAGGCAGACACTGTGACACTGAGCTATATCCTGGGCTGATGAAATATCTTGATTGAGTGGGATGAACATCTGGAAGAAATATTTTGATGGCTGTCTGGATGCCATGAGGTTGGTGAATTTTAAGAGGAGTTTTTTTTTTACATCCCCCCAGAAGGGGAGAAAGCTTTCAGAGCAGGAAAAGTTGACAGTATTTGGTCATGGACAGATTATTTTAGAAGTGTTCTCTGGACAAAATATAGATAAACTCTGAGTTGGTTTTGTATGTGTGTAAAGAGGCTACTTCCACTTGAGCCTTAAAGACTGAGCCCTAGGTTTATATTGAAAGAACTCTGCTTCAACAGAGATCAAGAAATGAATAGATTTGGGCCTGATCAGGGATTGGCAGTGCTTATGAACTTGGAAGTAGAACTTGAAAGACTGAATAGTGGATAAGTTTGTGCCAGGAAGTATTGTATGGCATAGAATAATATGTATAAATTTCCTGATTATATCTAGTATTTATTATGAAAAGTCATTGCACCTTGGTAAAATCCTACTTTATTTTTATTTTTATTTATTTATTTATTTTTTGGTGGGACCAGGGATTGAACCCAGGACTTTGTGCTTGCCGGGGAAGCATTTATTCCACTGAGCTATCTTCCCGGCCCCTAAAATCCTACTTTAGATAATCATCCACTTGAAGAGACAGGCAAGTGTGGGGATAGAAGAGGATTTAAGGGCACACTTTTCCCCAGTATTTTACCATTATATGTTTGTGATGCATAATAAGTATATTCATTAAGGGAATGGTAACTAGACATACTCTTTTTTTTTTTTTTTTCCAGAACTGGGGATTGAATTCAGGCCCTTGCACTTGCCAGGAAAGTGCTTATTCCACTGAGCCATCTCCCCGGCTCCTACATACTCTTATCTTGACCTTTTTTACTTCCTGTCTCCTCTTGTAGGAGGAGATCTGAGATCAGATCTATAATAAATTTATAGTATCTATAAGTAAATTTATA
>NW_004524742.1:6164315-6165618 GCF_000260255.1 Octodon degus
TTATTTATAATATCTCCTTCACATCCTATTAAAGAACATACTCTTTAGGGCTGGCCAAATAGCTCAGCAGACTAAAGTGCATGCTTAGGAAGGTGCAGGGACCAGGATTTGATCCCTGGCATGCAGTGCTGGCCCTGCCCCTAGGGTGACTGCGCGGCAACTGAGACTGGATGTGGTGGTGTGTGCCTGTAATCCCAGAGTTTGGGAGGCTGAAACAGATGGATCACTATGAGTCTGATCTGTGTAGACCCTGTACTAAGAAAGAAACAAAACAAAATCAAAAACAAATAAAACCCTGCTCTTTAAATCATTGATCTTTTGTATTGTCTCAATTTCATTCACTTCTGCTCTAATCTTTATAATTTCTTTCCATGAGTCTCAGATTTGGATTGTTCTTTTCTTTCTAGGACATTGAGATATATCATGAGGTTCTTTGAGATTGTTCTATGTGTATATTTATTTATTTAAATGTATTTAGGTCAGGATCTACAGGGTGTACAGCGTCTCACTATATAGATCAGACTTGTAGTGAGTCTCCTGTTTTCAGCCTCCCAAATGCTGGGATTAGAAGAGTGTGCCACCATGCCCACTCTCAATCACGGTCTCAGCATGCCTCCAGGGCTGGGCTAGCATAGTAATCGAACTCCTGCCGCACTCTGCCTAAGGATGTGTATTTATAACAATGGACTGGGCTGGGCAGATAGCTCAGTAGAATAGACACTTACCTGACAGTGCAAGGACCTCAGTTCAATCCCTGGTTCCACCAAAAAAAAAAAAAAAGACCCAAACAAAAAAACAATCAACTTCCCTTGTAGAAATGCTTTCTTTGTGTCCCTTAGGCTTTTTTTTTCCAGACCAGGGGCCCTTGTGCTTGCCAGAGAAGCATTTATCCACTAAGCCATCTTCCCGGCCCTCCCTTAGACTTTTTTTTTTTTGTTTTGTTTTGTTTCAATTTTTTTTTGACATCAGTTATTTTTATTTTAAAGAAAAAAAATAAAAACAATGGTACAAAATCTCAAAACAACATTTTAGGAGAGTAACCATGGTTACTACATTGTGTATTTTTACTGACAAAGTAGTTTCTCATATTATAAGATATAGGCAAGAAATAATAAGCAAATAACATAGGTACAAACCTCTTTTTTCTTTTTTTAAGTCAACAGAAAATGGAAGTATACTTTTTGAAGTTTCTAATACTAGGAGAAGATATCATACAATGTCTTTTAAATAAATTGTAAGTCAAAGATACAGTATAAATCTTAGAACAAAAATTAAGATTAAGCAATATTCAGAAAATTAAATG
>NW_004524742.1:6172251-6177747 GCF_000260255.1 Octodon degus
TTTATTTCAGAAGCCGTTGATTCATTGCTTTCAGCTGTGTGATTCCCAATTTGTTCTGTGTTAGCGTCCTCTGCACTTGTTATGAGTGGGCTTGGGTTCTCATTTTGCATTTTGTTCCTTCTTATCATTTTGCATAGCACTGTCTTCTGACTTTTGTTGTAGATCTTTGTTGTAATTGTAACCATAGCATGTACTGAAGTTCAGGTGCAGATCTACAAATTGTGGATTTATCCAGCTGTTCCTGGCTTGGGTCTAGCTGCTGTGTTCAGTTCCTTTCTGCTGCTGCCCTTAGGGATGAACTTGTTGTACCCCTCTGGCAACATTTTCTGTTGCTGGACTATCTGGGTGGTTCTATCCTTTACATTGTCTGCAGGGATTGCAGCTGCAGGCTTACACCCCAGGCCTGTATACCAGGCCTGAGCTGAGCCTGGAGGTGACAAGGTGGAGTAGGTAGGAGAGGCAGCTGTCCCACACACTTACTGGGCCTGGGCTAGGACTGGGTCTTGGGGTTCCCTGAACATGACAGAAATTTCTACTCGGTGGGCGAGGTTGTGGAGGTGCTGCGGAGTGGTGGGGTCATCCCAAGGGGGTGGAAGAGGGTCTCACCCACGCTGTGCCTGGGATGGGACCAGTATTAATTCCCACCAGCACAGGGTAGGAGGAACCTCTCCCACACACTCACCGGGCCTGGGCTAGGACTGTGTCTGGGTGTTCCCAGAATGTGGCAGAAATTCCTACTCAGTGGGTGGCATGGGGAGCTGCTGTGGAGTTGTGGGTGGCGTCCCAAGGGGGGTGGAAGAGTGTCTCACCCATGCTGGGCCTGGGCTGGGACCAATAATAGCTCCCGCCCTCACAGGGTAGCCGGAAGCTCTCCCACACTCTCACTGGGCCTGGGCTAGGACTGGGTCTCGGTCTTCAGAATTCTTAGAGGATGTGTTCCTCAAGGAAATTTAAATATATCAATATAGAGTTCAGGAGGAGTGATAAAAGACATTTCATAGTGGAATTCTCAGAAATAAATTAATATTTGCAAAATTTGTAAAATATTTAAAGAAATTAAATCTTAAGAAAACTAATATTAATCTGAATTTCCTGGACAGTGCATGAAATGATTCTTTCTGAGACATAAAGATGTAACAAACTGTCTTCTCATTGTCACCTTCATCTCCTTATTTCTAAATGTATAGATGACAGGATCCATATATGTTGTAACAATGACATCAAAGATAGCTAAAATTTTATCTATAGGTAAGGTAGGGAATGGTCACACATAGACAATAATGCAAGGACCAAAGATGAAAAATACCACAGTGATGTGAGCTGAGAGAGTCGAGAGTGCCTTGGTCAAACCAGCTGAAAAGTGTTTCTGAACTGTGAACAAAATGAAGATGTAGGATAAAATCAAGATGAAAAAAGTACCCATGGAAATGAACCCACTGTTGGACATGACCAGGAACTCCAGCCCATAGGTGTCTACACATGCAAGTTTGATGAACCTTGGGAAATCACAATAGAAGCTATCCATCTTGTTCATTCCACAGAAAGGTAAGTTCACAACAAAACCAGCTGGATTACAGAATGGATGAGTCCAATGGTCCAAGCAACAGCCAGAAGACAAATGCACATCCTTGGGCTCATGATAGTCAGGTAGTGGAGAGGCTTGCAGATGGCAGTGTATCTGTCATAGGCCATGACTATCAGCAGCACCATCTCAGTACCTCCAACAGTATGGATAAAGAACATCTGAGTGATGCACCCTTTCAAGGAGATGACTTTATGTTTTTGGAAGAGGTCATACATCATCTTTGGAACTGTGATGCTGGACACACCTGTATCGATAAAGGAGAGATTTGCCAGCAAGAAGTACATCGGGGTATGTAAGTGATGATCTGAGATGATTGTGAGCACAATGAGAAGATTTCCTAGCATGATTGCTACATAAAATATTGTGAAAAACAGGAAAAGGAGAATCTGAATTCTCCAAGAACTCGTGAGTCCCAGCAGCAAAAATTCAGACACCACTGAGTCATTTCCTCCATCCATCAGCTTCCTGTGGAAGGTTCATCCAAAAGCTACTGTCCCTTCAAGAATACAAGAGGCAGAATATGTAATTTTTATATTGAATGAGACATCTTGTTTATAGAGCAATGGCACAAATGTAAAAAACTAAAGATCACTGGCCATTTTTCACAGATAGAGTTACACAACAGAAGTCACCACAAATTATTCAAAGAATGCCTATCTCTTTACAATCAATTAATCATGGAACTTCAAATTAGTTTGACCTCTGGCATATGAGCAAGAAGAGAGAATATGAACTAAGGCTTCTAAAAATTTAAAGAAAAGTATATTAAGAAGCAGAGAGACTTATACCTCCTAACTTTATATGAAAATAGTGCCAGAGAATAAAAACATGCTGAAACATTATAAATTATTTACTTTTTCTGTTATACACATCTGCCTCTCTACTTTTGCAGTTCTTTCTTTTCACTGGCATGCCTAAGTTCTCTAGATTTCCAATTGTGTCACTAGCAAAAAGATAACATTCAATTAGAGTTTTTTTTCTAATTATCATTGATCTTTTATGAAAATAGAAGGCCTACTATAATATTCTTTTTATGGTTACTGTACAAAGCAAAGAACACATTGCTCTCTTCTTTTGAAATAAGATGCTTGCCATTTCCCTGACCACTACGTTCCATTTTTCTTTTTTATATTTTCCCCACACTGATTAAGATAAGCTTTTAAGAATACTTTTCTCTACTCTCTGATTGTTTTATTATTCCTACTCAACTTAGTTCTTTTTATCCTTCTGTACATAGTATTTGCTTTTATTTATTAGGTTTCTTGAGCTTACTCTCCTTAATTTGTTTCATGATTTCCATCTCATTATATTTACTTATGTCCTTTAAGACAGTCCAGTGAACCTAAACTTTTAGCTCAGATTTCAGTTAAAAAAATCTTATCTTTAATTTCAGCTCCTGAATTGCCCAGATGTAGGAATCAGCTATATGCCTCATAAACTTATCTCAATTGGTAACATTTCTACTCTTTCACATAATTGCAACTAAGAATTTATTGAAATTTTCCTCCACCATAAATTCTGTTCTTTGGTTTTCATTACCTGTCAAGATAGAGGTACCAAAATTTGTAACATTAATTTAATTTTCTACTGAAAGCTTTCAATTTCAAATTTTTTTTACAGTTTGTGGCAAGTATAGAATAATCTATGATTTAGAAAGAAAGCAAAAAAAAAGATTTGATAATTTCCTAATTCTCCACAGCTAAGTATAAAATTGAAGCAAATTGTTTAAGAAATGTAATTGATTTTTAAAATAAAAGAAAATGTCAAAATTTTAACAGACGATCTATTCTGTGATAAGAATACTAATGCTATTTAATACTTTTACTCTATAAATTTTGTTTTATATGACATTCCCTTTAAAACAAAATGTTCTCCTGCAGTGTTGGCCCATCTCCCAGGGCATACTGAGACAGTGATTGAGACTGAGAGTGGTGGTGCAGGCCTGTAATCCCAGCACTTGGGAGGCTAAAAAACAGGAAGGATCATTACAAGTCTGATTTGTGTAGTAAGATCCTATAGACCCTACACTAAATACATTAAAAAATTAAAAATACAACAGAAAGCAAAATGTTCATACTTGGGTGCAGTTTGTATCAGGTACACCTGTAATCCCAGCATTCTGGATGACTGAGGCAGGTCGGTCACACATTTGAGCAATTTAGCAAGACAGTTTGTTGAAAACAGAAAAGAATAGGAATATAGCAGAACTCAAGTGCTCTGGGTTTAATGCTTAGTACCACAAAAAGAAGAAGAAGGAAGAGGAGAAGGAAGAAGAGGAAAGAGGGAAGAAGAAGAGGCAGATGTAGGGAAAAAAAGAAGGGGAGGAACAAGGAAATGAAAGAAAGATATGAAAAAGAGTAGGAAAAAAAAAGTAGTCTTTTTCCAGGCATTCTTCATTATTCCACTCTTTTAGAGACTGACAACCTAAAATAAAAGATAATTTTCAGGGGCCTAAGGATCAGAGTATCCAATTTAATTTCACAGGAGGTGAAGTGGATCTCAGAGTTTAACCCCTCATTGCCAGCTCTTCCGACATTTCTCATGCTGAAATCATCTAGTCATACTTAGATACTCATTGTTTTCATGCATCCCTCTGGTTGCCAAAGGCTCTGTAAGAACATCATTCTCCGACTGATCTAGCCTCCTCTGAGTTCCCAGACTCTGGTATTAACCTTCCCAGACTGCTCTCAAATAAATCATTTTCACGTGAGCCAGTACTACACAAGATCACTGGATAATGCATGTACAGACATTTATATGAATTCAATTCACATCTTCTTTTATTTTGGTTAAATACGTTCCTTATATGCTGTTTCCCTATTGGTCTAGGCTAGTACTTCCAACTGTCACCTTATATATTGCCTACCACACAAAGTGGCATCATCAACTGAGCATCACTTCTCTGAAATATTGCCTATAAATGATCTTAGGCCCTATAGTAGTTACTCATGAGAGCATAAAATTGCAGTGTTCCAGTCTCCATTACCAGAATTGAATCCAAATAATAAAGTAGATTAATCTTTAGACCCTAAAAATGATTTAGACTTAAGATTAAAAAAAGGCTAATCCAATTTGGAAAAAAAGAATTTTCTCTTCACTGTGATAGAACAACAATTTATTCTGTTCTCCTCTAATAGAAGGAAAATTCCCTCAAAAATTTTAGAGAACAGAAAAAAACTCAATAACATGGAAGCTGTAATATCTAAAGAGAAATATAGAAATTTCTTCTGCTGATGCTAATAAATAACAGTAATTCAGATCTTGTAAAACACAGAAATTAAAAACTTTACTTAGGCATTTATCTACCATATAAAAGTAAAAGGAAATACTGAATAGTCAAGTAGAAAAATATGCAAGAGAAACAATAAAAATATCATGCGATTTCTTCTTCTGGAACACAATCTTCTAGTCAAAACGTTAACTTTGAGACCCAGGCCTAGCCCAGGTCCGGTGAGTGTGTGGAGAGCTTCCTGCTACCCTGCCCTGGTGAGATCAGTCCCAGCCCATGCGCAGCGTGGGCCGGACCCTCTCCCACCCCCTCGGGCTGCCCCCAACCACTCCGCCGTACCTCCCCCACCCCTCCCGCCAAGTAGGAATTTATTCCGATTCCAGGAAACCCCAGACCCAGTCCTAGCCCAGGTACGCAGCGGGAAGGAGCTGAGCACAGCAGCCAGAACTGAGCCAGACGCAGCTGGATAAGTCCAAACTCTGTAGAGCTCCACCTGAAATTCAGTACATGTGAAGGTTATAACTACAGCAAAGAACTATAACAAAGGGCAGAAGACAGTGCTACACAAAATGAGGAGAAGGAACAAAATGCAACCTCAGAACCCAAGCTCACCTGTAACAAGTGCAGAGGACACTAACACAGAACAAATTGGAAATCACACAGCTGAAAGCAATGAATCAAC
>NW_004524742.1:6186604-6187559 GCF_000260255.1 Octodon degus
TCAATAAAACTTTGAAAAAAACAAAGAAAAAAAACCATTAACTTCAGTCAAGTCTTATCTTAGACTCAGTTTCCATAAGCAAAACTCATATCTGCTTATTTTTGTGCTCTTCTTCACACTTCTCCCTGAACAAATATCTTAAGTGAGAATCAAATTGTGAAATTTAATGAAAGGAAAAATAATTACTGCTTGAAATCTCAATGCACATTCACTTTTGAAATGGGTTAATGTCCAGTGTGCCAATTTGAATTGTTCAGCTTACATAGGGTTTGTGAAATGGTCTTCATGATGGGAGCATTTTTCTTGATTCAGGAGGACACTTTCAAACTCTGACTGAGACCATAAACTTCTCCACAACAAAAAGGCTTATGTTGTTTTTCTTGAAGCAAGAAAACATTTTAATTGACAGCCTTTGGTATCTGTGACCAAATAATACTAATGTGTCTGTGGAATAGTTAGACCTTTCTTGATTAGATTTTCCTGGCAATTATACCTGAGTCCACACTGATTTTCACCCAGGGAAAAAGGAGGCCAAAGTAAAAGGGAAAACAGCTTCTGTATACTAAATGTAATGGTGCCTATGTGGGTTATTAAAATATATATTTCTTGCTGTATGTGGTGTCACAATCCTATAATCCCACAAATTGGGAGAAAGAGTGGGAAGAGTGCCATGAGTTTGAGACCATCTGGCACTACATAGAGAATTTGAGGCAGAAGCCTGAACTACATAGTGAAATTCTGTTTCAGAAATCATATATATAGAGGCTGCCTGGGTTCAAATTTTCAACGGTACCGAATGAGTACTGCCGGCGGGCTGGAGGCATTTCGTTGTCAGAGCTGAGCTGAGGCGCGGTTCCTAATAAAGAGGAATCTGCTAGACTTCCAGATTTAAGAAGAGGTGAGAATATATTGCAGCTATAGAAATTGACCTGTTGAGAAACGTGATACAAATACT
>NW_004524742.1:6187659-6191087 GCF_000260255.1 Octodon degus
TATATATGCATTTCCTTCAAAATGAATCAACAGAAGTAACTGAAAGAAATCCAACATTTTGAATATTTAGAAATATATGACAGAAGGCAAAATAACTTCCTATACTATTCTAAAACTAGAGTTTTTATGGAAATATTGGCCCTTTTACAATGATACATAAAATGGGAAACCATGAAAAATAAACCTATCATTTATCTTGATACTTTTCTAGATGTTTTGCAGTCCTGCAATTCTAAGTGCAGGGCATGGACTGCAGACATTTTCTATTAGAGACTATTGAATTCTAAAGAGTCTGACAGCAGCTCATGGTGGTAGCAGAAAATGGAACTCAGTGCAGAGTGCATAGCATCAGACCTGGTGGCAGAACTCAGGACAGAGCAGCTCTGTGTGAGACTCTGTGACAGAATTTGACACAGAGTGGATCCGAGTGCAATTGTGTAGCAGAACTAGGCAACGAGAAGATCAAAGTGAGACCTGGTGGTAGAACTCAGTGCAGAGCAGTTCAATGTGAGATTGCACAATGAAAATCAGCACAGAATGGCTTGGTGAATGACTTATAGGACACAATTCACCAGTAAGATGTTTGGTTGCTACTAGTAGGGATGAATACTGTGATACTACCCTGATATGAGGGGATGAAGCCTATGGAGGGTGAGCTGAGGCAAGTGGGGCCCAGACTGGGACCTGGAGCTCCAGAAAGAACCCAAATGGAGCATAAACAGCAGGAAGTAACCTAGAAAATCTAATCCAAGTTGAAGACACTAGGATAGAAGATAGTGACAAGATGAAAACAATACCACTCTCATAACAGAGAAGGCAAAATATTGTACACAACAAAACAAGAATCTCTGACACAGAAGGGATACTTAATGACTGTGTTCTTTATGTATTTTCAGAGACATTCCAGTTCCAGTCATGCAGTTACCTACCATCAAACTTTAACAAAAAAGTAGCAGAGAAAAAAAGGCATAAGTCAACAATTTCTTACATTGCCAGTCTTACAGATAACCCACTACTATTATGGACTATTGAAATATATTGGATTATTTTGCTGAATTCACACACCTCAATATTTAAATGGCAATGGAATATCCATGTCTGTCAAAACTAAACAAAAAAGGGGATACAAATGAAGGACCACTTTGTATATGTATATACAAAATATTTAGGGTAGATATACAAATACTTTCTCTTAATTCAATGAGAAGAAAGATTTCTGCTAATAGTGTTTAGAGAGGATATCATGTCTGCATCTTGTACTATGAACAACCACTATGAAGACAATAGTAAGCAATGTTTTAATTATTGAAACTGTCCTACTAATTGGTTTTGAAACTGTCTCATTTTTGTTTCCCAATAAAGTTAGTAAAAAATCTAAATAAAATGAAACAAAAAAGTAGCACAGGAATTAAAATAAAGCTTTCTTTCTGAAATAGAACAGGACAAAATGGAGAAAAATGCAATCTGAGGCTCCAAGCCCACTCAGAACAAATCCAAGACTCTATCATGGAAAAAAATTGAAGTCACACACCTAAATCTCTGAAATAATATCAACTGAAGTAAAGAACCAACTGCAGAAAGGTAAAGAGGAAATCATGTCAGAAATAGTCTAGGTAAAAAAAAAAGAAATAGCAACTACAATGAAAGAATTACTATGTATTTCTAAAGAAGATACTGGTAAAAAAACTAGAATAGGAAAATGATGGAAAACTTGATTGAACAATACAGAAAAGAAATAGAATGCATGAAGCATACACAGAGGTATGCAAGAAACTAAAAACTCCTTTCAAAGTTGGAAAAGCCATTTTAATGATAGTGAAGAGAGACTTACAGATCTTGAGGATACCATTGCATAGGTAAGGAAAAGGATAGGTAAGGAAAGATGGATAGATAAGGAAAGATGTCTTTAAAAATGTAGGATAGGTAAGGAAAGGTGTTTTTTAAAACTTAGGAACCAGAAAACAATGATTCAACAACTGCAATATGATGCAAACATGAACAATATAAGACTCTTATGCATCAATGAGAAAGAAGGAGCCAGAACAAACAACATAAAAAGAATATGAGACAACATCCTAGTAGAAAACATCCCAAATGTGGGGATACATTCTGACATTCAGATAACAGAGTGATCTAGAACTCCAAATAAGATCAAATCATTTAAAACTGCACAAAGACATATAATAATTGAGGTCACAGAATTTCAGCACAAAAACAGCATACTAAAACCTGTAACTAAAAATAAATGCACCACATTAAAAGAACCCCATCAAAATAAGAAAAGATTTCTCATCACAAAATAGCAAGTCAAGAAGATCATGGAATGAAGTATTTCAAGTTGTACAAGAAAACAAATTACAACCCAAAATGATATATTCAGCAAAACTATCTTTCAAGTTTAATGACAAGTTTAATATCAAGTTCCATGAAAAAAAAACAAATAAAGAATTTCACGAGCAAACCAACCATACACAGAACACTAAAAGACACTCATGATGGGGATGAAAAGGAACAAGAGTGACAACAGAAAGAATCCGTCAACAGGACAAACAAGTAAGCACAGGAGAAATGTAGTGAACCAAGAGAAGGAAAATAACATGACAAACAAGCAAATATATCAATCATAACCATGAGACAAAAGATCCACAAGGTGCTGTACATCGTTCCAGGGTAAATGCTGAGAGGATTTGATTGACCTTATCAGAGAGCAAACATTACATTTTTAGTTACATAGGTCTTGCATTAACTTGGTTTTAACAATTCAGCAGAGAAGTATAACTACAAGTTATAACAAGTAAAGCTATAATAATATGCTGAGCTGTAAAAGGCTCAAGTCAA
This sequence comes from Octodon degus, assembly GCF_000260255.1. Taxonomy (NCBI): domain Eukaryota; kingdom Metazoa; phylum Chordata; class Mammalia; order Rodentia; family Octodontidae; genus Octodon; species Octodon degus. The sequence continues at coordinate 6,190,498 of NW_004524742.1, forward strand.
CAAAGTCTCACAATTGGCAGGTGTGCAGATAACCCACTACTATTATGGACTACTGGATGGGTTTGTGTTATTTGGCTGAATTCAAGTATGTACAAGATTTGGACTGGCATCAAGTATGAAAAGATCCTTTAAAGACTGCTTGTAATACTGCTTCTCTATAGCAATGGAACAACCATCTTTAACAAAATTAAACAAAAATGGTGGATATAAATAAAGGACCATTTTTAGAGTATATATATGTTCTGCTTTCTTTCAGTTCAATGAGAACAAAGGCATGAACTAATAATGTTTAGAAAACATACCATGACAAGATCTTGTCCTTTGAATAACGAATATGAAGACAAAAATAAACAATGTTTTAATTATTCTATTTTTTTTTTGCTGGTAGGTTGGTTTTTTATTTCCTTTTTTCACCCATAATTTTATTGAGAAACAAATAGCAATTACACAGTTTCAAACGAAATTGGTAGGACAGTTTCAATAATTAACACATTGCATACATTCTTCCTAGTGCTTAATTGCTGTACAAGATGCAGACATGATATCCTATTTACAAACACTATTAGAACAAATCACTCTATTCATTAAGA
>NW_004524742.1:6195725-6199384 GCF_000260255.1 Octodon degus
TCTGGGGGTTCTGGACCTGGGCTAGGACTGGGTCTGGGGGTTCCCGGAAGTCGGCAGAAATTCCTACTCCTATCCTAACCACTTTGAATAAAAAAATATTTTGAAATCCCTCTTCACTCAAACTTCCAGACACCTTATGGGAAACTTGAAACAAGTCAGGTTTACTACAACCTTCAGACCTCTTCCAACACTGGTTATGCAAAACTAAAATGAACTGCAATTATTTCATTCACCTGTTCCAAAAAAATTTTGTTTGTGGTCTTATATGTGTAAGGTGCAGTGCTAAGAACTATACAGACATGCCTCGTGCCCTTAGGATGTTTATGTTCATTTTAGATTCAATTTTTGAAGAGCACATTGATTAAACAAATTAAGGCACACCTGTTCTTGCAACCGTATTAGGACTCCTTAAAGTCAGTGCCATTTGTTTTAGAGTTCTTGCCTAGGTAATGAGTTCAAATCATGGCTCTGCCACTGAGCAGAAGTCTGGCTTGGAGCTTCATTTTCTTCCTGTTTGCAAAATGAGGGTAATAGTAGTCATTCTAAGTAGTTGTAAGGGTAAAATGAAAATCAAAGTAAAGAACCTGGCCCCACAATTTTATTGGGAAATAAACAGCAATGAGACAGTTTCAAACCAAATTGGTAGGACAGTTTCAATAAATAACATACTGCATACTTTCTTCCTAGTGTCCAATTGCTGTACAAGATGCGGACTTGATATACTATTTACAAACACCATTAGAACAAATCCCTCTATTCATTAAGAGAATGTAACTATATATCTGTCCTAACCACGTTGAATACACAGACACAAAATGGACATTCATCTGTATATCCATTTTTTGTTAAGTTCCATCATTTAAATATTAAGGGTGTGTAAGCTCAGCAAAGTATTCTAAAAGAGTTCAGTAGTCCATAATAGCATTGGGTCTTCCGTTTCACTGGTAATGTCAGAAATTGTCGACCTGAGTCCTCTAAAGCTCAACATAACACCATGGCTTTACTTCTTATACTTAGTTTTTATAATTTTCTGCTGGATGGTTAAGACCAAGGTAAAGCAGGACCTATGCAACAAGAATTGTAGCTTTTGGGTCTGATAAGGTCAGTGAAATCCCCTCAGGATTTATCCTGAGATCTTGTACCTCAGATTGTAGAACATTTTTACATATATTTATTCACTTCTTTAATTTCATACTCTGAGAAGCATGTGTTCAGCTCGGATGCCCATTTCTGGATTGGGTCTTTAAATTTTTGGGATCTAGTGGTTTTTATTTCTTTATAAATTCTAGAGAGCAGACTTTAGTCTGAGTACTTATTTGTCATGATGCTTTCCTAATTTGTGGGTTGCCTTTTCACTTAGTAGGTATTTCTTTTGACGTGAAAAAACTCAGTAAGAGCAGGTCCTAGTTGTTTATTCATTCACCTGTTTTCCGTGCGATTTGATTTCTGTCCATGAACACTTTGCCTACCCCTATGTCTTCAAGAGTTCCTCCCAATTTCTCTTCCAGGAGATTTAGTGTCTTTGCTTTAATGTTTAGATCTTTAATCCATTTTGACTTTAGTTTAGTGCATGATGATAGACTTGTGTCAAGTTTTAGTTTTCGGCATGTAGAGAGCCAGTTTTTCCAGCACCCTTTGTTAGAGAGGCTATATTTCTTCCAGTGAGTATGTTTGTCCCCTTTGTCAAAGATAAGGTGGCTGAGTGCGTTCATAGGGGCTTCAGTATCTACTAATCTATTCATTTGATCCTCAGGTCTATCTATTGCCAGTACCATGCTGATTTTATCACAGTAGCCTTGTATTATAATTTCAAGTCAAGAATTGTAATTCTTCTTGACTTGTCTTTATTGCCCAGGATTGCCTTTGCTATTGTAGGTCTTTTCTGGTTCCAGATAAATTTTAGGAATGATTTCTCAGCCTCTATGAGGTATGTTTTTGGCAGTCTGATAGGGATTGTATTAAATCTGTACAGCAATTTTGGGTTTATTTCCATCTTCGCAGTGTTGTTTCCTCCTATCCAGGAACATGGAATATCTTTCCATTTCCTGAAATCCTCTACGATCTCTTTTTTAGAGCACTGTAATTTTCCTTGAAAAGATCTTTGACTTCTTTAGTTAGATTAATTCTAAGGTATTTCATTTTCCTCAGTGCTATTGTAAAAGGTACTGTTTCTATAATTTCCCTCTCAGTGTGTTTGTTGTCTGTGTAGAGGAATGCTTTTGACTTTTGGGTATTGACTTTATAACCTGCTATGCTACTGAATTTCTGTATTAATTCTAGTAGCTTCTTGGTGGAGTTTTTTTGGGCTTCCAAGTAAAGCATCATGTCATCTGCAAATAAAGATAATTTAACTTCTTCTTTTCCTATTCTTTTTCTTTTATTTCTTTCTCTTGTGTAATATCTGTAGCTAATGATTCTAGAAGTATATTGAATAGGAGTCATGATAAAGAACATCCTTGTCTTATACCTGATCTAAGAGTAAAAGATTTAAGTTTTTCCCCATTTAAGATTATGTTAGCTATTGGATTTCATAAATGGCTTTTACCAGATTGAAGTAGTGGTCATCTATTCCAGTTTTCTGTAGGAGTTGAACATGAATGAGTGTTGGACTTTGTCAAACCCTTTTTGGCATCTATGGGGATGATCATGTGGTTTTTAGTTTTCGCTCTATTGATATAGTGTTTTACATATTATGATTTTCGAATATTGAGCCATCCTTGCATCCCTGGGATGAATCCTACCTGGTCATGGTGTATGATCTTCTTGATGATTTGATGTACTCTATTTGGTAGGATTTTATTGAGGATTTTGGCATCTATGTTCATGAGGGAGATCGGCCTGTAGGTCTCTTTCATAGTTGCATCTTTACCTTGCTGTGGTATCAGTATAATTCTTGCCTCCAAGAATGATTTTGGGAGGATTGCTTCCTTTTCAACATCATGGAAGAGTTTGAGGTGTATAGAGACTACATCTTCTGTAAATGTCTTGTAGAATTTAGCTGTGAATCCATCTGGACTTGGACTTGTATTTTTTGGTAGTTTTTTTTAATTATATCTCATTTTTCTTTGGCCTTTATTGGGCTATTGAGAGTGGTTAAATCTTGTCAATTCATTTGTGGTAATGTATCTTTTTAGGAATCTGTTCATTTCTTCTGTGTCTCCTGTTCTATGAGAGTAAAGTTTCTCAAAGTAGCTATTTGTAATCTCCTGAATTCCCACTGAGTCTCTGGTAATTATGCCCTTTTCATTTCTTATTGCTTGTATTTGAATTTCTTCTTTCCTCTTTTAGATGAGGTTAGGTAGGGGCTTACCAATTTTATTTAATCTTTCAAAGAACCACCTTTTTGCTTTTTTAATTCTTTGAATTGCTTTCTTCATCTCAATTGAATTAATTTCTGCTCTAATCTTTATGATTTCTTCTGGTTTTTGGGTTCTGGGTTTGGTTTGTCCTTCCCTTTCTAGTTGTTGAAGGTGCAGCATTAGGGTGTTTATTTGTTCCTGTTCTCTTTTCCTAATGTGTGAGTTCACAGTTATGAATCTGCCTCTGAGAACTGGTTTCGTCGTATCCCATAAATTCCGATAAGTTGTGCTTGAATTTTCATTGAATTGTAGATATTGTTGAATTTCTTGTTTAATTTCATCTGTGACCCATTGGTTTCT
>NW_004524742.1:6199767-6200992 GCF_000260255.1 Octodon degus
GTGCTCCCGTGTTTGGTGCATACATAATTTTGAGTGTTATGCCTTCCTCTTGAATTTTTCCCCTAACCAGTATTTAGTGGCCTTCTGTATTTCACTTGATCATTGTTGGTTTGAAGTTGAGACTGTCTAGAATAGGATTGCTACCCCTGCTTTTTTCTGAGGTACTGAGGCATGTAGTATTTTGTTCCATCCATTGACTTTCAGCCTATGAATGCCTTTATGAGTTAAATGTGTTTCTTGTATACAGCATATTGTTGGATTTGTTTCCTAATGCACTGAGCCCGTCTATTTCTCTTAATTGGTGAATAGAGTCCATTTACATTGATGTTTAGAATTGAGATGTATTGACTTACAATTGACGTGTTATTTACCTGTTGTCATTTACTCCTTTTCCTCCTGTGTTTAATTGCTTGCCTCATTTAGTTGGTTGCTTCTGATCTCATTCGTGGAGTTCTGATCAATTTTGTCCCTCTCTAGAGCATCTTTCAGTATCCTGTGTAGGTTTGGCATTGTCATTATGAAATTCTTTAGCTATTCTTTTTCATTAAAGTATTTCACTTCTCCATCAAATTTGAAAGATAGTTTTGCAGGGTATAGTAGTCTGGGCTGGAATTTGTTTGCATAGGGGACTTGATGTTCTCTGCTCCATGCCCTTCTTCCTTCATGGTTTGTGAAGAGAAGTCGTCCATAATTCTGATGAGTTTTTCTTTGAATGTGGTCTGCTTCTTTTCTTTAGCGGCTTTCATTAGATTATTCTTGTGCTGAATTTCTGGGCTCTTGACTATTATATATTTTGGTGTGTTTTTCATTGGATTGAGGTTACTTGGCATTCTGCATGCCTCAGTTACCTGAGTATCAGATTGTTTCCTCATATTTGGGAAGTTTTCTGCTATTACTTTTGCCCATTTTTTTAAATATAATTTTTCTTGACTCCATCTTTCTCATTGATGTCTATTAGTCTCACACTGTTCATCTTTGCTTCATCTTGCACATGATGAATTATTTTTTTCTGCATCCTAGTTTTTTTTTCTGCTTCAACTTTATTTTATTTATTTTGTTATATTTTTTAAATTTTTTAATAGATTACAAATTGAAAATGAATTATTTACAAACATAACTGAATATAACAATAAAAACTGTCCAAAATAAAAATGAAGAAAGAATTTACAGATCAGTCATAATAGTCTCTGTGTCAAAACCAAGAAACTGACATTCATATAATTAG
>NW_004524743.1:0-4121 GCF_000260255.1 Octodon degus
GAAAGATTGTAAAAGAGTGTACTTAATTTGGCTAAAACTCTGGTTTTTCCTCAAAAAGTTAAACACAGTTAATATAGCGGCTAGCAATTCCACCGCTAGATCTATACCCAAAGGACAAAAAAAAAATCACTTTTTTTGAGACAGGCTCTCACTGTGTGGGACATTCCATGAAGTGATACCTGTAGCCCAGCATGGCCTACGTATATCGTGATCCCCCTGCCTCAGGCTCACAAGTCTGAAATGCAGGCATATGCCACCACCCCGGGCAAACACTAAAAATTTGTACATGAATGTAGATAGCAGTGTGTGTTATTCATGGTAGATAGGCAAATAGTGAAACCACTCAAGTGTCCATCCACTGATCAGTGAATGAATACAATTTTTTCCATCCATTAAACAGATTATCAGCCAGCCTTAAAAACTAAACTGGCAGGCTGGGGAGACAGCTCGGTGGTCTAAGCGCCTACCTGGCAAGCAAAAGGACCCAAGTGCAATCCCTGGTACCATGTGCTCTGCCGGTCTCAGAACATCTGGCACACTGTGCTAGCCACCAAAATTGGGCATGTAATGCTAGCACTGGGGAGGCTGAGACAGGAGGATGACTACGAGCTGCATACTGAGACCCTGTACCAAAGAAATAAAGTATTTTTTTAAGTTAAAGAATGAAACAGGCACATTCTACAAGATAAACTTTGAAAACTTCATGCTACAGAAAAGACCATCGCTCAGTAGAATAAGCTCTTGCCTGGCCAGTGCAAGGGTCTGAGTTCAAAACCCTGGTTCCGCAAGAAAAAGACCATCCCAAAATATGACATATAATTTGCAACATTTATATAAATCATGCAGCATAGGCAAATCCCAGAGAGACATAACATGCATTCATGAGTCAGATGTAGTGGGATATGCCTAGATTCCCAGCTATCGGAGAGGCCGAGGTCAGAGAAGCACAAGTTCGAGGCCAGCCTGTGCAGCAGTGAGACCATCTCCAAACATAGAGCCCACAACTGGCGGCCCTCGACCAGGGTAGGGAGGTGGGGGTGGGCGCGCGTGGGGAGGACACGGTGCTTCAGTAAGCATGGGTGTAACTTTTCTTTTTGGTAGGAAAAGTGTTCTAAAATTCGATGGTGTGGGTGGTGAAAACAATCACAGTGCATACTCAACTACCAATAAAAGCCACTCATCTATAAAACCAATAAAACCTACTGGAAAAATAAACTTAGGTAGTGATGTTGGAAGACAATTTGGAAATATAAAATGTGTGCAATTGCACATGCTAAAAGGATACATTTTATGAGTTGTGAATTCTATTTGAGTAGAGCTACTAGTTGTAAGCGTTAATTTGTTCATGAGTCCTTTCTTATTGAAGATTACTTGAAGGCAAAGTGTAGATGATAAAATAGACCCTGCGTATAATACAGTGTGTCACTGTAGATGCCTTGTTGTAAGAGAAGTGTTGCTGGGATATTTCTAGAAGAAATGCAGATGATAGAGGAACAGCTCTCATGAGGAATAACTGAAAGCAAAAGCTGCTATTTACACAAGAAGTGCATAGTCCGCAGCTATGAGTGCTTCTCCAACTACCTGAAGGGTGGCCATGTCCAAACCAGGATTAGTCTGTCACTGTGCTTCACCAAAGTTAGAATTTATTTTTATTTTATTTTATTTTATTTTTTATTTTTTGGTGGAACCAGGGATTGAGCTCAGGCCCTTGTGCTTGCCAGGAAAGCGCTTATTCTACTGAGTCATCTCCCAGGCCCAAAGTTAGAATTTAAACCAATGGATCGAACCTACCTTTGTACAACCTGAGGAATGGGCTGTCTTGGGAAGCAGTAAACATCTTGCCACTTAATGATTGTCACACCAACTGGAAATTTGTCCCTAATGAGGGACTTTGAAGAGGTAATTTCTCCAGGGTGGGAGACTTTCATGGGTCACTCAGAATAGGAACCAAATCAGCCAGAATGGAATTTAAAAAGCCATTTATTACTGCACTCAGGGCTGCCCCTTCGCTCTCACACAGGAGAGGACAGAAAGGCAGGAAAGGCGGCTAGCCCAGGAAGCAGGGGGCTTTTACAACATGGGACCACATTCAGTTGGGTAAACAAATTTATCATCTGACACAAAATGTCGCCTTGCATAGCTGGAGGTTACAAGGAGTTAAGCCCATTTAGTTTCCTTTTAAAGTCATCTCTGTAAGCTGACTTTGTTTACAGGAATTAGTGAGGAAGAAATTTTATCTTAGCAAACAGCAAGAAACAGCCACTAGTTACTAAACAACCTGGAACAGAGGTGAGCATACATTTCTCACACAACAGAAAACACAAGATTGATATTTATAGCCTAAAATGTGAGTGAACCCCGTGCAGAAATATTAAGCTGGGCCTGAAGTCGGACAGCAGAGAGAAAATATCTATAAAGGATGCAAGGGTGTACCATTGAGAACATCGCAGCTTTCCTGACCAAGTCGAAGGTAGCGAGGTGACCCATTCCAGCATTCCCTTCGTTAAATTTAGGTTTTTTCTTCTCAAACCTGCCACATCCAAAATTCCGCCGGAATCCTGTAAGCATGTAAATTGACTTAATTGGAAAATTAAAGAGCATGAGTCTGATCTTCAAATAAATAAATAAATAGGTTGGGAGGATTCAAAAAAATGCCTAAATTATCCATCTAAAAATCTAGGCTCCTATCTGTGCTATGGGCCAGTACCCATCTGCAGTGGATCAACTTTTGTAAGGGTTTTCAACCCGCCCCCGAAGGAGCAAAAATGTTCTCAGTTCTAGAATATAGTGCGCTTCTCTCTCCTGCCCTCTCTCGCTTCCTCACTCCTTCCCCCAATCTATGTCTTTGAGTGTGTACTTTTAAATTCAGCCCAGTAAAACTGTTTCTTTTCTTTTGCTGGCAAGTGCTGAAAATCCTTCTTCTGGAATGGGAGACAGCAAGGCTGCAAACCAACTCTATGAGTACAGTGGCCCAGGTCCTTTGTTTCAGGAAATGTCTGCAGACATGTCACAGACTGCAGTTCCAGCATGTGGTGTTTCGAAGTTCAGCTTTTAAGATTTACTTGCACAACACCTTGCATAGCTCCTGGGAAAAACACATTTTGTAGGAAAAATGCTTTTTGGATTTAAGAATGAATAGATCTTTAAAATTACTTAATAAAATCTGAAGTGATCAGAAAAAAAATGGGGCTGGTGAGATAGCTCAGGGCATAAGCACCTGCCTGGCAAGCTCAAGGTTTCAAGTTCGATCCCCAGCTCCAGAAAAATAAAATAAAACAAAATAAAATCTGAAGTGAGTTTCTTATAGACAGGAAACATTTGGGACATGATTCTGTTTGTAAATCCATTCAGCCAATCTGTGTCTTAATTGATATATTTACATCACTCACATTGAAAGTCATTAGTACTCTAGGACTCAATTGTGATATCCTATTGTTTGTTATCTATTCATTAATTCTGTTTCTTGTTCCTCTGTTCCTGTTTCCTTGCCTGCCTGTAGAGTGCCTGAATTTATTAAGAACAGCATTTTGGTTCATGTGTATTTTTCATGTGTTGCACAATTTTAGTGCTGCTTTTTTTTTTTTTTTTTTTTTTTTTTTTTTTTTTTTTTTTTGCAGAACCGGGGATTGAACTCAGGCCCTTGCGCTTGCCAGGGCAGCGCTTATTCCACTGAGCCATCTCCCCGGCCCCAATTTTAGTGCTTATTGCAGGTGTTGTAATACATAAACTAATCCATCCCATTCTATGGGTACTGAGGTTGTGAATCATTTCCTGTTGCGTGAAAATCTGACTTCCACAAACTTCTGTTTAACCTCCTCTTTCATCTACAAATAGGGTCAGTGTTTCTGCCACGTGTATGGAGCAACACAGGACACGAGATACTTTTTGCTGCTTCTAGCTTCAACATAAATTTTTAAAACTCATCAGGAGGTTAATGTGATATATTTAACCCTGTTTTTGCTCATTTCAGCATTTCATTTTATTTTTGCAGGGCCATAGTCCTGCAAATAGCATTCCCTGTTCATTTAGGGAAATTTGTTAGCCATTCCTGCAGGGTGCCTGCAGTTCATAAACTCTCTTCCTCCTTTGTATGAGGATACATTTCCCCTTAATTCCTAAAG
>NW_004524743.1:4456-5103 GCF_000260255.1 Octodon degus
TGGGTATGTGCATCTGCAGGGTTTCTTAAAACAGCTGTGCAAGGCCTGGCGCGATAGGTCAGTGGATTAAGTTTCTGCTTTGACAAGCTCAGGGACAAGTGATTGATCCCAGATCCAGCATGCCACACTGCCCGGGCAGCCCTGGGGTGCACTGATCCAGCTAGGGGGTCTGTGCATGGCGGCGCACACGCTTGTAATCCCAGAGCTGGAGAGCTTGAAAAGAGGAAGATCACTACGAGTCCCAGGTGTGTAGTGAGACCGTGTACCAAATCCATAAGTGAAAAAAAAAAGAAAACCCCAGCTGTGCAGTGTACTTTAGAGGTCTTCAGGACTGAGGTTCCCACTCTGGAGAGTCCTTGGTGAAACTGGGATGGGGTTGAAGTGACCGCTTTGAAGCCATAAGGAAATCCAAGCATTTATTGCTTTAATAGGTGTCAGGAAAAGCACAACCAGGTTGGGTTCCCGATTGATTTACCACAGATTAAGGATTATAGGAGCCCAGGAACTGAAGGGCTTTCAAGTGCTTCAACAGCAAAGGCCATAAACCAGGCAAATGAAAGCCAGAGCGCTCCTGGCCAGCAGGGCACGCAGTAGAGGAAGAAGCGCTGAGGAAGGGCAAATCCTGGCTAGGGGCAGCTTGCCCGCCA
>NW_004524743.1:16087-42146 GCF_000260255.1 Octodon degus
CTGCTCTGATAATGGATTTATTAAACTTAACAACATTAACTCTGCCCTGGTATATAACAGGTACAATTTTGTCTGCATATCAATGAGTTCATGAACAATATATATATACCTTATTGTTACAGAGGTTACATTCTAGCATGGGGAAGAAGGAAGCACTTCATACACTTGAATAGCTAAGAGGAGATGAATAATGGTATGGACAAATGAAAACTGGACAGACAGCATGAGGGGGACTGAAACCTGTAGGGAAGCGAGCTGTAAGTTTTGACTCTGTCGATGACCTTGCTGGCCCTGCTACTTCTTAAATCTTTTAACTCTGTGGGCTACTTCAGAGCCTTAACAAGTATCTGCCAGCATATAACCATCTCCTGGACTGGAAAAAAATGAATTTAACTGATGGCAGTGTTATTTCTCACAATCACGAGCCAGCTTGAGCATGTTTTAGAATTAATGAGGTACTTCCCTAAAGTTGGCTCCTTCTGTCAAGAGAACTAGGAGCTACTGAGCCACGCATGGTCAGGAATCCAGGGCAGGGAGCAATATGCACAAGAAAATTTATATGTAACATGTTTTTTAAACTCACTAATCAAAGCTTTCCCACTGAACTGCTGCACTCTCCATAGAAGTAGGGATGAACAGCAAATGAAAGGTTTGCTCATTAACCCTTGTGAACGGGGGTAATAGAAACTGCCCTCCACATATAACAGGACTGAGCACTCTCCACTATGACTGCGTCGACGACATCATATAGCCCAGGTAAGTAACCAGCAGGAAGCTTCAGTGAATCCAAGGTGAAGAAGATATTGTTGTCTATCACCCCATGTCTTCCGTGCACACTACTAATGCTGACCTGTGACGAGAAAGGATGGAGATGAGTCAGGAAAAGCATAGGACATGGTAACCAGCTCTGCACCCCCTCACTCTGCCCGTAACCTGCAGCTCAGACAACCACTACCATGGAGTTCCAACCTGCCAAGTGCATTGGTGATGCCCAGGGTATCCATAAACACACCTGTCACCAGACCACACTTCACCTCAGTACAATCAGAATCTCCCGGGATAGACTCTGTTCTCAGGTGAGAAATCTTGCTTCCTTTCCGTTTGACCCACCGTGGCCATTCACTGCATATCCTACTTATGTTCAGGCTGCAGTACCCAAGGCGTTTCTCCGCTGTTCCAGGTTGCTCAGGACGCACAACCTGCTTCATTCACTCCTTCCTCACAACATTCATGCAAGCAAATTCTTCTAACTGTTCATCTCAGAACATCCTGATACCCAGTTGACATAACTTGGAAATCAATTACATGCATGTTCTAAATTAGGGTATATTTGTTTCCTTTCGGAAGTCTGTCTTTTTTAATAGGACAACGGGCCCCTTTTGGCAAAGAATATATTTTCTTCTTTTCCAACCACAACCAGTGGGATCCTGGACAACACAGTAAAGGAAAAAAACAGTACAAACGAATGTCAAGTGCGACATAGAAACAAGTTACCTGATCCACACGCCTAGAGTTCATGGGCTTCGCCGAGTGTACCTTGATGTGTACTTTGCCTGGCTCCATGGAATACATAATCTCCATCCAGTCACCCTTAAAGGGTACAAAACCTAAAGCAGGCATAGAGAAATGTGAGTGTGGGGATCTCCTCCCTGAGGTCATGTTCAACTTCCCAGGTTTCTCTGAAGCTGTGATAGCCCAACATACCTCCTACTGAATGCAACCTTCATTTTTTACGTGTTTCGGACACCTTATATATCTCCCTGTCAGAAGTGAAATTTACGACCCTTTAACTATTAATTCTCCTCTACTGGTCGAACAGAGTCAAGCGGGGAAAAGTGTCAACTGTGTTGCAAAGCCAACTTTTTGGTGCCTCAGAGGATTTCTTCATCAACTCCGACATTTGCAACTCCGTTGGCAGGGGCTCAGGTGCACAGGCAACAGCATAAGGCCGAGCCTGGCTACTTGCTAATACAGCTTTCGATAGCCACAAAAATTTAGAGCATATCTGCAGATTCCTAATAGAATTCAACCACGAGTATTCATAAACACACATACCGCAAGCTGTGAGGTTATTTCCAAGGTCAATCTGAAGCATTGGCTTTATGTTCAAAATAGTAAAAAATAAAAAAATAGCATCCTTTACATTGTAGAATTTTTTCATCAATTAGAAATCAAACATTTTATTGAAAATGTTTATGGGCATAATGGTTCTGCTTCATAAATAAGAAATCACAGCAGCAATTTTTAAATAAATACCACCTTTGTCCCTCAATGTTCCATCATTTTCATTTTCAATGCCTGATTCATATAATTAGACCTGCTACCTAGAGCCAGTATATAATGGTAGCTCCTGTACTACTGCTTCCTGTAGACATAATCATACCTGCAGAAACAGCATTTAGGCAGAAGGAAAGTCCTTTATTGATGTGGACAGTACCATTCTTTACAGAGGTGACACAACCAACCAGAAGCTTTATTTCAGGTACTGATGGCTCAGAGTAATCAAAGGGCTCATCCTCGGGCTCTAGCTGTAGGATACAGAGAGTTACTTCAAGCAAAATGAAATTCACCATAGCAAGAGGAAATTGGACGGTTCCCAAAGAATCCCCATCAGAACAACTACAGTTTCATCTGTCCCAGTTCTGTGAATTCTTGCAATACAAATAATTCCCATGTCAGAGAATAAGGACTTTATCATTCACAGCAGAAACATCCCTGGCCACCCCATTTACAGCACTGGTGTTCAAGAAATACTTTACACGACACCAGTCCATACAGGTCACTTGGCCAGTACACCGTGGATGTGGGCTAATGGTAAACACAAGACCTGAGCAGTGTGGATTGTTAAGCTGCGCCCAATAGGTCAATTGTGCATGCATGATGAATGCCTTCACAGCATTAGACCCAAAGAGAACACTTGTGTGTGCCTTCCAGTTTCAAATTTCAATAACGTACCATGGAAAGTATCCAGATCTAAGTAACTTGTGACCATAGACATAAGTCAAGTTGGACACTGGTTTTTACAACTTCCCAAGGGGAGACACTATTAGACTGGGAGAAAAAAAGGCAATACCTGAGCATAGCCAGACTTGATCTCTGTGCGGAAGAAAAGGAGAAAGGGATTACTTTGTAAGTGGAGGTGGAGGCAAAGCAGCAGAGAGAGAACAATAAAGACAGGTCACGACAATGGCGCCGAGTCAAAACTCGCAGGTGCTTCTCCGGAGGTCAGGCTTGTGAGATAAAACTGGAGAGACAACCACAGTGGCAAGAGATCTCAAAGCGACATTAGGGCTTCCTTTATCCAAGATAGCAAGAGATTCAGATATTTTAGCTTATTGGAACGAATTATCCTCGTATTTAAATTTCTTAATTATACAATCATGCTAATTATAGAATACGAAGATAAACACATAAGCACCAAGCAGAACAGTTACGTGTAATCCGTAATATATTTTTACTGGGACTGGAACTCAGGGCCTGTGCTTGCCAGGCAGTCATTGCACCGCTGAGCTGTATCCTGAGCTAATCCATAATTCCATTACCTGGATACAACTTTTGACTATGTTTTATTTACCAAGCTCCAATTATTTTTGTCTGTGTACAATATACATCCTCTGCCTTCAAAAGAAAATTTAACATGTTACAGTGTAGAACTATCAGTAAAGATCGTTAACATATTTATAAAACAAGAGACCCTTGAAAAGGTGACAGGGCACTGCAATGAACAAATGTGTCAAAATTAAATGACCCACCCTGTGGCACTGAGTTTGCATCCTGCATGATACATCCTGCCTAGTGACTTGACTGATTTTTGCAGGATGATTCCTTGTACTCATATTTCTTGCTCAAGGATTCCTGATTGAAATATGAGCCACTGAGATGTAAAGGTTTTAAAGTGTTTTCAAAGCCTATTTTCTCTAGTTGGGTCTTTCTAGCTGTCAATATCACCCACATTCAGTGAATCTCAGATTCACTTTCATTCTTTTTTCTTTTCTATTTGTTTTTAAATTTTGTACAGGATCTCACTATACAGGTCAAACTCATAGTGATCCTCCTGTTTTCAGCCTCCCCAGCACTGGGATTACATGCATGCGCCACCACACCTGAACTTGGCTGCCAGCTCAGTGCGCTCGAGCACAAGGCCTCTGCAGCAAGCAGTGCCAGGGATCGAACCACAGTCCCTACGCTTGCCTAAGCAGGTGTTTAGTTCTCTGAGCTGTCTTGCTGGCCCTTGTTTTCATTTTTTTTTTTGAGATATTGTCTGGCTATGTAATCCAGGCTGGACTTGAGCTCACTGCAGTCCTCCTGCCTCAGCCTCCTTAAGGCGGGGATTGTGGGTTTGCACCCCATGTCTGCCTCCAGGTTCACTTTCACTGAGTAACAAAGCATCAGTCTCCTGTCTATGCACCAGGAATGAACCATCTCACGTCTGACCTCTCCGTGCCCTACCTCCCAATAGGTCTCTGCCATATTTCAAGATCCACCTTCCCCTGGGTTCCTGTAGGACTCCTACTCTTCCAAGTCTATCTCTTTTCCCTTGCAAATGCTGCTAATGCAGTGGGACTGCAGATGCATCCAAGCCTTAGTAGAACTGCCATTCATCAGAGGTGAGGTGGATTATGCAGCTTACCGTGGAGGACTACTGGAGAGTAACCGGGAAAACAAGATAAGGTCCTTCCCTCAGCCTGCACACATCTGGGCTTACTTATATGCAAATAAACACACTACCATAAAAGACTGAGTGGATCTTCATATAAATTATTAATTGGAGCAAGCCTAAGAAGACTTCCTCAACCCAAAGGCCACGTGCTCAAGTTGGAAATATTTATAGTATATAAAAAGTGAGCACCACAAAACAAAGTCAAATTACGGTGCAGTGAATATAAATGCAAAACGTCTTTAATTGTCCTAATAGAGTTTCAACTTCCTCAACAGAATGCCTTAAATGTTTCTAAACCACAAATAGCTTTAAGAAAATAAAAATTGGTATGGCCTTATAAATACAAAATTCCAAGTCAAATTACAAGACTGCTTTTCACTTCTGACATTACCAAGCCTTTCAGATCGATATTTCCATTCTTGCCAATACTGAGAAACAACAACCCTCACAGCCTACTCCAAGAGTACCGATTAGAAAAATACAGCTAAAACATAATTTCCTGTTATCCATCAAAATGGTAACTATCTGGACAGTGGCCTCTGTAAATCTATAAAAAGTCTCTAAATTTGGCCAGCCAGGAAGCTGAGCAGATTAAAGCGCCTGCTTAGGCAGACACAGGGACCAGGGTTCCAGCCCCAGCCCGCCTTGCCGGCCCTGCCCCAGGGGCACGCTAAACTGGCGTTTGAGGCTGGATGTGGTGGTGTGTGCCTATAATCCCAGTGTTTGAGAGGCTGAAAAACAGAACGGATCACTATGAGTCCGATCTGTGTAGTGAGACCCTGTACTAAATACATAAAAAAGTCACTAAATTGTACCCTTAAAATAGGATAATTTGAGAGGTGTGAAGGCAGAAACCTCTAATCCCAGCTCCTTGGGAGGCTGATGAAGGAGGACCACAAGTTTGGGATAATTGGGGAACTTAATAAGATCCTCCCTCTGAATAAGAAGGGCAAGGGATGTAGCTCAATCAGTGGTACAGTGCTTGCCAGTACTGAAAAAGAATATGTATATATACATTTATGTATATATATGTATATCTATGGAGATGCAATGTATTTATTATATATCATATTATAAATAGAGAGAAGGGAGGAGGCATTGAGGAGGGGCAGGTTCTGGCCCTCAAGTTAAGTCTTTAATTTGACCTGGGTTTGAAAGGAACCTGAGGGGCCAGGAAGATACCTCAGGGGTCTAAGTGCCAGCCTGGCAAGCACAAAGACCTGGGTTTGATCCCTTGTACAGCATGCTCTGTCTGCCGCGCAATGAGCCGGCCACCGAAACTGGGTGTGGTGGCACACACCAGTAATTCCTGCACTGGGGAGGCTGAGACACGAGGATCGTTATGAGTCTGAGCTGTGTAGTGAGACTATGTATCAAATAAATAAACAAAAAATAAATAGATTTTTTAAAACAGAATGGGACCCGAGATCCTCCTGCCTCTGACTCCCAAGGTTCTGCCATTAGAGGTATGCACCCACATTCCCTTCTCTGTCACTAAGATGTTTTGCCGATTCCAAATGTTTCTAGCTTTTGGGCCAGGGATGTAGCTCGGTGGCTTAAGCATCTTATTGGCAACTACAAGGTCCTGAGTTCGATTCCTGGTACCATAAAAAACAAAACAAAACAAAACAAAAAACCACTTTCTGGCTTCGAACCAACACGAGAGGGGTGGGCATGCACGGCCAGAGGCCTCTGACTTGTAGGGACCCTGCCCTGTCACGTACACACAACATGGCGGCGGGCTCCTAGGTGGGGTGAGCGCGCCCACTTGAGGACGAGCCTTGAGGGACACAAAAGGACACTAGGACACTCCTTGCAGGGAGCGAGGGGCCCACACAGAAGAGTACCTGACAGCAGCCTCCGACGCCCTTCACGGTCCCGGTCCGCCCACCTCCTGAAGAAGGCCACGGCGCGGTTCAGAAACCTCCTCATGCTGCTGTCACCACAGGCGTCGCCGCTGCCCTCACCAGACAGAAGTAGCAGAACGCCTTCTCGGTCTTGACACCCTCAGGTCGCAAGGACCCACCTAGTAGACGCCTCAGCCTCTGTGAGGCTTGACCACAACCCCACTACTTAGTGAGTCCTGGACAGAACCAGGGACACAAGACCACCACAGGAGCTCAGGGGGACCCTTAACCTCACTCGACAGAAGGGCGGGCTTTAAGGGCTTATCGCTTTCTGGGTACAGCCAATGAGGGTGCAGCCAATGGTCACGTGGGCCTTATGCCCAATGGGAGGCAGTGGGTGGGGAAATCATAACCCCGCCCATCAAAGTGGAGTGCACCAGTAGGAAGTTCTCATAAAAATAACCGTTGGGCCTGAGTGCTGAGTGTGTTCTCAGGAAGTGTGTGTGTGTGTGTGTGTGTGTGTGTGTGTGTGTGTGTGTGTGCAAGGGTTAGAGGTCTGGTTTGGGAAGTGTGCCAGAAATCAGTGCAAACAAAAAACCCAGTATGATGTTTAGCATGAGAACTGGGTTCACAGTGGGTGGTCAGCAGTTCCTCTGCAGCAGGGAGCTCACTGGGCACCTCATGAGCACTTAACATTCTGTGGCTCCTCACTACAGTCTATTACACCAGAACGGCCTTCACAGAGCCCAGTGCCTAGTGACTTCCCATAGAGTCCTTTGGTGATCTTTGCTATCACTCATTCATTAATTATGCCAGTTTCTCTCCAGTTACACTGTTGCTTAGTAAATATTTGTTGACTACTAATTATAAGCCAGATCCTGCTCTGAGCACTTGCAATAAGCTATAAGAATAGGCAGTTATCTCTGTTCTCATAGCAAAATGACAAGGGATTCAAATATAAGAAAAAGTAAAATATTGACACGTTGAAAGATAATGCATTGACAACTCGTAGCTGGACAACAGGTCAAGGGTTTTTTAGGGAAATGATAAAAGGGGATAACAAAAGCACGCATATTTACAGAAATCTTGGTTAGGCTGTGTGGTCTGCCTGCGGGTCTGATCTGTAGGTTCCTGTCGGGGCCAAGGCTTGGAAGTACTTGATTCCAGCACCACGTGGAGCTGGGCAGGAAATGCAATCCTATAGAATATAGATATGAGACAAAAGCCGAATGTCCCAAGGGAGCAAGGAGCAACAGAAGGAGCCCAGAGAGAGCCGCTGTCTCTCACTTGTAAATCCCTGCAAGCTGGGATTCGAGGCTACAGATAACAGCTTTTCCTGTTGGCGCCCCGTTCTTTGATCCCTTGCTTGGGATGTTATCAGCTAGCATTTGTGTGAATCTAGTGTTAGGCAAATGGTGGAAGTCCATAGAGATAGAAGCTTGTGTTCACTTAAGTAGTTACTCACATTCCTCAGCGTGCCTTTAGCCCTCCATTAATGTGAGCTGCTTCTGAGGCTCTGGGCTCACTTCGGGAGAGCCGAATCTCAGTGAGACCTCTGAAGCTATGGTCATCAGGTCTTTTCCTTTCTTTCAGCACCGACCCATACACACAACACAACTCCAAGAAACCAAGGTAAAAGGACAGAACAGAGCCACCCAGGACAACGACAATATTTTTCAGTGCCTCCAATGTTAAAGGATCACCCAATACACCTGCAATTCTAGTCACTCCAGGTACTACATTTGTGGAAATGCAATTAAAAAGAAAATCTCTGAATGGAGAAAATATTTACATAATGGTAGTAAAGAATATAGTATTATAATTAAACACACTTTAAACCAGAATATGACCTGCATTAGGAGTAACCAGTTACAGAATAAACACAGAAAAAAATGTTTTCTATTTCTTTTCAAATTTTGTGCAGGATCTCACTATACAGGTCAAACTCATAGTGATCCTCCTCTTTTCAGCCTCCTCAGCACTGGGATTACACGCATGTGCCACCACACCTGGACTTGGCTGCCAGCTCAGTGCACTCGGGCACAAGGCCCCTGCAGCAAGTGGTGCCAGGGATCGAACCACAGCTTGCCTAAGCAGGTGCTTAGTTAGCTGAGCTGTCTTGCTGCCTTTGTTTTCTTTGTGTTTTGTTTTGTTTTGTTTTGTTTTGTTTTGTTTTGTTTTGTTTTGTTTTCTTTTGTTTTGAGACAGCATCTGGCAATGTAATCGAGGCTGGCCTTGAGCTCACTGCAGGAAGGAGCAGTGGCTAAATGAATTTATGGCTAAATGAAGGCTACATTACTTTCTTTTTGGGAGTTCCTTTTCTTTGCTTTTTTGCTTTTTTTGAGACAGGGTCTCGTTATGCAGTTTGGGCTGGTGTTGTGTTCACTTTGTAGCCCCCAGGTTGATCTTGAGCTTGTAGCAATTCTCCTGTCTCAACATCCCAAGCACTGGGATTACAGGCATGCGTCACCATGCCCACTTCTGTGGCCGCCACAACATGCATGTCCGGGAATCAAACCGAGGACCTTGTACTTGCCAGGTAGATGTTTATGTCTCTCAGCTACCTCCCCAGCCAACATGATATTTGGGAGCAAATGGGTGGGCCACGCTGACCTGTCACCTTACTTCAAGGACCATCAGCACCTCTGGCTAGACAAACTTACACTATTTAAAGCCAACTGATGGGATATGGAAAAGCCCTAGCCAGCTCTGTACATATCCCTACGTGGAAACAGGGCCAGGTTTAGCCAAGATGAAGATAATTGCTCTTCTTTCAAGGAGAGTCATCCAGGTGGTCCTCCACAACAGGATGAATATTCTCATTCTAAAAGAGAGAGATGAGGGCATAGAAAGGAATTAGATCAAAGGAAGATTAAGAAAGAAAACTCACAGGGCAAATATTGAATCCTATAGCTCCATGGCCAGCACCTGAGGCAAGTTATTCACTGTGAGTTCCAAAGGGCTTAGGCACTCCTGCCACTCTAGCCTTACGGGCTGCAGCCTACAAGGCCTCTCTCTTTGGTTGACTCTGCTCGCTGCTTGCAAGTTTCATCAGCGGACATTCAGGGCAGCTCCAACCTCCTGGAGTCCCCACTGCACGTTTGATTTCATTCCCACAGCTTCACACACTGCCCTCTCAATGGTACACTTGCTGGCCTCCCAGGGGTTCCCTGGAGAGCTGAGCAGAAGCCTCCATGACCCCATAACTCTTATGGTCTGCATTTCTGAAGAGGCAGCACAACATGGGTTACACCAAGATCTGCCTCCAGCTTGACTAGTAGCCAGGACCCGTTGTGCTAGGGCTGCAGCGGCCTCTGAGTGCCCCGATGGATGAACTTAGGGAAACACCTCGGTGGCCTCTTCTCTAAGTAAAGTGTTTCAGAGTTTACCCCCTGTACCTCTGAGGCTAATGTGGGTACAGTCTGGCCATTTACTCACAGGCTTCAAGGTATCTTTCTTATTGTCCTGATGCAAAGTGCTGGGCTTGTGTTCAGTGATGCGATCTTTTCAGGAACCACATTGTCCTGGCCCCGACTTTGCAGATGCTTCCTTTCTGGGTAAATGGCAAACATTTCACATCTTTGGACGCAGCTCCCGAATCCTCACTATCAGTCAGCTAAAAGCAGCCCGCAGTGCCCATGCGTGCCGCAGGCTGCACACTGGGCTGCCTTGGAAGTTCCTCCTCAAGATTCCTTGGCTTCCTTTAGGTTCAGCCTCACACAAACGTCTTAGGACACAGGAGGAATACAGACAAGCTCTTCACCAGAATGGAACACAAGGGTCTTAGGTCCACTTTCATGGAATCTTTTCAATCTGAAAACTTTGAGTCCAGGCTTTACTATCTGCGTTCCCGTCAGCTTTACGGCCTTCTAAGCTCTGACCAGCATCACGCTTCAAGTTCTGTTTAGAGAAATCTGGGACTTGATCGCACACAGAGCAGTCCCAAAGCCTTCTAAGCTGGCCAGTTATACGCACTGTGATGCCCCACTTCTCTGGAACCAATTTACAGTATGAGTCACTTTCCCATCCCTGAAAAAAGAGCATACCTCCTGCAACTTAGAGGAGAATAGCACAGCGAGTTAGGATGTAAGAGTGAAGCTGCAGCTGCAGTGGAGAAATTAGGAGGTTG
Organism: Octodon degus; assembly: GCF_000260255.1. Lineage (NCBI taxonomy): Eukaryota > Metazoa > Chordata > Mammalia > Rodentia > Octodontidae > Octodon > Octodon degus. The sequence continues at coordinate 26,724 of NW_004524743.1, forward strand.
GAAGTGCTGTGAACATGCATCGTCTGTGAAGAAAAGCTGCCGAAGCTGCAGGCAGCAAGCGTAGCCTGCCCACATGAGGGGCAACATAGGTGGTGGCCAGCAGGCTTGGGGGGATTCCCATGTCAATTGGAGATGGTACCATGGGCCATCTGCCCCGGATGCAAGATGTGGAGCTACATGAATTAATGTGTGCCTCGCTGTCTTTCTTCTTGCTTTGGTCTGATTTTTCCTTGCTTTTTCTTATTTTTGCTGTTCAGAATTGAAGTGCTTATTTACATCTGTCCCACCATTTTATGTTGGAATTATGTTAAGTTGTTTGTTTAAGCTTTGCTTTTGCTTTTATTTTTGAGATATCGCCCAACTGTGTAGTTTAGACTGGCTTTGAATTCACTCATGTAGCCCAGGCTGGCCTCAGAGTCACGGCATTCCTCATGCCTCAGCCTCCCAAGTGCTGGGGTTAAAGGTGTACACCACCACGACCCCTTGGTTATTTGTTTTTAAGCAGTATCATAGCTAAAAGTTGCCTTGTGTCTCATAGGAGACTTTGGACTTTGACTTCTGATGAATATTCAGATCTATTAAGACTTTGGCAACTCTTGGAAATGGACTAAATATATTTTCCATAATGCGATGGGCATCGCCTTTAGGGGCCAATGGTGAAGCCTACGGTTTTGATCTAAAATTGCCCCAAAAGGTGGATGATGAGTTGGATTCTGGGAAGTAATCAAATCATGAAGGTACAGGGCCTTTGCGAAGCAGTGGTAACTGCAGCTCTCTGAACCACCCAGCAACAGCCTCCCGTGGATTTTGCATGCAGTTCAAAGGTTTTGCCAGTAGATGTCGCTATTCTCATACGCACAGGATGAATAGGGGCGCGAAGAAGGCGCGTATCTTTGAAACACCCAACAGTCCGGACAAAATGCAGTTTCCGTAAATGAATGAACCTTCAGAATGAGATATGCAGGTTTTCAAAAGTAATATGAGTTGCAAGGTGTTAAGCAAAGAAGAGGCAGTCGTCTGGTCTTGATTCCTATACACACTCTACAACAGTGATTTTGATTTGGAGCAGAACATCCCGATAAGTCGTCAGCCTCTTTTCAGAACACCAGCCAGCAGAAGCGAAGGGTCAGCCCACGGCTTAACTGAGGCGCAGTGCGGGATGAGCAGGCTGTGCAGGGAAGTCGGCCGGGTTCGCATTGCAGCTTTTCACGTGATGAGCTGGGTGACATTGCCCGGGTCCCTCACATTCTCCGGGCTTTACTTTCTTTTCTTTTTTCTTTTTTTTCTTTCTTTCCAGAACAACTAGCAGTGCACAGGGCTCTGTGAAGAACTGGTGCAGCAATGCACAGAGCGCGAGAAGCGCGCGGCACAGCGTCTGTGCTGTTTGCTAGGGCTGTGGTAAGAAATTACTAAGAACCCGGTGACTTAAGACAGGTGACGCGTGACCCGTGAGCTCTGGAGGCTAGAGGTCTGCAATTAGCGTGTGCGTAGGGGGATACGTCCTCTCACACCTCGAAGGGGATTTCTCCTTCCTCCTTCCAGTTTCTGCTGACTGCCAGCAACCCGCTGCCTCTGTTTCCCCATGGCTTTCTCCCCTGCATCTCTGTGATTTTGTCAAAATGACACCAGTCCTACTGAAGGCAGGGCCCATGCCAATCCAATGTGACATCATTTTAATTTACCTAATTACACGTCCAGAGTCCTGAGTCCACATCAGGTTTCACTCTCAGGTCCCGGGGGACATGCACTTTTGGGGCCACTGTGCAGCCCAGCAGAGCGCCAAGTCGCACAGAGAGGTTTTCAGGAAATGAGTGTCGGTCTCTATTAGCTATTAGCTTTCTTTGCAGTTATTCACAGTGAGTCTCAGGCTGTGCAAGAGATGGAACCGCGGCCACGCTCCAGAGCCCAAGCTCATCAGGAAATGCAGCGGCTCTGACCTCACGGAGGAGGAGCGGTTGCGGAGGACCCTTTGGCGAGTACCAAGGCATTTGTCTCAGCATGAGACGCACGCGTGCGTGTGTCCAGAACAGTAACTCACGTTTTGAAATTACTTAAGGTGGACATTTGCCACGGTTTGCTGGAGATGAAGGATTTCTCTTGGAGAACTCCTTCCAAGAGCATCTTCTGTGCTCCCAGCTACGCCTGTCTCCATTATGGCAGCCAACAAGAAGGCCGACAAGACTTAAATGTTCATGGAGTTCTCTCTCTGCTTTTAGTGGGCAGGACAATACAGGATCTAAGAATGCAAGATTTATTCCTGTGCTCCAGCGGTTAGCTCGGTAGGTTATTATTAGTTACCTGTCTTGGTTGGTTAGCAGAATAAAAAGTCTTCTTCTATCCAGTGAAGTGGGAAGAGCTTGAGATAGAATACAGGAGTCTGGGCGTTCCTGTTCAGGCTCAACACATAAAGCAGAGTGTCATTTGGGACATAGGCTGCCTCACGTTTTCTGTGTCCCTTCACGTATGGGTGAAGTTATTAGAATGACATGACAAACAGCTGCTGAAACCTCTACACCCCTTAGATAAAGCCAAAGACCAATAGTCCCTGAACAAGAAGAAGTTCTCCAGCCCTGCAAGTTGTGTGTGGTTTCCTTTATCACACAGAGAGGATATTTTGTGCAAGTACAGCTCTTTGAAAAGACTGTTCTTTCCTCATTGAATTGTCTTGGCATTTTGTAAAGGAAGTGACCACAGATGTATAGGGTTTATTCTGTATTCTATGCCACTCATCTCTGTTCATTTTTAGGTGAGCACCAAACTTTTTATTAGTAGGACTGCATGATTCTTGAAAACTGGAAGTGAGCCCTCAAAGTTTGCACATTTGCAGTTGTTTTGGCTATTTGACGGTAGCCTGTTGAAACTCTCTGAAAGTTTTAATATTAGCTTTTTAATTTCAGTCTCAAAAACAGCTGTTTCATTCCTGATTGGAATGTTGTTGATTCTAGAGATTGTTCTGGGGAATTTTGTTAACCTAACAATATGTCTTCTAATCCATCAATTTAAGATGTCTTTGTACAGGGGCCGGTGAGATAGCTCAGTGGGCTAAAGCACCTGCTCAGGCAAGCTTAGGTAAGCTCAGGGACTGCAGTTCGATCTCCAGTACTACATGCTGTGGCATCCTGGTCCCCAGGGCAGGCTGAGCTGGACAGAGTTCTGGTGTAGTGGCACATGTCTGTAATCCCAGCACTGGAGAGGTTGAAAGCAGGAGGATCACCATGAGACCGAGCTGTGCAGTGAGGCCCTGCAACAATCAAATACATAAAAAAGGAGATGTCTTTGTATGTATTGAGGTCTTCTTTACCTTTTTTTAGCAATGGTTCATTTTCCCTGTGTACAAGTAAATGTTACATAGTAGACAAGTATAAATCATGCATGAAGTATAAATTTATTTTAATGAATTTAAATTTTATTCATGGTATTATGAACAGAATTTGTTTTCTGCTAAGCATTGTGGTGCATGGCTCTAGTCCCAGAGCCACTTGGGAGGCTGAGGCAGGAGGACTGCTGTGAGTTTGAGGACAGCTTGGGCCACATAGTGAGTTCAAGGCCAGCCTCAGCTACTAGCAAGACCATGTCTCAAAAAATTAAAAACAAAATTGTTTTCCTAATTTCCATTTTAGATTGTACATAGCTAGTATCTAAAACTACAACTGATTTCTGCGTGTTGGACTTATATTCTGTCACTTGGATGACTTTTTATTAGCTCTAAAGGTTTTGAAAACTCTTTAGAATTTTCTATGTGAAAGATCACATCATCTCACATACAGTTTTACTTCTTTTCCGATTTAGATACATTTTATTTCTTTTCTCACTTAAATTTTGCTAGCTAGAACTACCAGAACTATGTTGAATAGAGATGATAAGTATGGGCATTTTTGTCTTGTTCTTGATTGTGGAGATAAGCTTCTTGCTTTCACTAGTTTTATATTAGCCATGTGTTTTCATAAATGCCATGTATCATTTTGAATAAATTCCATTCTTTGTTGTCATAATTCTGTTTTAGCCTTTTTAAAATTAGTGTATGTTTACAATACAGGATAGTGATGTTCGTTATGAGGAAATGGTACATGCGTACAACATAGCTTCACAACTTTCCATTTCTTTAACCCCTTTTGCTTTCCTCCTCTTCTTCTGATTCCCTTCCCCATCTCTAAGATCACACCTTTTAGTTTCCTATCATCTCTCCTTCATGCTATTCATTCATTTATTTATATTGTATGTTTCTCATATAAGAGAAAACATGCAACATTTAACTGCCTGAGTCTGATTGATTTTACTTAGCATGATGGTCTCAAGGTCCATCTGTTGTCTTGAAAATATCATGGTTTCCCGCTTTTTTGTGGTGGAATAAAAGTACATTGCATATACATGCCACATTTTCTTTATCCATTCATGTGTAGACAGATGTAGGTTGTTTCCAGAGCTTAGTATCATAAACTGCACTTCTGCAAACACGAGTATGCACATATCAGCATAATATGATGTCATTAGTTCTTTTGGGAATATACCCAGGAGATGGAGAGCCGGGTCACATGGAATTCCTCCTTTTCTCCTTTTCTGAGGAATCTCCATACTTTTTCCATAGTGGTTGCACTGATAGTATTCCTATCACTAGTGCAGGAGAATTCCTTTTCCCCCACCTCAGTAATATTCACTGATTTTTTTTTCTTTCTTTGGTACCGGGAATCAAACTCAAGATCTCATGCTTGCCAGGCAGGTGCTGTGCCACTGAGCTAACTCCTTGGCCATTTTTGTAATCCTAATGATTGGTATTCTGACTGAGGAACAATGAATTCACAAAGTTGCTTTTGATTTTCATTTTCCTAATTGCTCAATGTGTTGAGCATTTTTCCATGTTTTTGATGGCTGTTTGCACTTTTCCTTTTGAGCAATGTGTGGACAGTTCACTGGCCCATTTTTATTGAGCCAGTGGGCTTTGAAGGGTTAATTTTTTGTCATTTACCTACTGTAGCTATTAGAGCTCAATGAAAAGAGTACCCTGCGGAATTTCTCTCCCATTCTGTGGGGTATTTTCTCTCTCTGCTGATTCTTCTCTTTGCTGTGCACAAGCCTTTTAATTTGGTGTTGTCCCACTCATTGATTCTTGTATTTCCTGTGCTACTGGGAGTTCTAGTCAGGAGTGTTTACCTGTGCCTGTGGTTTCCAGTGCTGCCCCTTGTGTGATCTTTCAGCACTCTCAAAGTTTCTGCGTTCCTATCCATGTCTGTGATCCACTTTGATTTTATTTTAGTACTTGGATGAGATACAAGTACCTGGTTTGAAGCTTCTACAAGTGGATATCCAGTTTGCATAGCCCTGTTTGTTAAAGAGGCTGTTTTATCCAAAGTAGGTCTTTGGTTTCTTTGCCAAAAATCAGATGGCTGCAAGTACATGGAGTTTTTCCATCTTTTATTTATTCGATTAGTCTCTATGTCTGCTTTTGTGTCAGTACCATGTTGCTTTTAGTACTATAACTTTGTAATATAACTTGAAATTCAGTATTGTAATGCCTCGAATTTTGCTTTTTGTTTAGGAATGCCTTGGTATTCTAGGTTTTTTCCACCCCATGTGAAATTTAGGAAATGTTTTTCTAATTGTGAGAAAAAAAATTGCTGGTATTTTAATAGGCATTGCATTACATATATTGATCACTTTGGGTGTTATGACTGTTTAAACAATATGAATACTGCTGGTCCAAGAACAAGGGATGAGTTTCCATTTTCTAATGTCCTCTTTCATTTCTTTCTTCAGAGTTATGCAATTTTTTTTTTTACGGTACTGGGGATTGAACTCAGGACCTTGCTCTTGCCAGGCAAGTGCTTATTCTACTGAGCTATCCCCCAGGCCTGAGGGTTATGCAATTTTCATTTACAAAAGTCTTTCATTTCCTTGGTTAGGTGGATTCTTAGGTATTTAAATTTTTGAAGCCGTTGTGAATGGAATCATTTCCCTGATGTCTTTCTCAGTGGGTTCCTTTGTGATGTACAAGAACACTATTGAATTTTGTGTGTTGATTTGTACCTGACCACTTTACTTAGTTTATCAAATATAAAAGTCTTCTTGTGGAGGTTTTGGGACTTCTGTCTAAAGAAACTTTTTAACTGCAAATAGAGATCTTTTGACTTCTCCTCCTATTCATATCCTTTTTATTTCTTTCTCTTACATGATTTCTCTGAATAATGTTTCAAATACTGTATTGAACTGGAATGGTGAAGTTGGACACTTTTGTTGTGTTTCTGATGATAGAAAAAAATGCTTTCAGTTTTCCCCATTTAGTATGCTGTTGGCCGTGTGGTTGTTATAAATTTTTTTTTTTCCTCTACACAGACAACAAACACACTGAGAGGGAAATTATAGAAACAATACCTTTTACAATAGCACCAAGGAAAATGAAATACCTTGGAATTAACCTAACTAAAGAAGTCAAAGATCTTTTCAAGGAAAATTACAGTCCTCTTAAAAAAGAGATCCTAGAGGATTTCAGAAAATGGAAAGATATCCCATGCTCCTGGATAGGAAGAACCAACATTGTGAAGATGGCCATACTCCCAAAATTGCTGTACAGATTTAACGCAATCCCTATCAGACTACCACCGACATATCTCACAGACATAGAGAAATCATTCCTAAAATTTATCTGGAACCGGAAAAGACCTAGAATAGCAAGGGCAATTCTGGGCAATAAAGAGAAGGCAGGTGGCATTACTATTCCGGACTTGAAATTATACTACAAGGCTACTGTGATAAAATCAGCATGGTATTGGCATCAAAATAGACCTGAGGATCAATGGAATAGATTAGAAGACACTGAATCCCCTATGGACACACTCAACCATCTTATCTTTGACAAAGGGGCTAAACATACTCACTGGAAGAAAGACAGCCTCTTTAACAAATGTGCTGGAAAAACTGGCTCTCTACATGCCGAAAACTCAAACTTGACCCCTGTCTATCACCATGTACTAAACTAAAGTCAAAATGGATTAAAGATCTAAACATTAAAGCAGAGACACTAAATCTCCTGGAAGAGAAAGTAGGTGGAACTCTTGAGGTTGTTATAAATTGTGTGTGGTTGTTTTATTTGCTTGAGATCTATCCTTGTTTTCATCAAGGTTCTTATCTTGAAGGGGTATTGGATTTTGTCAAGGGCTGTTTCTTAGTATATTGAATGATCACATGAATTTTATTCTTAAATCTATTTATGTGGTATATGACATTTATTGATTTGTACAGGTTTAACTAACCTTATGTCCCTGGGATAGAACCTGTTTGGACATAGTGATGTTTCTGGCAAGTTACAGAAATTCTGTTCGCAAGAATCCTATTGAGGGCTGAAGCTGTAGCTCAGCAATACAGCATCTACCTGGCAAGGGCAAGGCCCTGAGTTCGATTCCCGATACCAAAAAAAAGTCTTATTGAGGATTTTTGGGTCTATGTTCATGAAGGATATTGGCCTATAGTTTTCTTTCTTTACTTCTTTTTTGTTGTTGTTGAGTCCTTAGCCAGTTTTGGTATTAGGTTGATGCTGGCTTTGTGAAATAATATTGGAAATATTTCTTCCCTTTCAACTACATGGAAAAGATTAAGGAACATTAGCATTAGATCTTCTCAAACAGTCAAATAAAATTTAGCAGAAAATGTATGGGTCCTGGTTGTTGTTGTTTGGCAGAACTTTTCTTATAGCATTGAATTCATTATTTGTTATTGGTCTATTTATGTGTTTGTAGCATCCTGCTTCAAATTTGGTAAATTATGTGTCTAGAGATTTATCCCTTTCTTCTAGATTTTCTGATTTACTGGAATAAAAGTTTTCAGAATAGTTTCTGATCATCTCCTTGATTTCAGTGGTGTTGATTATAATTTCCCCTTTTAACGTTTTAACTATATTTTCATAATTCTTGCCTTTTTTGTAAGTTTGGCTAAAGGTTAACCAATCTTGTTCATCTTGTCAAAGAGTCAAGTCTTTGATATATTGATACTTTTCATTGCTTTTTGGTCTCAGTGTCATCATTGCCCATTCTTTATTTTGAGGGGAGGATAGTATTTTATTCATTTTAGTGAGGAAAAAAAGATAAAATAGCAATGAAATAATTTCAAAACAGGTTAGTAGGACAGTTACAATAATTAATACATTGCACATGGTGGTCTTCATAGTAGTTATTCAGAGGACAAAATGCAGACATGATATCTTTGTCTAAACAATATCAGTACAGGCTCTCTGCTTCTGTGCACCCGCTAATAGGCATTCTTCGTGTGTGGCCAGCAATGATTCAGACAAGATGGTGAAGGTCAGAGTGAACGGATTTAGCCATATTGGACTCCTGGTCACCAGGGCTGCTTTTAACTCTGGCAAGGTGGATGTTGTGGCCATCAATGACCCTTTCATTGATCTCAACTACATGGTCTACATGTTCCAGTGCAATTCCATCCACGGCAAGTTCTATGGCACTGTCAAGGCTGAGAATGGGAAGCTCATCATCAACGGAAAGGCCATCGCCATCTTCCAAGAGTGAGATCCTGCCGACATCAAGTGGAGTGAAGCTGGCGCTTTCCTCTCTTGTGATTTTGGATTTGTATGGTCCCTTTTTTATAGGAACTTGTGATGCACATTTGAGATTGCGCAGTTCTCCCAACATGCACACCCACAGCTACACACTGCACTCAGAGCTTTTTTCATTGTGTCCCACAAATTGTCACATGTTGTGTTTCCCTTATCATTTGATTCTAGGAATTTTAAAATTTCTTCTTTGATTTCTCCTGTGACTCATTTATCACTAAAGAGCATATCATTCAGGTTCCATCTGTTTACATACTTCCTCTTGTTATTTATTTCTTTCATTCCATTGTGATCGATATTATGCATAAGTTATTTCAATTCATTTGTATTTATTAAGATTTGCTTTATGGTCTAATATAGGGTCTATTTTGAAGAAAATTCTGCCGACTTCTGAAAAGAATGTGTGTTCTTCTCCTGTTGGCTAAAGTACTGTAGATATCTGTTACATTCATTTGTCCTATAACATAATTTATCTTAGTTTTTTTATTGATCTTTTCTTTGTTTGGTTAACCTGTGAGAGTGGGGTATAGAAGTCCCCCATTATCTGCCTGTCCTTTTATAGCAAGTAGTGTTTATTTTATGAAATTTGATGGGCAAGTGCTGGGGAGATAGTTCAGCAGCACAAGTCCTGCCTGGCAAGGACAAGGTCCTGAATTCCATCTCCAGTCCAAAAAAAAAGGATGTGCCATTGTTATCTTTTTCGTGAATTTTCCCCTATACCAATGTGTAATGAAGTTCTTCGTCTCTTCTGGCCAGTTTTGGGTTGAAGTCAAAATTACTATATACACCCACTCCTGCTTGCTTGCTCCAGATGTTTACCATATCATTACCATCCTTACATATTCAGGCTTTGTTTTGCAGGTGAAGTGTGGCTCTTGCAAGCAACATATGTAGGTCTTGTTTTTTGATCAAATCTGTCAGCATGTGTCTCAACTGCAGAGTGAAGTTCATTTACATTGAGTGTTATTGTTGAAGGTTTGGGCCAGATAGCTCAGTGGATTAAAGCGCCTGCTTAGGCAGATGCAGGGGCTGTGATTTCGATCCCTGGCCTGCTGTGCTGGCCATGCCCCCGGGGCACTCTGAGACAGGGGACTGAGACTGGGCACGGTGGTGCGCACCTGTAATCCCAGTGCTTGGGAGACTAAAAAACAGGAAGGATCACTATGAGTCTGATTGGTGTAGTGAGACGCTGTAGACCCTGTACTGAGTATAAATAAATAATAAAAATAAATAAAAACAATTCCAAAAAAAATAAGAAAGGTAATGTACTAATTCCTGTTACTGTTTTCTTTTAACGCTGCTTCATTTAATTCTGGTTATCATTTTTTAAACTACTCTCTCAGTGAGATTTATTCTTTCCTTTGGTCTCATTGTTGTCCTCCTCATCAGTGTTTATGATTTCCTTAAGTACTTTCTGCACTACTTGCTTGGTGGTCATAAATTTGTTTAATTTATCTTTATCATATAAGGTCTATCTCTCTCCTTCAGTTTTGAAGAAATTGCAGAGTAGAGTGATCTGAGTTTTAATTATTTTTCCATCTGGACTTGAAAAAGTTCATTCCAAGCGCTCTTCACCTTTAAGGTTTCTGTTAAGAAATCTTATTATGAGGGGTTTGCCATTATAACTGATTTGATGCTTTTAACAGCTTTTAATCTTCTTTCTTCAGCCCTTGGGAGGCTGAGGCAGGAGGATTCCTACAAGTTTGAAGCCAGCCTAGGCTATACAGTGAATTTGTGGGTAGCCTGAATTATAGAGTGGGACTGTTTCAAGAACAAAACAAATAGAGCGGAACAAAACAAAACATTCTTGCTGTCTACATTTCTGGAAATCTGACTCTGATATGTCACGGAGAGGATCTATTGTAGTCTTGCTTATTTGGTATTCTAAATACCTCCTTTATCCCAGAATCCATCTCATTAGCCAGATTTGGGAAAGTTTGTATAACAGTTTCGGTGAATAAATTTTATGCCTTTTTCCCTTACTCCAACATCCTTGTCAAACATGATGATTAATAAATTTGTTATTTTAGAGTCATGTAGAAGCTCTAGGATAATCTTTTCATTATTTCTCTTTTATTCACAGTTACTGACTGCATGTTCTAGTGCATCCACTCTGCCTCCAGGTCCTGATAACTGTTCTTCTGCCCCATCTTGCCTACTGTTGAGACTTTTAGTTCAGATTTTTATTGGGTTCAATGAAGTTTTCATTTTCAGGATATTTGCTTCGTTTTCATAACCCCTATGTCTTTGCTAAAGTGGTCTTTCATGTCCTGTATCATCTTCCTTAATTTGTTTAACTGCTTGTTGTCTCTGATCTTCTTTTTCATTTTAGCTATGAGTTTTTTCAATTCTTCCTCTGTGATTTGGTGTTGCTTAGTACCTCTGAGTCAGCTTTTCAAGAGTCATGAATCATTGGAGGCTTGTTGCCTTGTGTTCTCATGACTTCTGTTTCTTATGTTGGGGTTTGTAGATTAGTTGGGATGGAAAGCTCTGCCACTACTGTGGTGATCTCTTTGCTAAATGGCTTTTTCTCTGTGATAGGTCTTTGGTTTGGAGTGTGAATCAGCTTGAGGGCACCCATTCAACCTATTCAAATTACTAGCGTCAGTGCCTAGCACTATACTGCAAAGAAGGAAGAGCTACCAGAAACATGAACATCCAAAGAACCAATCAGATATCAGTACATAGTTTAAAATTTGCTTTACAAGTTCTCTATTCTTTGATCAGTCCTGGAAAACAAAGAAGTAATATTAATTAAGGCATCTTAGAAAATACAATAAGAAAAAATACTTTGACAATAATGTTTTTATAACAGGAAAGAAGAGGGTAGGAGGGAAGATTTGAGAGAGTATAAGAGGGAAGAAAAGAAGAGACAAAGAGAATGTAAGTGGAAAGTTAGAGAAGATACAGGCCAATTGAATCTAAATAGTTTGTTTCCTGTTTACAAAAGCAGGAGCAGCTGGACACCACCCTCAGAGATGGGAATAGAGACCTCACAAAAGAGACTGAAACCAGGGCTGCCCCTTCCCTCACAACTTTCAGGAAACAGGGACATTATTACCCCCATTTTGTTGAAGAAGTAATGGGTTGGAGAAGACGGCCACTCTCCCAGCTACCAAGTGGCTGTAGGTGACAGTCAAGGGGTATTCATAGGAAGTGTTATACAGTTACATGCACTGTCCAATTGCTGTACAGTTCTAGTCTACTGTTCAATAGCATAGAGAACAGTGTTTTTCTATCTTGCCTTTCCTGGTGAGATGTGGAGTTAGGTCATCCTGCTTTCATCCCATCCTTCTTGAGCCAGTCTTCCTCACCCACAGAAGGTTCTGTAACTCTTTTCTGATATGCCAGTATTCATAGAAACTTTTAAAGTTCTAGAACATGGTTTCCCAAATGGTTACATACCACTTATTTGTATCCTCCTTCCTTACTTTGGTAACAGCACAAAAATACTTCCTTTGCTTCTGAGGTCTGCCCTAAATGTTTCTGCTGATGGGGTGAATGGCAACTGAATTTAGGTGTTTTTTATATGTGAGAGGTGTGAGCTGCTGGGGCTTCCAGGGGATTTGTGATTGTGTCTAAAAAAATCACAGCCAATATAGGATCACTTTGATTGTGTTTGACCACTTAAATGCAGTTCAATGTATTTTTGAAAAAATGAAAGCTAATCGGGATCTACTTCTAGCTTTTGGCATGCTTGAGTCACTGGAAGACAGGAGAAAAGGAAGACTTTTCTAATATATTGATGCTGAAGAGGTCCCTCGTGAAAGTCCCAGGTGGCAAATGGAAGAGAGAGGAACAAATCAAACTTACTCATATCAAGTGAGAGCAGGAACTGTACAAAACAGAGTATCTCTGTGGAAGTGTGCACAGCATTGGAATAATCCAGAAGGATTCCACAGATTCTCCTGGTTATTAGAATTAGTTTGGAAGAAGGGGAAAGAGAAGCAGCATTGAAAGGCTTGCAGCCAGACGTAGCTAATCCTCACCCCATCATTTCTTTACTGGTGTTTCTTCTGTAGAGTTAAGATAGCTTTTCCACATTTGGCCTCAACCTCTCAGACTTAGCTACAAAATCTGTCGCCATGTTTCAAGGTTGAATTCAAGGGCCTTTGCTCTGTGAGAGTTTCTCCATTGGCCCCACTAGGTAGATTTGACCATTCTTATGGTGTGAACAGACATATAACTTCCTACCAACATCTTGGAAGAAGATGGATTCTCTGAAGAGCCTAGAAATCATATCAGTACAGGCTGTGGATTCCATAATTCCCATCACCAATGCTCCAATTTCCAGCTGCTATTGTTCTTCAAGTCAGAGGTAAGAAGTTTATTTGAAGACATCTCCAGTTGCAAAACAGAGTATGTGTATCATTTAACATTAGGTAAGAAGACTGTACCATGGCTCTCCCAGAGGGATCAGTTCAGAGGCTTGCTTCACTTTTGCCTATTTTATTTATTTATTTAATTATTTTTTTGTGGTACCGGGGATTGAACTCAGGACCTTGTGCTTGCCAGGCAAATGCTTCTGCTACTGAGCTATCTCCCTGACCTGCATCATTTAACATTAGGTAAGAAAACTGTACCATGGCTCTCCCAGAGGGATCAGTTCAGAGGCTTGCTTCAGTTTTGCCTACCTTGGAAACTTTTCAGTGATGCAGCAGCTTCCTGAGCAACATTTGCTGAAAGAATTTAAAAGAATATATTTTACACGTAGCTGCTTGGGCCAAGGAATAATTGAGAGGGCAAGAAGCAGATGGACAAAAAGTCCTGGGAAATAAATCTGTGGAAGGAGATACATGGGGAATAAAAGCCTTGCAAAACCCACAATAAGCAGCAACTGTAGCCCCAGGAAGTGGGAGCATCTGATTTTCAGAGTTGCCACATTGTAATTGTAAGCTTCCAGCTTTCAACAAAAAATATGATGTACACAAATAAATGAGAAAGGATGATCCATCCATAGGAACAAGAAAGAACAGAAACTCTCCCTGATGAAATGTAGACATTTCACTTACAAAACAGACAGATATTAAATCACCTCTGTCTTAGGGCCAGCAAGATAGCTCAGCGAACTAAGTGCCTGCTTAGGCAACTGCAGGGACCAGGGTTAGATAAGCTGAGCTGGCCACCGAGACTGGGTGTGGTCATGTAATCCTAGCACTAGGGAGGCTGAAACGAGGAAGACCACTAGAGTCGGAGCTGTGTGGTGAGACCCTGTACCAAATACATTTTTTTAAAAAAAGTATAAATCACCTGTCTCACCTTGTGCTTCTGAGGACTTAATGCCCCCACTAACCAGTTAAAATTGAAATGTCCTGGAATCTCTTTCCTTTAAGAATCTTCTCTGCTTCTTTTTTTAAAAATTATTCTTTTTATTTTAGGGAAGGATCTAAGGGGTGTTCACGGTCTCACTACTAGATCAGACTGATAGTGATCCATCTGCTTACAGCCTGCCAAGAGCTGGGATTACAGGCATGCACCACCACGCCCAGTCTCAACTGCCATCTCAGGATGCCCTGGGGGTGGGGCCAGCATGGCAGGCCTGGGGATCGAACCCCTGGGCCCTGCACCTGCTTGAAGGAGCTTTAATCCGCTGAGCTATTTGGCCGGCCTCTGCTGTCTAATCTGTACTGGAAATAAAGCCTGACCCCTGTAGCTCTCATTGTAAGTTGATTGGCATTCATGTGTGTAGATCAGTATTTGGTGAGGTTAGCTCACATCTTGATGCTTACAAAATACTGAGCCCCAAAAACCTAAAGAGCAGCCACTGAACATGGTAACCAGCGGTTCTAATCAAATATTTAATGATCTACGGCACAGTCAAACATTCAAGTGCAAAATATTCTTGCTATTATTTCTTGTGAAACTGAGGTTCTGTTCAGAAAGTCCTTACAGGTGCTTATGTCTTCAAAAGCTGTACCTATTTTATCTTCCATAAGATTAGGTATTTTTGATTCATATTTAGATTTTTAGTCCATTTTACTTTCAGTGTAGTACTTAGTGAGACATACAGGCCTAGATTAGATCTTCTGCAACTACATGGCCAGTATTCCCAACACCAGCTGTTAAAGAGGCTATCATTCCTCCAGCAAAAGTATTTGGCCCCTTTGTCAGACAACAGATAGCTGAATGTGCTTGGGCTTGCTTCTACATTCTCTGTTCTACTTCCCTGATCCACACGTCTCTTTCTGTGGTGGGAATATAAACTAGAAAATCTTCATGGAAATCAGTGTGGAGACTCCTCAAAACTTGAAAGTAGGAATTCCAGCTATTCTCCTTCTAGGTATCTTTCCAAAAGAATTAAAGACATCATATTACAGTGATACACACATAGCCACATTTCTAGCAGCATCATTCATAGCGGATAAATCTTAAAGTGGCTTATATGTCCATCAACAGATGAATAGATAAAGAAAATGTGGTTTGTATATACGATAGAATATTAGTGTGCCATAAAGTAGTATAAATTTGAGTTATTTGTAGGAAAATGAATGCACTGAGACCATAATGTTAAGTGAAATAAATCAGACACACACGTTTAAGTATCACAAGGTTTCACTCATATGAGAAACCCAAAGAAAAAATAAAGAGCAAAACAAAAGGTAGATCATAAGAAATAGGGAAATAGTCTTCTGCAGAAGGGACCAAGAGATGCAGGGAGAGAAGAAAAAGGAACAGGGAAAGGGAGGGAAAAAGAACAAAGATGTATATCTCCATGCACCAACTCCTCGCAAGAAATGTAACCCTTATGCACCGCAAACATACTAAGGAAAACTGGAAAAGTAAAGACAGTATTTCAAGTTAAACTCATTCTTTCTTTTCTTTTTTAAAAACAATCTCTCTCTCTCTCTCTCTCTCTCTCTCTCTCT
>NW_004524743.1:42246-77851 GCF_000260255.1 Octodon degus
CTCTCTCTCTCTCTCTCTCTCTCTCTCTCTCTCTCTCTCTCTCTCTTTCTCTCTCCTAGAAAGACAGAGTATCTGAGTCTCTGGGTCCCTCTCTCCCCACACTCAGAAAGGTCCTACTTCCTATGGCTTCTGCCACCCCCTCTCTGCATCACCACCAGCCTTCCCTGATTTAGATAAACATTTCTTCCTTTGGCCCCTGTAGGTTTTCTATTTCTGTCTCCCTGTCTCAGGCCTTACATCCCCAGCAACGTCAGTCATTCTCCTTATCCCAGGTAAGGTATTCTGTGGAAAGCGTACACAATAGCACCACTCCTCCTCCAACATCCTTTGACAAAGGCCCCCCCTTTTTTCTTTTTCTTTTTTTATGTATTTAGTACACGGTCTACAGGGTCTCACTACATAGATCAGACTCATAGTGATCCACGTGTTTTCAGCCTCCCACAGGCTGGGATTACAGGCGCCCGCCACCATGCCCAGTCTCAATTGCCAACTCAGTGCGCACTGGGGTCAGGGCTGGCATGGCAGGCCAGAGACCAAACCTCGGCCACTGAGCTCTGCCTGAGCAGGCGCTTTTGTCTGCTGAGCTATCTGGATGACCCCCAAAGGCCTCTTTTCTTTATAGTAAAGTTTCAATCCTGAAGCTCTTGAAGATCTACTTTCTGCCTTTCCACTACTTGTTCTCCTGTTCCACTCGTGTTTCTCAAACAATCTGTCCTCCACTGGAGGCAGTGATGTGAACTCCGCACAACCTAACCTTGCCTTTTCCTTTTTAACATTTCTTCTCACTGCTAACACAGCACCATCTCATCGCATCTTCTGTCTTCACGATAAAGTTTAAATGCATTTATTCCTCTAATGTTAGTGTTTTCTATGACTCCATCTTGGTCAGAAAGAGAATTATTAAAAGGACACATGATGTAAGCCCAGAAAATGAGAAAGTCATTAAAATAAGGCAGACACTGGAAGTGGGGCAAGAAACAAATTTGGATGACTGCAACCACATACTTCCTGGAACACTGGAAGCACAAAAACAAAGGAGATTGATAACATGGAAACCTGCGAGTGGTGAAGGCTAGGACCACGTGACAGTTAATCTTGGCTGTCAATTTAATTGCCTTCAGATTGGCCTATGAGACTTACAAAGGTGAGTCTGAGTGGGTCACATGGGTATGACCTTGGCTACTATATCTGGTCCCTGATCTCTTCCTTTTGGTCTCTTGCCCTGCTCTATGCCATCCCAGTGACAAGAGTTGAGTTGCTGGCCCCCATTTCACTTCCCCATGGTGTTTGTGCCTTGAAGCTGGCTCACCATGGACTAAACCTCTGAAACTGTGAGCCAAAATAAACTTCTCCATCTTTAGGTTGGTTGTGCTCAGTATTTTGTCCCAGTAATGAAAAGTGAACCAACACAGACCATATAATCAAGGAATAAGCTGTGATCATCATAGTTATAACCACAAAAGCATAATACATTGAAGTTAATGATATAAAACTAATAATTAGCAAGAATTGATATTATATACCATAAATTATTTCTAGTATGAATAACAAATATAAAATAATAAGCTTCAGTAATCAAGAAAAGGTTACATTATTTTCAAGGTATTTAGTTTGAGAGCCAATGATCATATGTAATACTTTATTTATTCATTTATATTTTAGGGAAGGATTTACAGGGTGTTCAGGGTCTCACTACTAGATCGAACTCTAGTGATCTGCCTGTTTATAGCCTCCTAAGAGCTGGGATTCCAGGTGCACACTACCACGCCCAGTCTCAATTGCCATTTCAGCGTGCCCTGGGGGTAGGGTTGGCACAGCAGGCCCAGGGATCGAACCCCAGATCCCTGTGCCTGCTTGTAGGTGCTTTAATTCACTGAACTATTTGGCTGGCCCTGATATGTAATACTTTAAATCCCTATGAAAGAAATACTAAAATTTCTGGTGCACAAAGATGATTCTGGCCTGAAATGTGTGCTTTTGTATTACAACCCAGTCCCTAAAGATGATAGGTATATGCAGCGAGAGGTTTAAAATATTTTTAGGCATTTTCTGTCAGATCCTGTATCAGAAGCTTCTAGTTCATGAAATCGTTTGACTTTCAGAAAAACAAGGTGAAGTGAGGGCTGGTGAGACAGCTCAGCAGACTAAGCACCTACTTTGGCAAGTGTGGGGACCAGGGTTCGATCCCCAGTCCCCCATGCCATGCTGGCCCTGCCCCTGGGGTGCACTGAGCTGGCAACAGAGCATGGGCGTGGTGGCACATGCCTGTAATCCCAGGGCTGGGGAGGCTAAAAAGAGGAGGATCACTAGGAGTTCAAGCTGCATAGTGAGACCTTGTACCAAATACATAAAATAAAAGAAAAAAAAAGTGAGGTGGTTACTACCACTATCATTTTAAAAATGAGGAATAATTTGTCCACAGTCACAATCTGAGTGATGGAATAGGATCTTCCTCTAGGCTGGTGTGTTTCTAAAGCTATGACTTCCTCACATCTTGGTTTCGTATTCTTTCCCTTTTATTGCATAGGAGAGAACATAAATTGGATGCAAATTATGGAAAGGTTGTTTTGAAAAGTTTTTTTTTTAAAGAAAGAAAAATATAAGAGGCCTGGATAATGGTGGAACTCGCTAATGGCAGGGTAAGGCCCTCCATAAACCTGCTTCATTTTAAAAGCAATGAAAATGCTGGCACACATTGTCAAAATCAACTCTTACTGGAAATTAACTGAAGCCTTGCAACTATCTGAGGAGCTTTTATTTTGAAAAGAAACAAAAAGCTTGTCAATCACTGTGGAGCAGGGAGCTTAGGGAGTTTTAACTCAGACTATTCCCATCTCCTTCTCCCCAGCTTCTCAGGAACCTTAAAGTCCAGAAGAGTCCTAATCTCAGTTGCTAGGAAATCTATGAATCTGAAAAATTAAACCCCCTTCCAAAAAGGTCCAAATGTAAAAAGTCCAAATGTCCTTGCATTAATAGCTGCTTAGCCCCATTGGGCAGTAAGATTGGAGACTTTAAATTTTTGCTTTATAACATTTCCATGCATTTCAATTATTACAAGTGTGTTACTTTAAAATTTAGAAAAAAAAGAATAGTGATAAAACCAAAAGTGAAACTTCCTGAAAACGTTCTAGTGCCTAAGGAGCTGCACAAAACTACTTGTGTTTTTTTGTAAGTAAAACACAGTACGAAGTAAAGGTGTGTGTGTGTGAGGGGTGGGCTCAGCCCACCCTGGGGTAGGGCTGGCCCAGCATGTGTTGCCAAGTATCGAACCACGGTCCCTGTGTGCTTGCCTAAGCATGCCTAAGCAGGCACTTTAGACTACTGAGCTACCTCGCCAGCCCTGAAGTAAACGCTTTTAAGAGCGTTTGCAGAGACACAATTTAAACTTTGGTTACTGCTTCTGCTTTATTTATAACATTCTAAGTCCATCAACTCTAAATTGGCCTACTATAACGGTTTTCAGGGACTTAACTATAACAAGGTTTGGCAAGCTTGCCTGCCACTCTTGGCAAAAATAACTGTGAATTAATTCAGTTAAAAATTGTAGAAGCTAACTAGAAATTATCATAAGCAGCTTTGTGCCTCTGCTGGGGTAGCCTGACCTGGATCCCCAAAACCTTTTGACTGTGTGGAAAAATGCATCCTCAGCTAAAGAGTATATTAGCCAGTAAGCACCAGGTAGCTGCCTAGGATAACATTGCCACCACTTTAGGGGAAGCCTAGAAATCATGAGTGAGCCCAGGAAGAAATCCACCACAAGAAAAAAACCTACCTCCCACTCCAGACGAAATAATTACCCATGTTTTGTTTGAGACAAGGAAGTAACCTGAAGCATTAATCCTCCCCCCACCGCCAATTATTGGAAAGTATTTCTGCTTAAGACCTGGAAGTAACCATGGTGATCTAATTTCCCACCATTATCTGTTGGCTGTGGCTGGGATTCAGATGGTCTTTGAAGGCCCTCAAATTGTAGGTCTGATTTTGTGTGAATGTGAATTTGGGAGAGTGTCCACTGCTTCTGTCAGTTTCTCAAGATGGCCTGTGGCCAAAAGAAATGTAAGATTCGCAATCAAAGGATTTCCCAGATTAAGACCAGGAAATAACAGACTGGTAAAAGACATTCCTTCACCGTAATTGTCCCAGGATTCTTCAAAGACAGCTCTGAGTCCGGCCACATCCCTAGACACCTAGATACGCAACTTCTTTGACCCTATATTCAGGCAGAAGATAGAAACACTCAGGAACAAGTTGGGAGTGGGCAGGAAAAGACCAAAGTACAAGGTTGTTTCCAAGTGCCTGATCTGAGGAAGCCATTAGAGAGACAGCTCTGCCCCAGCTTGAGAGTAGCTGTAGTCACGATCAGGCTTTGGAGTCTGGAGGACAAGGAAGATGGATGTTTCTGGACACAATCACCAGGCAACGAGCAACTGCCAGGTCAGCAGCCACCATAGATCAGGCTTCTAGTTCAGTTCAAAGGAACTATCCCTGGAGCCCAGCCAAGATAGGACTCAGATAATTTGTCCAGCCCAGAGAAAAGTGGGCTGGAAAAAGGCAGCAGCAGAATATACACTGCTGAGAACCAAGTGCCATCACAAGTCAAAAACTCTCGGTGTTAGTCTCTGGTTGTTGTTTTGCTCTGCACACTTGGGTAAGACCCTTAACCTTATACAATCTCACCTCCCCCTCTGCAGACTGTAAGGTTTAGACTAGTGACAAGCACAGGAATGTACCATTTAGAG
This sequence comes from Octodon degus, assembly GCF_000260255.1. NCBI lineage: Eukaryota > Metazoa > Chordata > Mammalia > Rodentia > Octodontidae > Octodon > Octodon degus. Next base: position 46,986 of record NW_004524743.1, read on the forward strand.
TTACAATTCTCGAGCTTTTGTTTATGCCTCCAAAATTCACAAAATTCTGAATTAGAGGCTAATTTGAGCTATATAAGAAATTATTTATTTATTGTAATTTACAAATAAAAATTACATATTTATGCTGTACAATACAAATACATATGATGTATTAAATATGTACACATTGTGGAAGGACTAAATATAGCTAACTAATGTCAAATAAGCATTATTGCACATACTTATTCTGTGTACACGTGGTCAGAAGATGTAATGACTACTTTCTTAGCAATTTTCATTACACAGCATCATGTTATTAAGTGGGATCCTGAAATGCCTGCTTCGCATTGTAGATTTTGATGTCTTAAGCACTAACCCAAGGTGCTTAAAATTTGAACATAATAACAGAGAAGAAAGGGATGGAAGTGGAATGGCACTCAAGGCTTCAGCCAAGAAAATGCTTTGCTAAGAGGAGAAATAAATGCATCCAGCACACTGTGGACACAGCAGAAGTGATCGGAGGGAGAGTGGGAGAAGGTCCTACTTGAGGGTGCAGTAACCGCATGGATTCAAACACATAGTGGGGAAGACTGTTTGCCAATCCGTGTAAAGATCATAGAGGCTCACCTATACACTCAAATCAGAAAGACATTTGCAGAACATCAAACTTCAGAAGTAGTTAACAAAATATTTATGAATAATTTCCTATATTACTGGTAGAAAGGTTGATTGGTCTAACCCTTTTGGTAAATGATTTTCTTTTTGTACTTTTCTCCTGTATTTTAGGACAAAGTCTACAGGGTCTCACTATGTAGATCAGACTCATAGTGATCCTCCTGTGTTCAGCCTCCCAAAAGCTGGAATTACAGGCACATGCCACCACACCCAGTCTCAATTGCCGTCTCAGGGTGCCTAAGGGCTGGGCCCTGCATGGCATACCGGGGTTCAAAACCGGCTGCTGCATGTGCCTAAGCAGGTGCTTTAATCTGCTGAGCTATCTGCCCAGCCCTCTGTGAGTGATTTTCCTTTTCCTTTTTTTTGCATAGGCAAAAACAGATAATCATTTTATTTATATTCTTACTGAGAAGGAACAAACTTGTATAGAGTCATTGGCTTTCTTTCTCATTTTGTAATACTGCACTTATTTTTAAAACTCAACTATATGTAGAGGAGAAAATAACTTTTAACAGTTGTCATTAGTTGTCTGCATGATCCTTGCTGTAATTTCATCTTGTAGCTTTCTTTCCTTGCTTGTCCTTGCTTAAAAATAAGTCAGCATGACATGGTCTTTAGAATATTATTGAATAACCTGTGAAACAGTTTGACCTAGACATTCTGATTGTGCTTACTCCATCCTAATTAAATGATCTAAATAATTGAAAATTCATTGTGCTCAGCTTGTCATCAGAGGGCCATAGCCCTTAGTAGAGTAAGAGAAAATGAAATACTCACTGGGTGGTGAGCTTTCCTCTTGTTCATTTCTGAATGTGAGAATGTATCATTCAAAGACTTACAATAAAAGAGTGATATTAACATCCCTATATGAGGATTGGCCAAATAGCTCAACAGATTAAAGTGCCTGCTTAGGCAGATGCAGGAGCCGAGGTTTGATTCCCAATGTGCCATGCCAGTCCCACCCCCAGGGTACACTGAGATGGTGACTGAGACTGGGCATGGTGGTGCATACCTGTAATCCCAGCGTTTGAGAGGCTGAAAACAGGAGGTTCACTGTGAGTCTGACTTGTGTAGTGAGACCCTGTACTAAACACATTTTTTTAAAAAAAAACTCTATATGAGTCAGGGAGGTAAAAAAAAGAAGGTCCTGAGTTGTATCCCCAGTACCTCAAAAAAGGAAAAAAAATCCCCATATAAGACAAGAGTAAGATGATATCTCTAATAAAATTTCCTTTTTAAAGGGCCAGCCAGATAGCTCTGTGGATTAAGGTGCCTGCTTAGGCAGACATAGGGACCAAGATTTGATTCCTGATGTACCATGCCAGCCCCAACCCCCGGGGCACGCTGAGATGGCGATTGAGACTGGGCGTGATGGCACACGACTGTAATCCCAGTGTTTGGGAGGCTGAAAACAAGAGAATCACAAGGAGTCTGATCTGTGCAGTGAGACCTTGTAAATCCTGTACTAAATACATTTTTTAAAAAAGATTTCCTTTTTAAAAGAGAAGGGATGGAACTACCCTTGGAGACTCCAAGTCATTACATATGGAAGAGCAGAACCTCCCCGGTTGTGAATTTCTTGGGTAACCTTCCTGCTACCCCTCGGTCCTATTCTCTGGGAAGATTTGCCTTGCCCATTTTTTTCATGGCTGCTTCTGAGAAGGAATCCACTTCAGGGTATAGAAGCCCTCTTCCTAGTAGTAGGCTTGGTGCATAGACAGGGGAAGCTCATTGGTTTTTCCTGGTAAGACTAGAGGTTCCTCTAGCAACGTAATCCATTCATCAATCAAAGAAGTTGGTGTTTTCCTTGATTTGGTCAGTTCTACAGACTGATAACTAAAGTGAAGAGGTGCTAGAGACGAAATTCTAAACTGAGTGATTCTGTTTTTTAGCATCAATCCTTGTTGCTAAGACTGGCCCCCGGCCCTAGGTTTAATTTGCTCCAGGGCTGCTGCTTTATAGTAATTTCAAATAATGCCTAGGATGGAGAAGTTCTAGGGGGATAATCGGTACCTTTCCCTGATGCATTGAAGACATTGGGAAGATCAGACTGACTCTTCCTGGGTCTCCACTTTCGCTGGCTATGCTCTCTCCTTGGGGTAGATAATTGGGCACTGTCCACCCAGCACAGTTGTCTGACAAGGCCACCATCAAGGGTGAGCTGCAAATCCTGTATTTGCTGAAGCTGTGGGTTGCCCCTCTTTTGTTTCAGAGGTGTTAGCTTCACCAACCAGAACATGTTCCAGCCAGGTGTGGTGGTGCACACCTATAATCCTAGCACTCAGGAGGCTGAAGCAGGAGAATTGTTCCAAGTTTGAGGCTCTCCTGGGCTACAAAGTGAGTTAAACTCCAGCCTGAACTGTATAGTGAAACCGTGTCTCAGAAAAAAAAAAAGACCCTTTCTTTTACAACCTTTCTGAATATCACAAGGAGCAATCAAAGCGATATTTTTATTTCGGTTCTCCACAAAGCTATTTAAAGCCCCAGCCATAGTAGGAATACAATTTAGGAAAACCCCTTTCACTCGCCTCCTTGAAGCCATGTGGCCAGACTTCTCCATACCCCAGCTCACAGCAGAAGGCTGGCCATGGTCACCCACTCAGTCTTGCCTTACATTGTTGTTTTAATGGGAAAGGCTTGAATTTGCTTAAATATTGATGAGAAACATTAAACATTAAAGGATATTAAACAGTAAAGGAAGAAGAGGCTGAAAGTAGAAGGAAAGAAGGAGCCCAAAGGAAAGGGATCAGGAAAAAGGGATTCATCGGGTTAGCCAATAAATGTCTAAGGAATAACTATCCCACTCCTTGCACAGAGGTGACACAGTAATCAACATGCAGAGCACAGATGGAGGGACTGAGCTCAGGAGGACCAAGCCTTCTTCTCCTGTGATAGAAAGGGAGGAGGCAGGGACATCTGCCTATGTGGATGGGATTTAATGGCACATAGACAGAAAGGTAAGTGACTTTCTGTCTGAAAATGTCCATCTTCCCTATGGAGTAGAAAGCCAAGTCTTTTTACTGTGGCTGAGAGCTAAGAACACTTGAGATGATTTCAATAGTTTCTGTGGGACCTGAAAGAGAGCTGAAGACTTACACGTCAACCCATCTCAACTCTTGCCTAAGGCTACAGCCTACTGCTGGGCCCTTCAGAATTTAAACTTACAGTCCCATGACCTCTTAAACCAATTCCTTAGACTCAATAGTCACCTTTCTCCACACAGTCTATTGATTCTGCTTCTCTGAAAGGCTGTGACTTGGGATTGGAACTTGTAGGGTCTGACACCATACACATGGTGGTAAGATTTCCTCTTAAACTGGGCATGGTGGTACACATCTGTAATCCCAGCACTTGGGAAGCTGAGCCAGGAGGATTATTGTGAGTTTGAGAACAGCCTGAATACAAAGTGAGCTCCAGACCAGCCTAAACTGCATAGCGAGACCCTGTCACGAAAGAAAGGAAGAAAGAAAGAAAGAAAGAAAGAAAGAAAGAAAGAAAGAAAGAAAGAAAGAAAGAAAGAAGAAAGAAAGAAAACAAAGCAAACAAAAAAGATTTCCTTTTGTAACACCCAACAAGTGCAATTGGACTGATCCAGGATTGTATTTTTCCACAAAGTCAAATGAAAGTATAAGGAGGATGAAATTGTTTAATGATGTACCAGAGGTCTAGTCTGGATTATGAAGGAATTGATGACAGAAATGGCTTCATTTGCTAGAACAACATGGGAGGATCAAGAAAGAAAGTCTAGTGAGGGTAAAAAGCCTCATGCCTCTCCAAAGAAAATGTTGAGCAGGCTTTGGTAGTGCATGCCTGTAATCCCAGCACTAAGGAGGCTGAGGCAGGGGGATCACCAAGCATTTGAGGCCTGGGTACATATGAGTTCAAAGTCAGCCTGGACTACATAGTGAGACCCTGTCTGAAGCAAACAAACAAACCAAAACAAAGAAAAGCCTAAAAAGGGGAAAAGAAAATGTTAAAGCCCTGATTCTCTGTACTTCAGAATGTGGTGTTAATAGGAAATGGTGTTTACAGAGGTAATTCAGTTAGGACAAGGTCATTAGCATGAGATTTAATCCAACATGACTTGCTATGTCCTTGTAAAAAAGAAGCATTCAAATACAGACATGCACAGCAGGGAGACAATGTAAAACACACAGGGGGAACATCACATGAAGGTAGAGTATTGGAGTAATGCATCCTCAAGCCAAGAAATGACAAAAATGTTTGACAAACGATCAAAAGCTAGAAGAGAGACAGGCGCAGACTCCTCTGGAGGTTTCAGAGGGAGTGTGGCCCTGCTACTTCACTTTCAGACTTCTAGTCTCCAAAACAGCAAGACAATAAATTTCTGCTATGAAAGTTTTTTGTCACGGTAGCCCTAGAAAACTAATCCAAGGTATATGGAGACTAAGGGAGTCAAAGACCCTGAAGGATACAAGTTAATGAGAGAGTAGATGCTAATTGAATCCAGACTCCTGAAGCAGTTAGCCAATCTTGAGGGATATATAGAATCATCATTCCCTCTGGAGTTCCTGAAAGACCCAAATTTGTAGAGTGATGTTAAGTAGCTAGAAGGTTTCAGTGGAGTCACTGGAGCCTTTCTTATCTCAGTCCAAATCTAGGGCACTCCAGAGTAAACTAGAGGCTCGAAATGTAGGACTTCCCTGCTGTAACCATGCTGAGATCAAGTGAGGCCTGTGTTGCTCTCACCAACACTGCTCCTTGGGTGTTTTGTGTGAAACCATAATGGCAAACAGACTTGCGGTTCACCATAGGGTGACTTCCTCTGGCTGTCACTAGGCAACAAATCAAGATGGATCCATCTGGAGCCAATTACATGCTCTACAAAAAGACACTTTCTTTAGGAAGCAAAGCTAAACGTCCTGTACAATATCATATCCACAACACAAATCTCTTATTTTGAGAAAACACATACAAACAGAGAAAACCAAACCAAACCAAAAAACTCCTACCTTTTGGAGGTTCTTCAAAACAAAAGACAGAACTTTAAACTACGTATTATAAAGGAAATTAAGACACTGATTGTGTGAATGGTGTCTGGTCTGCTTTATAAAGCTCTTGTAGTGAGTGATCCATTTCATTGACCCACTTTCAGGCTAAATAGAAAACTTCAACTAAAAACTACCTGGGTCAGTCTTTCAAAATCCATGAATTAAGGCACACAACTTCAAGTTTCCTCATAACCAATGATATGCTTCAATTAAACATTTATTATAAGAATATGATGCAGTCCCTGCCCCAATGCAATATGCTACCATCTAGCTGGAAGAAAAATACATGTGCGTGAAGCATAATGCAAGGCAGCAGACAGGGTAATCTCGTTTGCCTCCCCCCAACAATGCTGTGAGGAAGCACTGCTTCATGATCACTACAGATGAGGAAACCAAAGGAAATTTCCTAAAACAGCATAACAATTAAAGAATATAGCCGGTATTTGAATACAGGTAGTCTGGTTACAGAGGCCACACTTTTAAGTGACTGTTTCTTAGAACAGCAGCTTCTCAGATGTTCTAACTTTTGAAGGAGGACCAGAAGAGAAACATTTGAGAGAGAAATATCTTTTCAACATAATTTTGCATTGGGTCTACAGTAGCTATGTAATATGTTAGTGCTTTTTCAAAGTACACTAGATTATTATAGGTCAGCTAGTATCAATCGATTACCATAAAATTCCCCAGACATAGGTATTCTAGGTTCTAGTTCATCTTACCTCGGTGAAGACCTTCTTCTGATCCTACTGTGGTGTTTTTCCATCTGGCCAATTGAGAAAATACCACAACTAAGGATCATAAAACTTTATATTTAAATAATAATAGCTGTTATGTATGTTGCTCTGTCATATTAGCTTCTTTTTTTGTATTTTAGGGAAGGGTCTACAGAGTATTCAGGGTCTCACTATTAGATCAGACTCACAGTATCTGCCTGTTTACAGCCTTCCAAGAGCTAGGATTACAGGAGTGCACCACCACGCCCAGTCTCAATTGCAGTCTTAGTGCATCCAGGGGGCAGGTCCCACACAGCAGACCCAGAGATCAAACCCCAGGCCCCTGCGCCTGCTTGTAGGAGTTTTAATCTGCTGAGCAACTTGGCCAGCCCATTATATATTAGCTTCTTGACATCTGTTATCTCAAACATCATCAAAACCTATGAAATTACCATTATTCTTACTTCCATTTGACATTTGAGGAAACTGAGGCATGGAGTGTAACGTACACATAGGTAGACTTTGAATCAGGTCTGACTACAGAGCATGTTCTCCCAAACACTATTGTGTAATAAATTTTACATAACATTGAATGAAAAATCTAAACCTACATGTTAATTGACTATGGTACTCCATACTCCTAATAATACCAGTGTCTACTCTGGACACATTTTCCTAGATCATTTTGACTGATATCGCTCTAAGACACATTACCATTAATTTGTGCAGAAAAACTAGAGCTCTTCCATTTCTAAATTGCATGGTAGACCTTCTTACTCTGGGATATCTCATTCAATTCCTCTCTCTCTCTCTCTCTCTCTCTCTCTCTCTCTCTCTCTCTCTCTCTTTCTCTTGGACTGGGAATCGAATTAAGGACCTTATGCTGGCCAACCAGGTGCTTAAACAACTGAACTATCTCTCCAGTCTCATCCAGTCCTCTTATTTCAGGATGCATGGTATATGTATGTGCATGTGTGCACATGCATGTGTGTGTAGGTGTGCGTGTGTGCATTGTGCTTTAGTGATCATTCAATTCAGGATATATATCAAATTAAGGACTCTACCTATAACAACTTTGCATATCTAGATGTTACTGTAATGAAAGAACTGTGAAACACACGCACATGCATGCATGCGTGCACATGCATACACGTACACATGCACACAAGTGAGTGGTATCAACAGAATCATCCCTACGTCGAGGCTATTTGGGCAGGTGGCTTTGGGAGCTCTATCATGTTGGAACTCATTGCAAGAGGGTGCAGAGGGAGAAGAAACAAGTTCTTGGCATGGAAAAAAAAATACATATATATGTACTTTCCTGGCAGTAACACTCAGTCATCCTGATTTGTGACTATTTTCCCCTGAAAACTATCACAATATGCATTTTACTTTGATTTAATTTGGAACAATGGGCTGCAGTAGTCAGAATGGAAAATCTAAGGTGATTTTCCCAGGTCTGTGTTAATGAATTAAAAGTTTCCATCACCATGTAGTCTTCTACAGCTCTACTGTCTCCAGCCTGGCCCAGACCCTCTTTTCTTCCTGCCTGAATGACCATGGTTTGCCTGAATAAGTAAGATGACTTTCATATTCAATACACTCCACATCCTCATACTAGGTGGTGATCCTTAAGGTCACTCCTTTGTGCTCAGTATTTTGGTGACAATTTCCACCACCCGCCTTGTCCCCAAGTTTCCAATAGCAGAAAGTCTAAACTCAATTGTCTACCCATCAAGTTCTTCCCCATCAGGTTTGACTCCAGTCCTCATCCACCTTTACTTTTCACTATTCTTAACATGCTTCTAGCCTGGGAGATAGCTCTGTGGCTTAAGCACTTGCCTGGCAAGCTTAAGGTCTTGAGTTCAATCCTGGGTGCAAAAAAAGAAAACCTTAAACAAGAAATTCTTTAACATGATTCTATTTCTTCTACTGTGATCAAGCCCCATGAACACAGCAAGCTCTTCCATTCAGTAATTATGCATTATAGCAATATGATTTAAATCAGATGTGGTGGTGCACATCTATAATCTCAACATGTGGGAGACTGAAGCAGAAGAACAGCTGTGAGTTCAAGGCCAGCCTGGCTACATAGCAACACCCTATCTCAAACAAACAATGATGACGACAACAACAACAACAACAACAAATTCCCAAACCAATATGATGTGTTGTTTTCATTAAAAAATGTGTCTTATGTCTACTCTGTGCCAGGATCTTTGTGAGACGCTAGATTTCAAAGTTGAATAGGTGGTCACTTGGCATTTGGTAGAGGAGATAGACATCTAAAGAACAATCCTTTTGCAACATGGTAAGTGGTGTGATGCATGAGGTCAAGGAACTACAGAAGCCCAGGGAAGAGACACCTCACTCAGAGTTGAGAGAGCACAGATGGGCTCAAGAAGGGGTCCTGGATTCCTAAAACATGAAAGATGAGTATGAGCTAGCCACACAAAGAAAGAAGTGACATTTCCAGCAGAACGGCCTGGAGAGAGAGCCCGACCTGTTCATAGAACTGTTAGTAGCCTGGCCTGGCTGAAATCTTGAGTGGGAAGGGAGAGGCGAAATTGAGAGCATCCAAGAGGAAACATTTACTTCTGATCACTAGAAGGGGGCTAGCAAAACAGACAACAGAAGCAGTGAAAGTCAGGATGTGTGCCAGAGTTTGACTTTGCTCCATGTGTGCACTTAGCTCTTTCCTGTCATATGGCAAGCACTGAGGAATGGGTTGTAGTTCCACATTCTAGTTCTATATCAGTTTGGCCCTTTAACAGACCCATTTTGTCTAAGGGATGCTTTACTTTTTATGCTGCAATGACAGTCTGCCAAAACTCTCAGTGTCTTGACTATAACAAAATTTAATTTCTTGTTCTCACAAAACCCATCATGGACCCAGATGGTGACCCAGTGATACCTGCTGCTTTGTTTTTCTTTGCGGTACCTTCAACTCCACTGTGGAAGGAAGAGAGAAGCTGGGTGATCTCACTCAGGCAATTAAATACTCTAGTCATAAAATGTATCACTTTATCTTACTATTCAGTGGCCTGAAAGAGTCCCATAGTAAGTCCCACAGCAAAGAAGGATAGGAAATGGAATTCTTAGTTGTGCTCTAAGGACAAGAGAATCTAGCTAGATGAATCTGAGATTTCTACTAAATAGATTTATTTTTGCCATAGACTGAATATCTGTACCTTCTCCAAATTCATGGGCTGAAACCTAATTTCCAAGGTGATGGTATGAGAAGGTCTTTAGGAGGTGATTAGCTCACAAGAACTGCACTCCCATTAATGGTATTAGTGCCTGTCTTTGTCACCTTCTTGTCACTAGGACATAATACCCAGCGCTCACAACTTAAAGGAGCAGACATTTACTTCACCTCATGTTTTTAGTCACTAGCCTGCTGGTTCCAAGGCAGGATGGCACTGAGGAGAAGCGCAGAGGAGGAAAAGTTGTTCCTGTCATGGCCGCCAGGAAGCACAGAGAAGGGAGGAGCTGGGGAGGAAGACAATCCCTTCTGGGTCCCACTCCTAAGTGACCTACCTCCAGGCAGGCCCCTCCTAACTGCAAATTAGCTGTAGCACCTCCATAATGCAATCATCCCCCAAAAGCTACTCATCTGCGGCTCTTGGGGGACATTCTCATTATAAAACATAATAGTGCCCTTCTAAAGGAGAATGCAGAGAGCAGCCCGGCCCCTTCCACCACATGAGGATGTACAGAAGGCTCTCCACACCAAGCCTCAGGAGGCGCAAATATGCTGTTGTCTTCAGTTTGCACCTCTCAGCCTCCAGAGCTATATGCAATCAATTTCTACTGTTTATAAGTTACCCAGTCTATTTTGTTATGACAGCTCAAGCACGCTAAGATAATGTATGATTGTTATGTGCCAAATTGATCTATCTACTATTGTGTTCAGAGAGGCAGCTATTCAAGTATTTGTACTGCACTGGTTTTTGTTACAGTTGTTTCTCCTGACTGGAAACTGTGCCATAATCTGCTCTTGAGTCTGAGCCAACAATACTAAATCATTGGCAAGATGATTATGTTACTTGAGCCACTGCATTAGCAATGGTGTGTCACCATTTGGAAAATACAGTTTGTATGTGGTATAACTGAACCGACACAATTAGCCCAGTGACAGGCCCAGTATACAACACTCCACAGGCCTTTGTTGTCAGATGGAGATTTTCTTTCTCTATGTCCCTGGATGGGTGAGTCTGCAATTTGTCTGAATTAGGTTAGTATGAAACCTGAAGCTTACCTACTATCCATGGATATCTGTGGAATGTGAACCTGATTGGCTTTGGGATTCACCATGGGGCCTGTGGAATACACTCCTAGGTGTGTCTCGGTGGGTCATAGATGCATGAGGTTGGGCACAATTTGAGGTCCCCGCTCCCTCCTCATTGTTCCATTCCTCTGCCTTCCTGCCACCATGAACTAAGTAACATCATTCCACTGTACCCTTCCACCATGATGTTTCTGCCATGGTGTCTGCTGACCATGGACTGAATGTGTAAAACCACTGAGTCAAAGCAAACATCTTCTCCTTTAAGTTGTGGGAAAAAAGAAAACTAATACACTGTATGCATTATACTCAAACACCATCAAGTTATATATGAGACATTTGTTCTAATGTTTGTTCTACAAGTGGATATACAACGTGCTTAACCCTGAGAAATGGCCCTAATGAATTTTGAAACTATATGGAACAATGACAGAGGCTAGTTAACTTTAGTTTTCTAATTCACTCTAAATATGGATTCTGGATGTATATTGAATATTAGGACAATAAAATATCTGATTTTTTCCATCATAATATAACAGGTTTAAAAGTTTGACAGTATTAAAATGGTGTGAACCTGTCAATACACTCTTGTTTAAGGTATAAACAGATATTACATGTTCAGTAAACTATTTTGTAGCATCTGGTAAAAGGCAACTTTTCAGCACTGTTTGTAATAGAAAAATTAGAAGCAACCCAAATGCTTACTGTGGTGCATAATTGTTTAAAAAACAGCAGGTCTGCATTACTGAGAGGGAAAGATTGCTCATTCTATGCAGCTTGGTGAAGAAAGTTTGAAATAGTATAATATTTTGTTATTGAACCCAGGGGGGTATTGAACCCAGGGCCTCGACTGCCCATTTCCAGCTCATTGAAAAAAATTTTTTGTTTGTTTTGAGACAGGGTTTCACTAAGTCACTAAGTTGCTCAGGCTGGACTGGAATTTGCCATCCTCCTGCCTCAGCCTCTCAGAGTGCTGGGATTATAGGAGTGTGCCACCATGCCCAACCAGTTGTTTTATCTCAGTAAATGCTATTACATATGCAAGAAAATAAGTATTTGAAAGAGGAGATATATTTAAGTGCAGCTTTGTACAGCTGCAATTATCTGACAATTTTATTTTCTGCAGTATCTGTTGTCTTAGTCTATTCCTACTGCTATAGCAAAATTCCTTAATAATTTATAAATAATCAAAACTTATTTCTCACAGTTTCAGAGGCTGAGAAGTCTCAGGTCACAGCATCAACAGATTCGGCACCTCGTGAAGACATACACCTTCTTACTGAGTCCTCAGGAGGTTGAAGATAGGGCTTAACTAGTTCCCTCCCCCTTAAATAAAAAATATCCTCACTGGGGCATTAATCACTTCCTAAAGATAACACCCCTTAGTATCATCACATTGACAATTAAGTTTCAACAGATGGATTGTGCAGGATGCATTCAGACCATAGCAATTGTAAAATTTTATAATATTAGAAAATTTGGAAACAGGAAAGGACATCAACTAAGAAAAAAAAGGTAGTTTTCCTCCTAGCAACTGTACAATAATTTTTTTCAATGTATTTGGTATAGGGTCTCACTATGCAGCTCAGACTCATAGTGATCTTCCTGTTTTTAGCCTTCCCAGCGCTGCAACTACAGGCGTGTGCCATCACGCTGGGACTCGGTGGCCAGCTCAGCATGCCTGGGGGTGGGGCCAGTGCGGCCTGTGGTGCAGGGAATCGAACACTGGTCTCCACACTTGCCTAAGCAAGAGCTTAGTCCACTGAGCTATCTCATTGGCCCTTACAATAAATGTCTTTGAGTAAAATCTGGCTTCTGAAAAAGTTCTGGCTTACTCTGTGGCTCAGGGAATAGATTTGACAGCCTTTAACTTGAGTAGCCCAGCGTAATGGAGTGGAGCTTAGCAAGAAGCTCTGTGCAATTAGGCTGCGGGATAATTACCTGATGGAAGCTAGTCCTCTGCGTTGTGATTTTTTTTCTTTTTGTCCTTCAAACTTTTATTGAAGTGCAACGATCCAGGATGAATTTTAGATCTTGTTAAAAGCAGCCACGTCCACAGACTGCTCACAGTTCTCAAAAGCAGTGATCTGCTCCTCCAGCACATCTGTTCCAATTCTATTATCTTCAACTACACACTTTATTTGCAGTTTTTAAAGCCCACATCCCACTGGAACTAATTTAGAGGAGCCCCAGATCAAGCCGTCTGCTTGCATGCTTCAGCCGTGCTCCTCTAATTTTACCGTATCTGGCTCATCACCCAAGTTTTCACATCTAGCAAGGTGGAAGACTTGGCAACAACTGTGGGCTTGCTAGCTTTCTTGAGCTCATACTGTGCAAGTCATTCTTCCCTTAGCTTCTTTGCTTTCCTCTGTACCATCAGATCCAAAGAGATCAATGTCATTATCATCTTTATTGTCTGCAGCTCCTCTTCCGGTGATGTCTTCCACATTGGCAGGGCCATACTTGCCTAAAGCTTTCTTCACTCCTGGCAGGCTTGAAAAATGTAAAATCAGTCACTTTTAATTTGGAATAATGTCCTGTTCCGGAAAGTATATGTGGGCTAGGGTGTAACTCAGCAGCACAAGTGCCTGCCTGGCAAGCACAAGGTCCTGAGTTTGATTCCTGGTACCAAAAATTTAAGAAAGAAAGGAAAAAAAAACTACACGAGAACATGTTTATATTGCTTTTTATCATTAGATCCTCCTGTATTATTTACCCTTTAACACACTCCCAGTAAATACTCCTCACCCAGCGAACATCAGTATGATGTGAGACTTTATATTCAGAACTCACTATGATTTAGTTTTTCAGGATGGACATTTGAGATCTTGTTAAATCCTCTCAGTTTCCTCCTTAATGAAGAGGAGTCCACTTCCCCAAATTTCCACCCTTGTTAGCAGGTTCAGAAGAATGGCCCTAGACTGAATGGATGAGCTGCCTTCTTGCCCCAACCCCACCCCCTCAGGTCAGGCTCGCAGCACACTGGCAGGGCAATGTGGGGAAAGTTGAATTTCTGTTGTCTGTGTTCTACCTGTTCTGTGAAAAAATGGAGGACTTAAAAAAATAAGAAAATAATGGAGGACTTCAATCTCCTGACCCTGGAAGGTCACAAGAAATCAGTCTACAATATACTCCAACAAAGCCAGTGTAGCCTGGGTCCAATTTTGTCCTGTGAAAATCCTGACATTTAGAAAGCGGTTTTATCCTCTGAGATGCAAGGATACATTTACCTGTTCTTTTCCTTTTTGTAAGAGTTGATGTTATTGTACCAATGTAGGGCACAACACAGGTCAGTAGGTGGTGGGCAGGAGACTTCTGCAAATACTGCCCCATCTGCTTGTGACGGCACAAACCTCTCGATGTAGCTCTTGCCCACTAGGGAATCACTGAGCACCTGCAGGCTGGCAGGGCTTTTCATGTCTCTGAAACCCATGGCCTTACGTGTCTGTGGGAACTGGGCAGTGGTAAAGCACAGAGTGCAGAGTTCTGGCACCCAGTGCTAAGAAAGAAAAAAAGTGCATTGTCAGCTTGGATTTGACCTTGAGTCCTAACGTCCTACGTGCTCCATGATGTGGAGAATAAACACAGTTCTGGTAAGATTTCTCTCTTTGAAACCATTCATGGACACCACTGCCTAAAGAATGAATCTAACTCATTTATTACAGCATTCAGGGCACTATGCTAGTTCTTAACTAAATCCTAACTTGGTCAAAAAAAGCTTATAAAACATCATATTTTAAAATTCAAGCTTCAGCTCTTCAACTAGATCTAGGATTTTCCTTTCTGCATCATTCCCATTTCAACAAGTCCTAAATTATTTGTCCTTCAAAGCCAAACTCCCCCTTCCCTTTGCACTATCCCTATTGTCTCAGATCCCTGTCCGAAAGCATTAAACTGTCTTCCTTTAAGCTTTCACATAGCTATGTCTGTACTGCTTTTGTGGCACTTATACTTTGTTATGGAGTAGCTTTCTTTGTGACCTCCCTACTAAAATTTCGGGCCCATAAAATAGGAAACCTCTCTCCAGCATATTGCTTGTACACACCAGGCCAATGGTAAATATTTGTGAAGTCAAAATAAACAGGAATTTCCCTTTGAGTAACCACCCTACCCATTTATGAATGCTGCCAGCAAGTGGCAGGAGTCTCCTTTGGCTCTTCAGTTACGTGGCACACTGCTCTTCATCAGATCATAAAATCATTCTAAAGGTGAGCAATGCCAGCTTAAGGCAGGCTGGCAAAGCCAGAAGTGCTGAAGTCAGAGTCAGAGAATTCAAAGAAGCTAGGCTTTTAGCTCCGGATCTGCCACTATGTACATGTGACTTTGAAGTCATTTCTTCACTTTCTGAATTTTGTCTGTGTCTGAAAAATAAAGACATAAGATAGGATGATTTCCAGAGTCAGGCATTCTATGATCCTCATGGTCAGCAAACTCAAGATGACCAGAGCTGTGAGACGCTTGGTTACTTGCCACCTTCATTTCTGATCTCTCTTAGAACACTTTTATAATAAAAAAGTTGATAGAAATATTTCCTTAGAAATTGTTTCCACATGCTTTCCTTGGTTATATTGAGATATGAAAGCCCAACCAACCCAAGCCTCCTTGAACAGTGCTGGCTTTATGAGAAAACTGAGTTTTGTGATCCATAGAAATAAGGGAAAGAACAGACTGGGGAGAAATTCAGTTTAAAAAGTATGAGATCAGGACCGGCCTGATAGCTCAGTGGACTAAAGTGCCTGCTTAGGCTGGGGTTCGATCCCCGAGCATGCCCTGCCAGCCCCGCCCCCGGGGCACACTGAGCCTGCCATTGAGACTGGGTGTGGTGGAGCACCCCTGTAATCCTAGCGCTTGGGAGGCTGAAAATAGGAGAATCACCACTAGTCCAATCTACATAGTAAGACCCTGTAGATGCTGTAAACCCTGTCCTAAATACAGAAAAAAAAAAACCAAAAACAGTGTATGAGATCAGACAAAGTGGCAGAGCTGGGAATTAACTTAAAATGGGAAAAATACTGAAACTACTGCTTTTGTTCTGCACAATAATTTTTTTTTTAAGTATATGCTGAATCCCCGGCGTGCTGTACCAGCCCTACCCCCAGGGAGTGCTGAGACTGCAATTGAGACTGGGCGTGCTGGAGCTTGCTTGTAATCCCAGCACTTGGAGGCTGAAAACAGGAGGATCACTAGGAGTCTGATCTATGTAGTGAGACCATGTAGACCCTGTACTAAATACAAAGCAAAACCAAACAGTATATGCTGAGGAAAAGGAGTAGTTACTTTTTAATAGTTACTCTGATAATTCAGTATTGTAGGTAATTGCCATGGTTTGGTAGTTCCGTCTTCATCTGTAAAATATTGTGTACACCTTGCCTGTTCGGAAGTGGACAGATGAAGAGGCATGGCTCCGTGTTAAAGATGGGGAAGTCAAAACTTGGTACACACTGGCAGGATTGTTATTCTCCTAGTATTTTGTCTTGCAATTTTGTTTTCACTTTTTTCCTTAAAAGAGAAAAGGAAAGGAAAAAAGAAAATGTTTTTTCTGATAGAGTGAACTTTGTGTAGAAGTATGATTCTAGTGACAGAGGGTTACAGAGGCAGTAAATTAAAAAGGGGATGATGAAGTTAGGAGTGAAATTTTTCTCTGAGAGGGAAAATAATAGAGGGAGATAATGTTTCTTATTTACAAAGAACAGCTGAGTTAACTTTATTAAACAATGATAATAACTCTAAAGTGCACGTGAGAATGACAGAGATAAAGACAGGGAGCGATTTATGTTCTTTTTTGGTGCTAGGAATCAAACTCAGGACCTTGAGCTTGCCAGGTAGAAGCTGTACTGCTGAGCTATCTCCCCAGCCAAGACTAATTCTTGGTTGTGCGTGTGCAGCACAATCTAAGGGGAAAAAGTGTGACTTTCATAATATGATAAATTGATAAGCCATATTAAATCTCTATATATAATATATCCATTGTCTTTAATTATTATGTGAACATATAGAAAAATGAATGGAAGAAAATATGTTTACAGTGTTTATGATGGAATTATAGGCAATAAACAAGTTTTATTTTCTTCTGTATCATTCTGTGTATCATTCCAATTCTCCATGGAACTTGCAGAACTTTTCTGATGTAAAAAGGAAAACAAAGGTTAAGGTCTACTATGCTAATAGTGAAAACAAAATAGTTACAAAGCAAGTATGGTTAAATTTCTCTGCATCTTTGAGGCCCATCTAGCTGCTCCCCAAATAGATTCCCAAGAGAAAGGCATAATTACAAAGATGCCCCAGAAAAGAGCCTGCCTACGCACTGGGTCACGAAGCACTTGCATGTCCTGGGAAAGTAGCCTGTGCTATGCCTGGGATGAAGTTTTCTCCCTTACAGCTTAAAGAAACTTAGGGTAGAGGTAGGGCTAAGCAGACATCAAGATAAGTCTTCTTTCTTCTCCTGGGCCCACCTATGGGTCCTCTTTAAAGAGGTCAAGGGACCCTAGGCTCTCTTGTCATACTAGCCACAGCAGACTCAGGGGTTCCGGAAGAACACAGAGCTTGCACCACATGGGTAAAATGGGCTCTAGTCCTGTTCTAACTCCAACCACTTCAGTCTTCCCAGAAAACTCTCCACCTCTACTAGGAGAGAGGAGCAGAAGCCTGGCCCTCTTTGGACGGGGTGCTCATACTCTGATGACAGCCCTTGTACACACCACATGCTCCCACACACACCTGAAACAAAACTGCCACACACAATGCCTTATCGCTGGGGCCTGCTTCCAAAAAGTGGGACCTGTACACAACACAGGGCCCCATGCCCAGAAGAGACAGTACTTGAGTTAATGTTGTGCTGTTGCTGCCTAGAAATTGTTAATAGTTTTATTTTTGTTTTATCTTTTTTTTTTTTTTTGGTATCAAGAATCGAACTCAGGACCTTGTGCTTGCTAAGCAGGTGTTAAGCCTCTGAGCTATACCTCTGGCAATAGCTTTAGTTTTGAACTTGTGTTTCGTAAGTGAGGTGCAAGATGTATGCATCCTGCTGTTTTCTGCTTCCCCATTTGCTAGTGGCTTGGTTTGATTTGCTTTGGCTTGGGTTTGACAATACTGGTGATAGAACCAAGTGGCAATTTACCAATAAGCTACATCCCCAGCTACTGGTAACTGTCCTCCCTCAGCCTCCTCTGAATAGCACAGGCAGTGTTTGTGATGTCCCCGGAGTGGAGAACTCCAGGGGAGCCAAGACACTTGGAAGTTCAGTAAGGCTGAAAGGGGGCATAGGTTAGTGAGTCCCATCTACCACGGAGGCAAGTGAGGCAGAGGGGAATGGTGATGTTGACCGGACAAAGAGGCCACATTTTCCTTTGGAGCTAGAACTCGTTTCCAAAGCAGAAAGAATGCAACAGAGTTCTGAGAAACAAGAAAACCATGACACCCTATCCAGTTACAGCAGTGCCCCTTTCTGTGTGGTTCCACTTACTACCATTTCAGTTATTTGTGGTCAAAAGTGAGCCAAAAATACTAAATAGAAAATTCCACAAATAATTCGTAACTTCTACACTGTGCACCACTCTGGGAATGTGAAGAGACCTTGAGTCGCCCTTCTGTCCAGTTGCTGTTTACTATCACGTAGCAGCCTTCTGGGTCCTCAGACAGATCTCACCGTACTGCTGGGCTCATGTTCAAATAGCCTGTACATGACTTAGTAATAACCCTGAAACAACAGTAAGGATCAAGGATGCTGGCAACTTCATGATGGGATATTATTATAATCGTGTTATTTCATTATCACTTGTTGTGAATCTCTTCCTGTACCCAATTTGTAAGTTAAACTTTATCATAGGTATGTGTGAACAGGAAAAAATACAATGCACAGAGGTTTTCATACCTTCTTTGGCTTTAGATATCCACTAGGGGGTTGGAGAATGAACAGATGCTACTATATGCTGGAAATGATGACCCAAAAGGGAAGGGACACATAAACCAACCTTTTCCCTTTCATCCATCCTTGCTCACCAGTAAACTAAAGCACAAAATGAGGGTTGAATGCATATTAGGAATGAAGTAAAAACTGTGGTGTAGCTCAATGGCAGAGCACGCATCGAACGTGCACAAAGCCCTGGTCTGGATGCCCAGCACCACCTCTCCCAAAGTGAAATCAAGATAGTTGAATTCAATGTACAATGTTTCCGTTGTTCTGGTAAGAGATACAAGATACTTGTGTAATTTTGGTGATTCTGTGTGTATATTAAGTTGTCGTACATTTGTATTTTAAACTGTTATTGCAAAGCAAAGATGAACAATAACATTCATGTGAAAAAAATTTAAATTTTTACTCAATGTGATGGTAAGAAAAAAACACCATGACAGGTTGAGAGAAAATGCACAAAAAAGAAAAGGCTTTCTATCTGAGTACCACTTTTAATTTTTTTTTCCTGTTTTTGGATCAGAGAGCTCCACAGCTTTATTTTCCCCCTGCATTATATGTGCCTGAACTTGTTTATAGTACTTTTCACTCTGTTTTCCACTATTTTTAAATTTTGCTCCTGATCCACTACACTGATTTCCTGACCCCTAGTGAGTTGTGACAAGGAGTTGGCAGGATATTACCCTAGAAGTTAGAGAACATGGTTAACATTCTCCCAGTTTTTCTCCTCAACTAAACCAAAGGGCTTAACAACCAGGCATGAAGTCAAGCAGAAGTATTGTTGTTCTCCCTTGAGAAAGATAATCAGAGAGAGATATCAGCAAACTCCTTCCCCAGGCTGCTTGATTAATTATTGCCATGGGTTCTACAACCCATGAGAAGGATAATTTAGTCCCTCAAGGTCTTATAAAATGTCTCTTTGATCTCTCCCCAGAAGTTTCTCTAATCCATCAAAGTAATACTTCAATTAAACTTTTCTCAAGGCTATACCAGATAATAGGTCAAGAAGTCATCCCTTATTGTATGTCTCATGGAAAATTATGCTTAACTCAGTAACCCCAATAGGGTCACCAGACGGGATTGGGCAGTGTGTGCCAGACAGTAATGTTCTGCAGAAGAAAGTACATATTTAATAAGATAAATACTGTGGCGTTTCAGAGCATAAGCTTAGGAGTCAATTAGATCAGATAGTAATCTCAGTTCTACCCCTCTCTTAAGCATATAACTTAACCTGTCTGAGTATTGTTTTCCTCACCTATACAAAAGGACCTAACACATGCTATTTCAGGATTAAAGTTTACAAAATTCTAAAAACATGTAATTTTTTTCTTCTTTTTGTGGTACTGGGGATTGAACTCAGGACCCTGCGTTTGCCAGGCAAGCACTTATTCTACTGAGCTATCTCCCTGGGCCCTATATGTAATAATTGAGAGCTGTTGTTGTTGCCATTTCAAAGAGATATGTAAATAAAATATCTACAAAAGCATCTTCCCTAAATAACTCTGTTCCTGTATTATAGAGTCTGGTTCAGTGATTCTCAACTGGAAGAAACTTTTTCCACCAGGCAGTACCTGACAATGCTTGGGAACATTTTTGGTTGTCACTAGAGGCTAGGGACACACACACACACACACACACACACCCCACACCCCACACCCCACAGATGAAATTATACAGTATGAATTAGTCAGAGCCCACAATGAGCACATTTGTCTTGCTTAAAGGGACCACCATCTATTGGAAAGTACAAAGCCCCTGAATACCTCCAAAATTGAATAGCACCAATCTCATGATTCTTACCTTCCAAAGTACTATGAGGACATATGGCAAAGCTGCAGCACATTTTGATCCCTTCATATTGCATAGTATAATTCAGCCATAAGAGAAGTGAGATAGAGCATCAGAATAATAGTTACTATTTGGTCAACATTCTTGTGCTGTGTACATAGGATCTCACATAGTTCTTCTAGTATTTGAGGAAGGTCTTATTAAGATCACCCTCCCCTCACCTCACAGATGACAAAGCTGGAAGTCAAAGAGGCAAAGTAGTAGCACACATAGTTGAGGTTAGTTTCTTGAAATGCGAGAGTTTATTTTTGTTCTCTGAAGATAAATAACTGCGGAGTGGTATAATTCAGTAGGGAGATGTGTATCTGATGGGTTTAATATAATTGTAATGGCCTATATTTCTCTAGTTATGATTTACATGTCTGTAAGATCTTATTTTGCTCAGGCATGATGGCACACAGCTACAATCCCAGCGCTCAGGAGGCTGACGCAGGAGAATTTCTCTAAGTACAAGGCCTGCCTGAGCTACATAATGAGTTCAAGGCCAACCTGACATACCTATTGAGACCCTGTCTAAAGAAACACCAATGAAGGTCATATTTTGATTAGAGAAAAGCTCTTCTTATTGAATGTCTTATTATTTTGTTATTTACTCCAGTACTAGGGGTTGATTTCGGGGCCTCACACGTGATGCTTTGGTAATTTTATATGTTCACCAAAGAGTCATGAGTGCGGACGCCATGGGATGTAATTGGGATATGAAGGCATTTGGATTAAATATCTGAATATTTATCTTCGTACTGCAGTGCAGTGGTTCTCAGGTGAGGCTTATGAATCCCGAAGATTCCCTAAGATACTTTCTGGGGGTCCACTAGGTCATAATATTATTTATATTATATAATATTATTTATTTATTCTATATTATTTATATTATTATATCTAAAAATACTATTTGCCTTTTTTATATTCTGAAATAAATATTAACGACTCAAACTCCATGGCAAATAGGACTATAATCCCCTTTGAGAAAAATAAAGGCAGTTGAATTAAACCAAGAGTAGTTTTGGTATTCCTCTATGTCACAAACTTATAGTAAGAAAAAAGAAGAAGGAATAGCATTACCATTTAACAATGCCTTTGGCTTAAAAACAAAAATTGTTGGCTGTATTCAGTCCCAAAGCTTTTATGTTCTGTCTTGATGCAGTGGGAAGTACCCATCAGGTGCTCCCTCCTGAAGTATGTCGCTCTGCCAGTGGAAACTACTTGTGCCATCGTTTGAGCGGAGAGCTGTCAAGAGTTCGCTGACATGGTCTCACATTCCACATCTTAACCAGCCTTTGAAAAAACTAACACACCAAATGAATTCGCTGGTAAATACTATCACTAGTTTAAAAATAAATACTACTAATACTACTTGGACTGCTCCAAACAATTGAAAACAATGGAATACTCTGCAGTGCATTCCTTGAGGCCCCACATTCCCTGGCACCACCACAACTCACAAAATACATTTAAAAAGATAAAAGCAAAAAAACCAAAAAAAATCAGTGGTTACACATCAGTACTTTTGTGAGCTTAAGGTGCAAAAATTTTTGAGGAAATCAATTCAAACAATATATATTTTAGAAGTTAATACATTGGTATCAACTGTGGTTCTCAGTAATAAAAATTCGTTTTAACTTCTGCGAATAAACATAATTCACAGTACTAATGGATTAAAAGACACACTCTTCTTAGTACATCCACATATGAAGTATTAAACAAAATCCAACATTTATTACTGATAAAAAATCTCTGAGTAAACTAGGAAAACTGATGCAGGATGCATACAAAAGACCTACATATATGATTATTACTGATAAGAAACTAAAGGTTTTCTCCTTGAGAGCAAGAATAAAGCAAGGATGTACGCACTCACTTTTATCCCAAAATGTCCTGCATGCAGGCATTTGTCAGTCCAATAGGTCAGGAAAAAGAAATTAGAGATATCTAGAATGGACAGAATGAACTCACACAACCTTTATTTGCAGAGGAAATCATGTAGAAAATTCTATGTCATCTACACAAAAGCTGCTGAACTAGGAAGCTAGTGTAGCTTGATTGCAGGTTATAAGATCTGTGTATAAGGCCGGCCAGATAGCTCAAAGGATTAAAGTGCCTGCAAGCAGGTGCAGGGGCCAGGGGTTCGATCCCTGGGCCTGCCATGCCGGCCCCGCCCTTGGGGAGTGCTAGGACCACAATTGAGACTGGGCGTGGTGGCACACTCCTGTAATCCCAGCTCTTGGGAGACTGTAAACAGGAGGATCACTATGAGTCTGATCTGGTGGTGAGACCCTGAACACCCTGTAGACCCTTCCCTAAAATTAAAAAAAAAATCTGTGTACAAAACTATTTTATCCATATTGTTTACTATGTATGAGCAATCACTACTTGAACTAAAAATGGGTTATAAAGTAGTACCAAATATGAGACAGGGATAAATTTAACAAAAGTTTTGCAAGAAATATTTGCTGAAAAACTGCAGAATACTGAGACAAACTTTAAAGGTCATAAATCAATAACAATACACTGTGCTCATCAAATGGAAGACTCAACATTGTTGAGCTATTGATTCTTCCCAAATTGATGTACCTATTCCATGCAATTCTACTCAAAATCTCAGCAGGAATTGTCATAGAAATTACCAATTTTGTATTAAAATTTATATGGAAATGCAAAGGACCCAAAGGAGTCAAGACACTTGTGGAAAATGAAAACGAAGTCATTTGCAATAATTATTATAAAGTTATAATAAACAGCAAAATGTTGTATTGTGAAGAAAACAATGGATCAATGGAACAGAAGAGAATGTTATGGTTCGAATCTAAAATGTCTTCAAAGGCTCACATTCCTGGTTCTCTGGGTTTCTGCTTGCAACATGACATAAAACTGTAAAGAAAAATAATGTAAAGAGAACAAGCTAAAAAGAAAAAGTGGAGTCCATCAGGACAATGACAGTGTGATTCTTCAGAACATTGAATTCTTTTTGTGAGGCAGGGCCTCACTATGTCCTGCAGGCTGGTCTCAAACTCCCAGTTGAGACCAGCCTGCAGGACATAGTGAGGCCCTGCCTCAGCCTACTGAGTGCTTGGATTATGGGTATGCACCAGGAAGCCCAGATCAAATCCTCCAATTTTGAAGGAGTCCTTGTTACACCTAGGATCATTCTAGGTAAGACAGTTGGGGAAATACAATTGAAAGCAAAATTTCTTCTAATGCTAAAAAACCTCTCCATAAAGGTAGTAAAGAAAGAAAGCTATTATTATAATCAAATATAAATTGAACCAGAATGTGACATACATAACATGTAACTTGCTACAGAGATCATCAAAGACAAAAAAAAATCTCATTTACATAACTCAATAAAGGATATAATCTCTTGCTCTGGTTAGGTTTTGCGATTTTGAGTCAGGTAATAAGTTAGGCCAATCTCTTCCCTAGATACTGACAGAGGTTCTGTATCCTTTCTCTCTCTCTCTCTCTCTCTCTCTCTCTCTCTCTCTCTCTCTCTCTCATTCTTGCTCTCTCTCGCTCTCTCTCTTTCACTTTCTTTCACAAGGTCTCACTACATAGTTCAGATTGGCCTTGAACTCACTATGGATTTTTTTTTCTCTTTATTTTGAGACAGGGTCTTGCTATGCAGTTCAGGCTGGCCTTGAGCTCACTTTGTACTCTGGGAAGGTCTCGAACTTTCAACGATTCTCCTGCCTCAGTCTCCTGAGTGCTGGGATTACAGGAGTGTAACCCCACACCCAGCCTTGAACACACTATGTAGCCCAGGCTGACCTCAAACTCAACAGTGATCCTCCTGGCTCAGCCTCCCAAATTTTGGAATTAGAGGTGCATACCACCATGCCTGGCTCTCCTTCCTTCCTTCCTTCCTTCCTTCTTTGTTTCTTTCTTGTGGTACTAGGGATTGAACCCAAGGCCTTCACACTGAATACTGCATCCCCAGCCTTTTTCTTATTTTTTAAATGAATACACACTTGCAAGTGCATAATCATTAATTTATTGTGAAGAGTTGGTACATGTACACATCACATCTTAATCCTTCTTTTAATCCTTCACTTCCTTTCTACCACTCCACCCTCCATCACTTGGTCCCTTTTCCTTTTGCAAAACATCTTGTTTTTTCCTTTTTATTTAGTTTTTTTATCTTTTATTTTTTGTATTTAGGACAGAGTGTATGGGTTGTACAGGGCCTCACTGTGTAGATTGGACTCATAGTGACCCTACTGTTTACAGCCTCCCAAGTTCTGGGATTAAGTACTGCACCACCATGCCCAGTCTCAATCGCCATCTCAGTGCACCCCGGGAGTGGAACCAGCACAGCAGGCCCAGAGATCAAACTTCTGGCCCCTGCGTCTGCCTAAGGAGGTGCTTTAATCTGCTGAGCTGTTTGGCTGGCTGGCCCTGTTTGTTTGTTTTTTTAAAAGACAGGTCCCATTATGTAGTTCAGGCTGCAGGCTGGCCTTGAACTCACTATGTAGCTGGCCTCAAACTCACAGAGATCCTCCTGCCTCAGCCTCCTGAGTGCCAGGATTACAGTACTGCACCACAATGTCCAGTTCCCTTTTTCTTTCTTTTTTTAAGAACTGGGGATTGAACTCAGGCCCTTGTGCTTGCCAGGGAAGCAGTTCTTCCACTGAGCTATTTCCTCGGCACCCCTTTTTCTTACTATCTACTTTTTATTTTGCTCTTTAGTTAAAATTTCTCATATAAGACAAATCATGCCCTGAGTCTGGCCCCAGGTGTACTGAGTCAGCCACCAAGTCTAGGCATGGTGGTGCACACCTGTAATCCCAGCACTGGGGATGCCGAAAACAGGAGGATCACTATGAATCCAAGCTGCATAGTGAAACTGTACAAAATACATGAAAAAAGACAAACCATTCAAACTAAGCAATATTATTTTGAGGTAGGATCTTACTAAATCCCTAAATTACCAATGCTGGGCTTGAACTTGTGACCCTCCTGCCTCACCCGTCCAGTGTGCTAAGATTACAGGCAGGTGTCCCCATGCCCACTGTTTTACTTTTCTTTTTCTTTTTTTCTTTTGTCTTTTCTTTGTATTTCAATACAGGGTCTTACAGGGTCTCACTACGCAGATCAGACTCATAGTGATTCTCCTGTTTTCAGCCTCCCCAGCAATGGGATTACAGGTGCACACCACCATGCCCACTCTCAATCAATGTCTCAGTGCGCCCCGGGGGCGGGACCGGCACAGCATGCAAGGGATCGAACCCTAGTCACTGTGCCTGCCTAAGCAGGTGCTTTAGTCAACTGAGCTATTTGGCCTGCCCTCTTTGTCTTTTTTTTCCACCCTGAGGGCGGGGCTAGCACTGCATGTGGTTCCAGGGACCAAAAGGTGGTTGGCAGTCCCCTGCGCCTGCCTAAACTTGCCTAAGGAGGCGAGTTTTATTTTTCTTGATGACTTCAAATACGTGAATCCCAGGTCCTTAATGAAAAATGCCTAACAAAAGGCATATTTAGTCATTACAAAATTTAATTATGTCTGAAAATGACTGAGAAATTCTGAAAGAAAAAGAAGAGGCAAAGAGAGGTCACTTCCTTTCAGCTCAGTGTTACGGTTTAGATATACACTGTTCCCCAAAGGCCAGCTGATGAACGTAGGGGAAATGATCAGATTACGAGGGTCCAAACCTCATTAAAGGAGGAGGTTAACTCATCATGTGTTGTCGAGTTCATACTTGAAAGGGTTATTATGGGCTGGGGCCTAGCCAGGCAAGGTGGCACATGCGTGTAATCTCAGCATTCAGGAGGCTGAGGCAGGAGAATCCCTGTGAATTTGAGGCCAGCTTGGGCTACAAGATGAGTTTAAGGCCAGCCTGAACTGCATCGTGAAAAAGGCAGTAGAAAAAAAGGAGTCGAGGCCTAACATGAATGGAGCAGGTCAGGGCATGACTCTGAGAACTCTGATCCCTGGCACCTTCCTTCTCTAGCTCTTTCGCTTTCTCTGCTTCCTGGCTGCAGAGAGGAGAGAGCAGCTTTCTTCTGCTATGTGCTTCTGCCATGATATTCCCATCTCACCACACACCAAAAAGCAATGAAGTTAGCTGTCCATGAGACGGCATGAACTGTGAGCCAAAATAAGTCTTTCAAATGTTTTTCATCGGGTATTGTCCCATAGCAACCCAAAACAGAGAGTCTGTAGAAATAGATACATTCCTAAACAACCAATGAGTTTGCAACAAAGGTACCTAGGCAATTCGAAGAGAAAACTATATTTTAAAAAAGCAATCCTGAAACTATGTATAATCATGTGCAAAAAATAAACAAATCCTTAATCTTCCTTCACATTATACAGGACAGTTTGCTCAAAATCAGTATGTACCTAAATTTAAGAGCTAAAAAACCAAAATTTTTGTATGAAAAATTAGGAAAAGTCTCAATGACCTTATCAGGACATAGGAACTATTTCTTAAACATGAAATCAGAAGCATGAGTCATAAATTACAAAATAGCAGTGAATATCACACCATCAATATTAAAATCTTTTGCCGGGGAGATGGCTCAGTGGAATAAGCACTTCCCTGGCAAGCACAAGGCCCTGAGTTCAATCCCTGGTTCCGAAAAAAAAAAATTAAAATCTTTTGCTCTTAAATAAAGCCATACCATGAAAATGAAAGGTAAGTTACAGAATGGGAAAAAATATTGACAAAATACATATTTCACAATTTCCTAGAGAGAGAAACAGAGAATAAAGAATTCTTACAACAAAGTAATAAAACATAACTCAAGTTCAAAGGGAAAATATTTTGCCATGTATCTCACCAAATGAAGTGTATAAATAACATGGAAAGATTTTCAGTGTCATTAGGCATAAGGAAACTTAACAAATAGTATAACATACTCACTAGACTAGTGTAAATCAAAAAGTTGACAATTCCAAGTGTTGCTTAAGATGTGAGGCAAAACCAAGTGTCACACATTGCAGGCAAAAATTTTAAATGCTATACTTTGGAAAATAGGGTTTTTTTCTTTGTGTGTTTTTAAAAAAAATTTAAATATATACTTACCATATGATTTAATCATACTACCCTTAGGTATTTACCTAAGAGAAATGAAGGTGTATGTCAATACAAAAACTTGTAGATGAAGTCTTTCTTTGAAAATTGTTTCTAATATCAAGCTGGAAACTACCCTTGTGTCCATCAGTGGGTGACTGAATGAACAAATTGTTGTATATCTTTATAGCTCAGTACTACTCAGCAATGAAAAAACAATGAACTATTTTGTATTAATTTTATTGGGAAACAGCAATGAGAGTTTCAAAACTGATTAATAGGACAGTTTCAATAATTAATACATTGCATATTGTTATCCTCTTAGTGGTTATTAATAGTACAAGATGCAGACATGATATCCTGTCCAAATACAATTAGTATAAATCTTTCTTCTCACTGACTTAAGAAAAAGTAGTTGCATATCTATCCTATTTTGTATATACAGATACAAAATGATCCTTCCTTTGTATCCCCCTTTTTTGTTTTGTTTTGTCAGAGATGAGTATTCCATTGCCATTTAAATATTGTAGGTACATGAATTCAGCAAAATAATCTAATATAGTCCAGTAGTCCATAATAGTAGTGGATTATCCATAGGACTGGCAATGTCAGAAGTTGTTGACTTGAGCCCTTTACAGTTCAACATATTAATATGGCTTTACTTTTTATACCTCATTTTTATACTTTTCTGCTAGATGGTTAAGACCAAGATAAAGAAAGACCTATATAACAAGAAATGTAACTTTTGTATCTGATAAGGTCAGTCAAGTCCCCTCAGGATTTACCTGTACCACAGTTTGCAGATCCTTTGTCACCTGGAGAGAAAACATTTTCTCAGGCTTTCACAGAGAGAAAATTGGTCAAGCAGTGGGCGTGACTTATTCACATGGTGGACACTGACAAAGAAATGAACTATTAAGACATGTAACATCATATCCATCTCAAAACGATTATGCAGAATGGAAAAGATGCACTGAAAAAGTTCATATGTATTAATTTATAGAAAATTTAAGAAAATGCGAATAAATCTATGCTGATAGAAAACATTTCTGAGGTTGCATGGAGCAGCTGGGGAGATGAGACTAGCAGAGCAGTGATTACTAAGGGAGACAAGGAAACTGGTGAAAGATGGACAGATTCACTGTTTTGATTGTGGCGATGTTTGCACGGACATGTGTCAGCTGTCCACGTGGTGGGATCCATAATATCAGATCCAACCATCTCAAGATTGAAATTACTTTTTAAAAAATATGTCTGTACTGATCATATACACATGCTTTATTTTTGGGTGCTGGGAATCAAACTCAGGACCTCGTGGATGCTAGGCAAGACTCTGCCACTGAGCTACAACCCCAGAATAAGACTTTTTCTTGACTTTATTCTCTAAACTATACATTATAAAAGCCATTTATATAACATCTATCATGTATTATAAGTAATCTAGAGATGATTCAAGGTTTATAGGATGTGTAGTTTACATGCAAATACTATACCATTTTAAATAATAGACATGAAAACCCAGTGATTTTTTTTCCTGTTGTTGATACAGGGTCTTGCTACGCAGCTCAGACTCGTAGTGATCCTCCTGTCTCAGCCCCCCTAGCACTGGGATTACAAGCATGTGCAACCATGCCTGGTTTTGGGGCTAACACAAAGCACTCAGGGTTTTGGGGCTGGCAAGGCATGAGGTACCAGAGATCGAACTTGGGACCTTGCGCTTGCCAGGCAGGCACTTAGACTGCTGAGCTATCTCACCAGCCCTATCCAGTGACTTTATCTTTATATGAAGATATAAAATTTGTACATATCAATTTGGTACCATGTAATATTTTGATACATGTATACTCTGTGCATTATTTAAATTAGGGTAAACATCTACCTCTTCAAACATTAATCTTTTAGGGTGAATATATTCAAAATACATTCTACTAGCTTTCTGAAATATACTGTACATTAGACTTATCTATAAACCCCTTTCTGTGCAGTATCACACCTGATCCTTGGTTCCTAGCTATAATTTAATGCCCATTTATCAACCTGTCTTTAGGCCTCCCTGCCCCCACAGCTCTCCCCAGCCTCTGACGACCACCGTTCTACTCTCAACTTCTATGAGCTCATACATGGGTGGGATCATCTAGTGCTTGCCTTTCTGTGCTTTGCTTACTCAGTGTGATTGAAAACAACGAGGAATGTTTAATTTTTTTAAAAAATGTATTACAATAAAAGACATATTGCCATTTATCCCCCTCAAAATACTCTCCCTGTCTTAGAACACACATGTTTCATCACTCCTGCCCCTTTCTAAGCAATTCTAGAAGCTCTGTTATGTGTCTTTATTTGTTTCTGCTGTCCTGAACCAATTCAAAACATTTACCTGTCATGGTCACCTTGACTTTGGGAAGAACCAGAACAGCAACAGATCCAGTGAATAAGGTGAAGAAGGACACACTATAATGGTTTATTCGACAGAAACCGAAGTAAACATACCTGAAGGAATTCAGGACGCTGTGGAGGCCAAGAAAAGACACTTGCTACTTCTTTCTTTTCTTTCTTTCTTTTGTTGTTTGTTTGTTTTTGGTTTTGTGTTTTTTTTTAACAGAACCAGGGATTGAACTCACGCCCTTGCGCTTGTCAGGGAAGCGCTTATTCTACTGAGCCATCTCCCTGGCCCCCTTTTTTTCTTCCTTTTTTATTTCTTTTTCATATCCCCTACCATCTCTTCAACCACTCTTCCCCTCCTCATTCACAAAGCTTTGTTTTCATTTTATTCTTCTTTCATTGTTTTTCCTTTTTCTTCCTTTTTCTCTCCCCTCTCCTCATCCTTAGTTCCCCTTTCTTTTAAGCCATTTCTTCCTTTTAGACTATTCCTGTTATGCACTTTGGTCCTCATTTACCCTTGCAGTTTCTTGCACCAAAAACCCCCATGATATTCACACATGTGTGATTTATTTCACTTGAAAGTATGCTCACAGGGTGCATTCATTTACCTAAGAATGTCTCGAGTTTATCCTTCTCTGTGGCTGAGTAGGACTCCATTATACAAAGAACCACATCTTCTCTATCCATTCTGGTTTCAATGGATATTTGGGCTGTTTTCAACATCTAACTATTGCAAATTGTGCTGCTATAAAAGAGGAAACAATATAGCATGGGTAGGAACAAACTTCCTATGGTTAATGTGATTATTGTGTATACCTAATTGTACCAATAAACTTAATAAAGTTTTTTTTTCCAAAATAGAAAAAAAGACACTCACCAAAGAGGAATTCCAGAGCTGCTTCTGAAAGTGGAAAGAATAGTGGGATATGTATATTCAAAGGAATGAACAGGGCTGGCGAGACAGCTCAGCGGCATAAGCACCTGCCTGGAAAACACAAGGTCCCGGGTTTGATTCCCTGGTACCACCAAAAAAAAATGCTTTGGCAAGCACAAAGT
>NW_004524743.1:78132-178674 GCF_000260255.1 Octodon degus
GTATTTTTATGTATTTAGTACAGGGGCTACAACACAGATCAGACCCGTAATGATCCTCCTATTTTCAGCCTCACATGCACTGGGATTACAGGTGTATGCCACCATGCCCAGTCTCAATCTAGGTCTCAACGTGTCTCAGGGATGGTACCAGCATGGCACACCAGGGATTGAATCCTGGCCCCTGCATCTACCTAAGCAGGCCCTTTACTCCACTGAGCTATCTAGCTGGTCCTACTATTTATCTTTAAAAATGAACTGAGTCATTGGAATAGTGGTTTAAAATTTGATGGAGCTAATTACTATGTTTGCTATGGTTATATTTCAAAGTTGAATGGACATTAATAGATACTTTTGATACAATTAAACATGTAAGTTATTTTTAAAAGTCACTTTTTGAAAATTTTATGTCTTCAGTCATAGTCTTCAAGACAAAGAATGTACGATATACACACATAAATATAATTTATGCCTATCTATAAAATGAAAACTTCCATACATTTTTCAATTCATAAAATATAAGCAACTGGGCTGGGGAGCTAGCTTAGTAGAATAAGTGCCTGCCTGGTAAGTGCAGGGTCCTGAGTTCAATCTCCAGTACCCTAAAATAAAATAAATAAAATATAAACAACTAATTCATCAGTCTTTGCTATTTAAATATTGGTAAAATAATAATTAAATATAATTCAGAGAAATACATACTAATAAACATTTAATTAAAATAAAACATAAAGATGTACTTTTTAACCAAATCATACATTTCACTCAAGGCAATGATCTTCCATACCATTCATTTTCACAAATGACAACATTTCATTCTTTTTAGAGATGAGCAGTACACTACTGTGCATACATATCACTTTTTTTTCATCTATCACTTGATGAACACTTAAATTGTTTCCATAGCTTGGCTGTTGTGATTGGTGCCACTGTGAACATAGGAATACAGATGTCTCTCTGACATACTGGTTCCATTTCCTCTGGATATGTATCCGAAGAGGGATTGCTGGATCATATAATAGTTCTATTTTTAATTCTGTGCGTAACCTCCATACTATTTTCCATAATACCTGTATGTCTTAGTTACTTTTCTTGTTGCTGAGACAAAATACGCTATACTCACAGGTTAAAGGAGGAAAGGTTTATTTGGACTCACAGTTTGAGGAGGTTTCAAGCCCATGGTCCAGAGTGGCATGGCAGTGGGAAACTGAAGAAGAGAAACAGTCCCTGGCAGGGTCAACAGGAGCCAGCAAGCATTAAGCCTTCTGCGCTTTTATCTAATCCCACCTACGGTCCTATTGGATGGTGCCACCCACACTCAAGGTTGGCCTTCCCATTATCTGCACTCAGATCTAGGTTAAAGCAATCAATGGACCAATTTACCTATCACTTTTTAATATATGTTCACACACCCTAAATCCAGCCACATTTGAAAAGCCCACCTATGAGTGCATGAGCTTTTGGGAGGACATCTAGATACAAGCCACAATGCTATACTAATTTACAGTCCTTCTAACAGTGTGAAAACATTCCCTTTTCTCTATGTGCTAATCAGCACATGACATCTTTTGCCTTTTTAATGCTAGCCATTCCAGAGATGGGGTACAGCTGGAGTTCAGTGACAGAGCACTTGCCTAACATACTTCAGATCCTTGGTTCAACCCCCAGCACCAGAAAAATCACACACTATCCAGATGTGTAGTTGCAGTTACTTGGGAACCAAAGTAGGAAGATGAACTAAGGCCATCAGCTTAAGATCAACCTGGACAACAAAATGAGTGAGAATCCATGTTTAAAAAAAATACTGCAGTGAGGTGATATCTCATTCTGGATTGGCTTTGCATTTCCTGGGTGATTAATGCTATTGAGCATTACTGTGTACACCTGCTGATCCTTTTTGTATGCCTTCTTTTGAGAAGCATCTATTTAGGTCTGTTGCTCACATTTTAATTAGACAATTTGCTTTTTGTTATTCAGGGTTTTTTATGTTTGGTTCCTTTTTTTTTTTTTTTCGGAACTGGGGATTGAACTCAGGTCCTTGCGCTTGCCAGGGAAGCACTTATTCCATTGATCCATCTCCCCAGCCCCTAGCGCTTATTCCACTGAGCCATCTCCCCAGCCCTATGTTTGGTTCCTTATACATTCTGACATTTAACCTCTTGTCAGATGTGCAGTTTGCAAGCATCTTCTTTCATGCTGTAGGTTGTCTCTTCACTCTGATGACTGTTCCCTCTGCCTGCAGTAGCATCTTGGTTTGATAGAATCCCATTGGCCTATTTTTGCTTTGGGCAACTGATTGAAAACAGAAGCAGAAATGAGAATCCAGCTGCCTTTTATTATAGCAAACATTAAAGAGATTGAGAAAAATGCAAATCAATGCCACTTTTCTCACTGAAACATTTTGTTGTTGTTGTTTTGGAAAGTATAGGGGTTTCAAAATTCATATTACCAATTTTCAAAAGTACTTGAATTCAATATGAAATTAAAATGACACATAAGACACAGTCCTTATCCTCTATCTGTATTTCTATCACATCTATGAATCAGCCTTCTGTAAAGAACTGTATTCTAATTAAGAATTTAGCTGACTTTTATCATCTCTTTGCTAGCAGTAGACACAAGAGTGAGGCTATGAGGACTTCTGGAAAATGTACAATTATAACCTTTGGATAAAAACAGAATAGGGCTCCCTAGAAAAGGTTAAAATAATTTTTTAAGGGGCTGGAGAGATGGCTCAGTGGTCTAAAGCACCTACTTAGAACAAGCTTAGCAAAGCATCAGGGACCGCGGTTCAATCCCCCAGCACCACATGCCAGCCAGGGCCGCCCCCTGGTGGGCTGAGCTGGCCACACACACACACCCCTCTCTCTCTCTCTCTCTCTCTCTCTCTCTCTCTCTCTCTCTCTCTCTCTCTCTCTCTCTCTCAAATAAATAAAAATAAATAAAAAATAATAATTTTTTAAGAAAAGGAATGGATGGGGCCGGGGAGATGGCTGAGTAGAATAAGTGCTTGCCTGGCAAGAAAAAGGGACTGAGTTCAATCCCCAGTTCTGAAAAAAAAAAGGAATGGATGAATGGAAAATTGTAAATGTAAAAATGTGTGGAAATTTGAAGTCTACTAATAAAGTGAGCCAGACTAAAAGTTAGCTAACAGGAAGTGATTCCAATGTGCATTGGGAGGAAGCTGGAGAAGCAGATTGTGGTGTTTTCATTCAAAGAAGTGCTATTCAGTAATAGAAAAGAATTGACTTCTGCTAGTACATGACACCGGATGAATCTCAGCACTATTAGGAGGAGTGAAAAAAGCCAGGCACAAAACAATATATACAATATGATTCCATTTGTATAAAGTTCAAACACAGTCAAAAATAACCAAAGTCAATGAAACTCAGAAGAGGGGTGGTGACTTGGAGGAAATGGAAAGAAGCACAAGGTGACTTGGGTAATAATGATATGGGTGTGTGCATTTTTCTCTTTCTGTTTCTTTTTTTTGTTTGTTTCTTTTGTTTTGTTTTATTTTGTTTTGTTTTTGTCTTTCTGAGACAGGGTCTCACTATGCAGTTCAGGCCGGCTTTAAGCTCACTCTGTAGTCCAGGCTGGTCTCCAACTTGTAATGATCCTCCTGTTTTGCTGACCAAGTGCTGGGATTACAGGCATGTGCCACCACAGCCAGATGACATTTCTGAAGAATATAAAAGTATATATTTAAGATCTGTGCCTTTAACTGATTTAAATTATTCATATATATATATATACATATATATATATAATTTAATTAATTAATTAATTTTGCAGAACCGGAGATTGAACTCAGGCCCTTGTGCTTGTCAGGCAAACACTTATTCTACTGAGCTCTCTCCCGGTCCCTCTCAAAAAATTATTTCGAAACTTCAAACTTCAAAAATATTTCAGAATCAGCGGATCAACTGTACTTTGAAGAATCTATTTGGTGCTTCTTTCAAACTGAATTTTTTGCTTTTTTTGAGACAAGGGATCACTAAGTAGAGGTGAGTTTCGGTATTTTTTGCTTTTTAAGTAATTCATTCATTTTATTTAAATTCTCACATTTAAGTGTGTGAAGTTGTTTGTAGTAGTCTTTTATATTATTTTAATTGCTACAGAGTCCTTTGTGAGGTCCCGCAGGCACCATGAGAAAGTACAGACCCAACCAGCAGCTTCACATATTCTAGTACTGCCCTAACAAAGTTACAGGGTGACAGACAAGTATAGAAAACTCCCACTGAGAGAGTGTGAATTAGGCATACACCTCTTGAGAAGTTTAAACTCAGCCAGGGAAGAAGACAGGCCCTGCCTTGCATAGTGAGAAAGCAGGTCTAACAAGTGCTGCCGTTAAGTTCCACAGTCTACTGGAACCTTTGGCCCATGGTTCCTATAGCAGAGATCAGAGGGCTGATGTTTTTTGCCATCTACCAGCACGAGCAAAGGCAGCTTGAACAGGTCTTATAATCTAGGAGAAATGGACAGAGAAGCCTGGTACATGGAGGGGATCTCACAAATCCACAACCCTTAAACTGTGGGAAAGAAAATATGTCTTACTGGGGGTTGAGGAGATAGCTTGGAAGTCTAATTACCTGCCTGGCAAGCACGAGGACCTGCGTTTGATACCTGGTATCTCACAACTTGCTGGCCCCAGAATCCTGGGCACTGAAACCAGGCATGGGGGTGCACATCTGCAATCCCACTGCTGGGTAGGCTGAGACAGGAGATCACTACGAGTCTGAACAATTCTGTTCATTCCTCCGTAGGATACCCTGTCCCACCTTTAGCTCCTCCTTCTCATCTGCCATTGATTAATTTTTAAAATTTTACTTTTTTAATTTTCCAGTTCCCCAGGCCCTCTTTTACTAGTATAAATATTAAGCTTATGAATCTTAAGAGAGCTAATTAATTCTATGCTATTAGTGTTGAATACTATGCTATTATTAGCAAAAATAAAGTTTTTTCCATTTAGTAGATATTTGCTGTAGGTCAATATATGGCTATACTGTGTTATAGCTCTCTTTTCAATATTTAGAAGATGTACACTGTTTGTAGGTTATATCATTATAGTAGTTTGTCTTTGATGCTATTATTATTTCTGATTTTATTACTATAGCCAAGGTGACATAAATTCCTATTCACCAGTTGTCTCTGGATGCCAATATCTCGATTGCCTTTGTGTCATTAAAGATACTGTGGCCAATTCCTGAAGAAATGCGCACTGGGCCAAATACTATGCAGCCTTCTCTCCCATATAAATGAAGGTATCTGGATCCTGGGACAGAGGTAAAGGTCAACAGTTAGATATGGCCAAGGGGCATCACTGAAAAAAGCAGTGTATTAACTAAAAGGTCTCCATACTAGCAAAAAGTTTTGTATAATATTCAACTTGCTAGCCTCAGTGCAAGAAACTCACAAACAAATACATAGAAACATGAGGAGACAAAGTGAGAAAATGACTCCAAAATCTCCTCTCTAAAGCTGGTCCATGGGGCACTGAAAAGGAGGAAATCAAAAGCCACAGAGCAGAATTATTACAAAGGATAACAGAGCAGATAACAAACTTGATAAATAAGGCACCTGGGAAGCTCAAGGAAGATATAACTAAAGGGATAATTGGCCTAAAAAGCAAAATGATCATCAAGTCCACATATGACACTTACAAAAATCTACTTGAGCTAAACAAAGTGATACAAAACATGAATGCCTAGAGCATAAAAAATTACGGAATTATAGTCTCAAAAATATAGTCCAGAATTTTATAGACTTATAGTCCAGAAAAAATACCAAAGAAAAATGTAGAAAACTGAAAATCTATTGATAATTATGGGAAGTAAGGGCTGGGGATACAGCTCAGAGGCATAAGTGCCTGC
The DNA here is from genome assembly GCF_000260255.1 of Octodon degus. Classification (NCBI taxonomy): domain Eukaryota; kingdom Metazoa; phylum Chordata; class Mammalia; order Rodentia; family Octodontidae; genus Octodon; species Octodon degus. Next base: position 84,003 of record NW_004524743.1, read on the forward strand.
CTAGGAAACAGTCCTGAGTTTAATCCCTGGCACCGGAAAAAAAGTACACAAAAAGTATGGGCACCAGAAGTGACCAATGTGAGGACAGAGTGTCAGAACTAGAAGACAGGGAGGGTGTGAGTGAGCAATTTATGAGAGATACTTTCAAAAACCAAAATAACATGAAAAATGATTAGTCAAATTAATGAAAAATCAGAGACAGCACAAAGGGCATTAAAAGGCCCTATTCACTGAAGTGAGAGCAGAAAGCTTTGTAAATAAGGGAAAACATTTAACATACAACAAATGAAGCTTATAGATGCCCAAGCAGTCCTGATCAGAAAAGAATCTCTCCAGGATGCATCACAGTCAGAACTCAAGAAGTTGAGCAGAATCTTAAAGGCAGTTAAAGAAAAACAAAGAGGACCAGGAATGTAACTCAGTGGCACAATGCCTGCCTGGCAAGCACAAGATCCTGAGTTCAATCCCTGGATTAAAAAAAAATAAGAAACAAAATCCAACAGTGTGTAATATATACACAAAACACATTTAAAATGAAAGGAAATGTCCAGATTAAAAATCACAGAACAAGGAGCTGGGGAGATAGCTCAGTAGAATAAGTGTTTGCCTGACAAGCACAAGGGCCTGAGTTCAATCCCGGTACCACCAAAAAAAAATCACAGATCATAAAATATTATCCCATGAAAAGGAAACCTGAAAACAAGCAGGAACATTTATACTATTTACAGACAATGTGCCCTGCAAGCCAAAACTGATCAAAAGATGCAAATATTACTACATATTGACCAAGGGAACAATCCAAAAGGAGCAGATAATAATTATTAACATATAAGCAAAGAATAATTGGATACCCATCTTCATAAAAGAAAACATAAAAGATAAGAAATACAAACACAGTTATAGTCAGGCAACTCAGTGTCATACAATCACAGAGTTCAACTAGAGAAAAAAAATTATTAGAATTAAACCAAACTTTCAAATAATGAACTTGATACATATCTAGATTGTTCAATCAAACAACAGAATGTACATTCTTTTGAGCAGCACATGGAACTTTTTCCAAAATAGACAACAGACAAGCCAATAAAGTATGATTAAGTAAATGGAAAAGAATTGAAATTATACCATGCATATTATGAGATCATAGAGCAATGAAACCAGAAATTACCAAGAAAAGAAATCACAGAAATCATGCAAACACATGGAAATTAAATAATGTAGTCTTGAATAACAAGTACAGTCCTGTAATCAGTGGATTACAGAATGAAAAAACCCAGTTCCTCTAACTAAACAATAATGCCAGTACAATGTATCAGAACTTATAGGACACAATGAAAGCAGTCCTAAGGGGGAAGATTATAGTGGTGCCTGCCCATATCAGAAAAAGAGTAAACCCATATAAATAACCTAATGATGCACCTCAGGGCTCTAGATAAATAAAAACACTCTAAAACCAAAACTAATACAGAAGGGCCAGTGTTATACCTCAGTGGACCAAGTGCTTGATTAGGTAAGCTCAGGGGTTAGGGTTCGATCCCTGGCACTGCATGCCATGCCAGCCCTGCCCCAGGCACGCTGAGCTGGTGATGGAGTCTGGGCATGGTGGTACACGCCCGTAACCCCAGCACTAGGGAAGCAGAAATCAGGAGGATGACTATGAGTCTGAGCTGCGTAGTGACACCTTTTTTTGTCAAAAAAGACAAAACTAGTACAAAGAAGGAAATTGTAAAGATCAGAGTAGAAATTACTGAAATAGAGTAAAAACAATAGAAAGAATCAATGATCAAAGAACTGCTTCTTGAAAAGAATGAACAAAATAAACATACCTTTAAGCCAATCTTACCAAAAAGATAGAAAAGACCCAAATCATTCCTTGTACTGTAAACATAGAATATAAAAATAAAAACTGAAACAAAAGCCAACACTCAAAGGACCAAACCGTGCAATACTGAATCCGTGCTGAAACACAGAAGAACATTAAAAATATGTAAAGTGAAAAAGATAATCACAAAAGGCTACCTATCATTATTTATGATTTGATATATATGGATTGTCTGGAGTAGGCAAATCTATAGAAACAGAAGCTGGTCATTGTCAGGGCTGGTGAAGTTGGGGGAAAATCTGGAGCAACTGTCAGTGATGACAAGGTTTCCTCTCAGGGGTGATGCAATATCCTGAAAGCAGAGTGTTGTGATGGTCATCAACTGTTGTGAATATATGAAACATCACTGAATTGTACCGTTTAAAAGAAGAATGGTATAGTATGGGAATTCCATAGCAAGAAAATGTTTCTCCCAGACAATAGCTAATATATTCAAATAACTACGACAGTACAACATTATATTTCACAAGAAGTGCAAATGCTAAATGGAGTCGCCAAGATTTTTTTTTAATGTTTTGGTACAGGGTCTCATTACACAGCTGGGAGTCATAGTGATCCTCTTGTTTTCAGCCTCCCCAGTGCTGGAATTACTGGTGTGAGCTGCCATGCCCAGTCTCCGGAGCTTTCATGACACACCCAGGGGCTGGGTTGGTGCAACATGTGGTGCCAGGAATCAAACCTCAGTCCCAGGCCGAGGAGATGGCTCAGTAGAATAAGTGCTTCCCTGGCAAGCGCAAGGGCCTGGGTTCAATCCCTGGTTCCGAAAAACAAAAACAGTAACAATAACAACAACAACAACAAAAAAAAACTCAGTCCCTGTGCTTGCCTAAGCAGGAGCTTAGTCCACTGAGCTATCTTGCCAGTTTGAGCCTCAGGATTTTGAGGACAGCCTTCAAAATATTGTAAGATCTAGGTCATCCTGAATTACACAAAGAGACCTGGGCTGAACACAAAACATGCTGGCAGTGGGGCTGCCTACCTGGAAGCTAGCACTGGGGGGGTTGAGGCAAGAGAATCTCCAAGAGTTGGAAGTCAATGTGCTATCCCAACAGAGTTTGAGGCCAGCCTGAAATACAGAGGGTGACCTGGTCTCACACACAAAACAAGCAAACCATGATGGTGCATGGCTGGAAGTCAGAAAACAGGAGGCTGAGTCAGGCTGATCTCCCAGAGTTGGAAACAATGCTGTGCTACATAGTGAGGTCAAGGCAGCATCAATTACACATAGAGACTGTGCCTCAAAACCAAAACCTGCTGGCCTTGGTCATACAGGCCTGTAATACAGTAGTCCAGAGGCTTAGGTTGGAGGATTCCCATGAACTGGAGGCCACCCTGTGCATCCTAGTACCATCAAGGCCATCCTAAATTATATAGAGGCCTGGTCTGAACACAAAACATGCTGGAAGTGAGGCACTATCTTTGGAATCTAGCACTGGGGAGGCAGAGACAGGAGGATCTTCAACATTGGAGTTCAGCCTTGCTCTACATGGGGTTCCAGGGAAGCCTGAATTAGAGAGAGAGAGACCTGGTGTGAAGAATCAAATATGCTGCATGGGTGGGGACATGCTTGTAATCCAGAGGCAGAGGCAGGAGGGTCCCCTTGATTTTGAGGACAAGCTGAACCACATCCAGAGCTCCAGGCAAGCCTCAATTATGCAGCCCAAAGTTTTCTCAAAAGCAAAAATCTTGGGTGGGGAGTTGCAGCCATGTAATAAATCATGGGGAAGGCTGAGGCAGGAGGATCCCTGGGAGTTTGAGGCCAGCCTTCAAAACATAAGACCTAAGTGATCCTGAATTACCGAGAGAGGCCTGTCCTGAACACAACACATGCTATCTTTGGTGTTGGATGTCTGTTACTGAGCACTGGAGAGACTGAGATAGGATGATCTCTAAGACATAGAGTTGAAACTCACTCCCTATGGGGTTTGAAGCCAGCTGAATTATAGCAACCTGGTATCACAAACAAAACATAATGAGCCTGGTGGTACACAGTCGTGAGTCAGAAATCAGGAGGCTGAATCAGGATGATCTCAAGGAGTTGGAGCCCATGCTACAGTATACAGTGAAGTTGAGACCAGCATGAATTGCATTGCCTCAAATCCAGATCGTGCTGGCTGTGGAGGTACTGGCCTGTAATAAAGTACTATGTAGGCTGAGACAGGAGGATCCACATGAATTGAAGGCCACCCTGTGCTCAATAGCATCATGGAGGCCAGCATGAATTATACAGGGTGACTGGGTCTGAAAAATAGAACAGGCTCACTGGCGTGGGGCATGCTTGTAATCCAGATTTAGGAAGGCAGAGGCAGGAGGATCTGCATGAGTTCGAGGCCAATCTGAGCTACATCATGGGATTGAGGCCAGGCTTAAATACACAGTGTGAACTCATTTAAAAAACATATGAGGTAATAAAACATGTGGGAGGCTGAAGCAGGATGAACCCCAGGACTTTTTTTATGTATTTGGTACAGGGTCTCACTACGCAGCTCGGACTCATAGTGATCTTCCTGTTTTCAGCCACCCTCCCCCCTCACCCCAGTGCTGGGATTGCAGACAGGAGCCACCACACCTGGACTAGGTGGCTGGCTCAGCGCGCCCAGGGATGGGGCCGGAGCAGCATGTGTGCTGGGATCAAATCCTGGTCCTTGCGCTTTACTAAGCAGTCATTTAGTCCACTACACTATCTCACCAGCCTGCCAAGATTTTTAAATGTCCACTGTTTTCTAAATTTATGTCATTAAAAGAATTCCCAGAGAACTTTGCAAAAAAAAAATCATGGTCATGGACCTCTCCAGAGAGGATTTAGATTCTTGATTATAATCAGATGTAGGTCTAGAATGATGTGTGTGATCTTCTCTTTTAACACTACCGGAGTGATTCTGATGTTCAAGCAAGTTTGGGACATAACCCTAGATGATGGTGGACCACTGAAGCTCTCTCCTCCTGCAAAAACTTATGGAATTTTCTGAAACATCTCTTTATTTTTGTACCTTATTGGAACACAATTTTGTCAGAAATTTACCACACTTTTGTAAAAAGCAATTAAATATTATCATATCTGAGCTGTGTAAAATAACGGGGAACAATGTGCTTATTTGTAAAGCCCATTTGATGTTGTCTAATTAATGTCTCTGTTGTTAGTTCCCATCACTAATAGTTGTGAATTTGTGTATATTTCTAAATGCTTTCTCACTGTTTTTTGACCATTTTGTACTTTTTTATCCATGTCTAGGATGTTTCTAACATTTGTATCACTTAAGCAATGTTTTTCAAAATAGAAAATCTGTCTTTGACTTTAAAAAAAAAAGAACTTCAAGGAATAAAGAAAAAGTACACTTATCCATAGAATCTCTTACTTCCCAGAAATAACATCTGCTAATACTGTGATGTACATACTTTCAGACGTTGTATACATGTATGGGGAGTGGAAGCACGCTACACTCTCACCATCTTCACCTAATATGGTTAACATCTTTGTGCTTCAGTGCTTTAAAGGGCTACCTCATTTACCTAAGGATTGTATAAGAATTCATTCACGTATATACTATAATTTATGTAATCATTACTCTTTTCAGAAACTAAAGTTATTATAACAACCATTGTTGGGTTTTTATTATCTTGTTTAGTGAAATTCTGTATCATTTCTAATGACTTTTTGTTATTTTTTATTCTCTCTTTTTTATGTATTTGGTTATTACGGGGTCTCACTACACAGCTTGGACTTGTGGTGATCCTCCTGCTTTCAGCCTCCCAAGCACTGGGATTACAGGCGTGCGCCACCACATCAAGACTCTGGCAGGCTCAGCCTGCCCTGGAGGCAGGGCTGGTGCAGCGTGTGGTGCCAGGGATTGAACCATGGTCCCTGTGCTTGCCTAAGCAGGTGCTTTACTATGCTGAGCTATCTCACAGGTCCCATATTTTTATTTGTTTATTTATTTATTTGTTTGTTTGTTTATTTTGACCAAACCAGGGATTGAACTGAGGCCCTTGCACTTGCCGGGCAAGCCCTTATTCTACTGAGCTATCTCCCCAGCCCCCTTTTATTCTTTTTTTAAAAAAACTAAAGTTATAATCTGTTTTGTTGTTATTAGTTTGGTTGTTTTTTTTTTTTTGCTTTTGGAATAAACATTTAAGCATTTGAAAAATAAAATAATAAATGTAATAGGAAGAAATGTAGAACATATTTATGACTACATATTAGAGAGATCTTCTTAAACCATGAAAAGAAACCCACAAATCATACAGAGTATGCCAATTGAACTTGCTGGTAGAAAAGTTACAATCTTGAACTCATATAATTAACAATGTTAAAACAAGCATTCACAGCTTGGATTACATGAGTTGCAACACAGGAGAGAGATAATAGTGTTACTGGATAAGCTCATGGAAAGTACTAAGAAAAACTCAAAATTCAGCAACAAAGTGGATAAAGGACATGAGTCCATTCATAGAAACTGAAATACAAGCGGTCCATGAACATGAAAAGCTCTTCAATTGCTCTAATTAAATAAGTGCAAACTAAAACAATGCAATAGCATTTTTGCCTATTACCTTTGCAAAAATTTTCAATGATTATTGGGGGAAAGTGGGGACTTACTGTTTTAAAGGCAAACTTTGCTGCAACCACATTAAAAGGACAATTTTGCATTCTCTCCCAATATTTAACTTCTATACATCCTGTGATCCAGCAGAACAGTACTTATTACTGTAAGACAAATTAGCAAAACTTTGAAGGAGCCAAATGTTTTTCAACAGGGAAATGATATTGCAACTTTTAAAATAAATGAAGTAAATCTATCATGTAAATATCAAGGAAGTAATGTTTGATTTAAAATAAAACACTAAACTGTAGAATGATATGTGTGCTATTATCCTGATTTTTAAGTTAATGAAAATTGAACTGAGGGCCTTCGAATTGAGCTACAATTTCTAGCCCCTTAAAAGCTTTCATTAAAATTTTGGACAAAATCTCCTTAAATCACTATATTGCCCAACTTATATTTGAACTTGTGATGTTCTTACCTCAGACTCTCAAAGTCCTTGAATTTCAGGAGTATGCCATGCGCCTGGCTTGATCTTATTTTTGTGAAACTATTTTTAAACCTGTATATAGTGTATATGTGGTATATATAGATATATCGATATAGATATAGATATAGATATAGATATAGATATAGATACATATTTCTAGGGCTGGTCAGATAGCTCAGTGGACTAAAGTGCCTATTTAGGCAGAGCACAGAGACTGGGGTTCGATCCCTTGCATGCTGTGCCAGGCCCGCCCCTGGGGCGTGCTGTGACTGGGCGTGGTGGGAGTCTGAAAACCGGAGAGTCACTATGAGTCAAATCTACATAGTGAGACCCTGTACTAAAATGTAAAAAAGCATATACATATATATATATATATATATATATTTCTGTGTATTTGATACACATATTCATACATACCTAGAATACACACACACACACACACACACATGCACACACACACACACACACACACACACAAATACACACTTAACTACAAAAAATATCTGGAATGTAGTGCCAAATGTGAACTACCTCAGATGAGTAAAACATGTAATTTTTGTACACATTTCTGTTTGAACAAATACAACTTGGTTACAATGAAAAGAGAAAACATAATTTCTGCAAATATATTCTTATCAATGCATATTCAACATATATTTAGAATGTATATGCATATTTAGGATGTAGACTATACATTTGAAATTTCATCTAGAAGTTTTTTTTGTGAAAATTGGCAGTTTTAGAGCACTTTGATATAAACTCAAAGCTGAGCTTTAGCTTAATCTGGAGGGAGATTAGAACCAGAGAGAAGGAGAGATGACCAAGATACCTTGGAAAGGCCAATCAGTAGGACCTAAGCAGTAATTGTATGTAAGTGGAGAGGCAGGGTGAACGAAGAATAGCTCAGAACCCAAAGGAACTTTGGAGATAGCATTAACTGAGGCCAGGAAGCTGGAGAAGCTGATTTTAAGGGGAAACTATGACCTCAGTGCCTATAAAGACTTTTTAAAAATCTAATGCTACAAAATCAATGACCTTTGAATTTAGTGGCTTGAAATAACAATAATTATTTTTTAAAATAACAGTAACCTTTTATAATTTCTATGAATTCTATGATGTAAGAATTCACACATAGTGTTATGCTGAGCTGTAGGGGACTCAGGTCAACAATTTCTGACAGTGCCAGTCAAGCGGAAGACCCAATACTATTATGGACTACTGGACTCTTTTAGAATATTTTGCTGAGTCAACACACCTATAATATTCAAATGACGAAACTAAACAAAAAAGGGATACAGATGAATGTCCATTTTGTATCTGTGTATTCAAAATGGTTAGATAGATATATAGTTACATTCTCTTAATGAATAGAGGGATTTATTCTAATAGTGTTTGTAAATAGGATATCATGTCTGCATCTTGTACAGCAATTAACCACTAGGAAATAACCACTAGAGAGTATGCAATGTGTTAATTATTGAAACTGTCCTACCAATTTGAAAAAAAAAACCTATACCAAATAAATAAGTAAATAAGTAAAAGATTTAAAGAGAAAAAAAAAAAGAATTCACACATAGTCCCTGGCTGGTGGCTAGACTGGGGCCTCTTTCACGCACGTGTCTGTGACATCAGATTAGTGGCTGATGTCAGCTGGCAGTCTGTCTGGGACTGTCAGCCAGAACACCACGTTGTGATCTCTTCACATATCTTGATTTCCTCACAATATTAGGGACAGAAGCGATCTGGATGAAACGACATTGCCATTAGGATCTTGCCTCAGTCATCACAGAGCATTGCTTCTGCTATGTGACACTGGTCTGGGTCATAAGAAGCCTAGATTCTGCCTCCCCGTGGGAAGCGTGGTGCTAACATTGTGAGAGCATGGGTGGTGGGAGAAATGCAAAGGTGTGGCCATTTCTGGAAAATAAATCTGAAGGGAATTCACAAGGAAAGGGGACAGCCGTGAAATGGGGACACTGGCCAGCAAAGGGGACCTACGCAGGCTGCCAGCTGTGGCCTTGGTACACATGAATCAGTTTCAAGGCCTCAGAGCCTCTCCTACTAGTTCGTTGTCCCTTTGTCCTGAGATGTCACCCTTCTTTTTGTCACTAAGTCTTCTTCATCCGGGACAAAATTGGTACCACCGCTTGCAGGAGACTTTCTCTAACAGCTGTGTGGCTGTGTCTCAGCCATCTGCGCTCACATAGAAAGGTGTGCAACTCTCTGAGCATTTGGCCACACTATGCCAAAGAACGTCTGCCTCACGAGAAGCCCACCAAGGCAGGAATCGCACCTTGTTTGTCTTTTGGCCCCAGGCATGTAGCACAATGCCAAGCAGAGCTGGCCTCAGTAAGTCAGTGGACAACTGAACATCAGTAAAAGGGTCTATCCTGGGGCGATGCAAGGCTACCCAGCTCCGCTCCGAAGAGCTCTTCCAGGTCCTCGTGGGAAGTGGGAAAAGGGAAAGACTAGCCATACATTTGGGAAGAATGAAGTGATTAATGACAGATAAATTGGCTATAGTTCTTGCTACACCTAAGCAAAAGTGCCATTCTATTTTTACTTCTGTGTGTGTGTGTGTGTGTGTGTGTGTGTGTGTGTGTGTAGGCTTGGAACTAAACCCAGGGCCTCACACATGCTAGACAAGCTCTTTAAACTGAACTGCATCCATAGCCTTATTCCTACATCTTAATGGACACATTTTAACATGTATTTATTGTTGCTATTTCTTTATTTAGTGCAGGGTCTACAGGGTCTCACTACACAGATTGGACTCATAGTGATCCGCCTGTGTTCAGTCTCCCACTCAATGGGATTACAGGCCCGTGCCACCACTCCCAGTCTCAATCACCAACTCAGCGCACCCCAGGGCGGGACCAGCATAGCACACCAAGGAATGAAGCCCAGTTCCTGAGTCTGCCTAAGCAGGTGTTTTAATCACTGAGCTACCTGGCCAGCCCTTTAAAAATGAAATCTGTTTTTTTAAGTTGTTTTCTTTTTTCTTTTTTGCAGGGTCTCACTATGCAGTTTGGACTCATAGTGATCTTCCTGATGTTTGCCTCCCTAGTGCTGAGATTACAGGCATGCACCACCAGTTAATGGGTCTAGTGTTCAGTTTAGAGAGCTTGTCTAGCATGTGTGACACCTGGACTCCATCGCTGGCTCAGCGCTTGCGGGGACACTGCCGGCATGGCAAGTAGTGCCCGGGATCGAACCCCTGCGCTTACCTAAGCAAGCGAGCTATATGCTGGCCCTCAAAAAGAAAATCTTATTAGAGATATTCTATTATCTTACTCTTGTCTTATATAGGGTTTTGTTTTTTTGTTTTGTTTTGCTGTACTGGGGATAGAACTCATGACCTTACATTTGCCAGGCAGGCGCTTATGCACTGACTTATCTCTCCAGCCCATATAGGGATTTTTTTTAATGCATTTAGTACAGGGTCTACAGGGTCTCCCTACAGAGATCGGACTACACACTGTGATCCTCCTGTTTTCAGCCTCCCAAGAGCTGGGATTACAGGTGCCTGCCACCAAGCCCAGTCTCATCGCACCGTGGGGGCGGGGCCAGCACAGCATGCCAGGGATTGAACCCCAGCCACTGCATCTGCCTAAGCAGGCACTTTAATCCACTGAGCTACCTGGCAGGCCCATGTTGTTAATTTTTTGAAAGAAGCCTTAAGGAAAAGAGGGAAGAATGATGAAACTTACACATTAGCAGGGATGAAAATGTTCCTTTATCAGCGTCAATGATTTGGTATAAAAGCTAGCTAAGAATTTTTCACACTGCTGATCCTTCCTATAATTTAAAAAGGAAACAAAAGCTGTGTGAGCCTTGGATACTAAATATGATACAAAGGGCCTACACCAAGGGAACAGCACTCAAGTGATGTAGAAAAAGTAAAACTCTGACAGGACTTCATGGCAAGGTGAATGCAGAGAAAGACAGACGGGGGAGGATTCCAGATTTCTGGTGGCAAGCTTTCCTCCCACTGCTTTCAGTCACTGTCCACGTCGCGTGCACTTCTGGGGCTACCCACACAATGATGCAGCTCTTGCCGCACAAGTTCCTGCCCATTGCACACCGCAGCAGCCACAGGGGCGTGAGGTCGCAGTCAGAGAGAGCTGCAGAAGACCTGAAGGAGCAAAACAGATTTCAGGGCCTCAGCCCCAAGGCTCCCACACTTGGACTTGTGACAAGAAGTTATCCAAGTGGCAAAACCCGTTGGGGAGCTTGTGGAGGAACTGCCTTGGGCAAAGTTTCAAGACTGGCTATTTTTATTTTTAGTCTACACCACCTCTCAGAGTAACCAGGCCTATAAATGTCCATATAGCTTGCTGTGCCTAGGCCCAGGGCAGAAGAGTGCAGCTAAAAAAGGATTGCTAGGTCTTGTGCTAGGCACTCACTTGCCCTCACTGGTAGATGCCCTGGACCTCACTTCAATGTGGGGGGCATCTCACCATCATCACCACAAGCCCTCCTCCCACCAGATTTTAGAAAGTTTCCCTGAGCACATGTAGATCAGTAAGTACCCATAGGTGGGTCACACAAAACCCGGATCTATACCACCCAGAGGGTGGGCTACCCCAGGTTGGGCTGGAGGGGCTAGCCTTTGGGGAAATGTAGAAGTGGAGCCTCCAGCTCACAGTGCTACCTGCAGTTGGTCCACTCACTCATACTCTCCCTTCTCGGGCCTGGCTCCCTACGCTCCTCTGCCGGTGACCTGGTCCTCTGCTGGGCTTCTGCTACTGCACATCTGAGGCCTAAGGCACCTGCCATACTTCCTTCCACTCTGGTATTGTTCTGGCAGCATGGGGAAGGGGAGCTTGGGCTTGAGGTCAGCTGACGGACCCATCTCCTTAACTTTGCTTTGGAAGAATAGGCTCTACCTCGCACCTCACACCTCACACCTGAGATAAGGTGTGCAAAGTGCAAGCCTGTGCCTTTCACATACTGACACTGTAGGAATGAAGTGCTTGCCTCTCTAGGGTATTCTCTCCTAAAATCTCCACAACAGCTTCTCTCCCTCCGGAGGGTAACTTTTGGCCTTCGTGACATGAGCTGGTCCCCTATTTCTACTTGCGTGGCCCACAAGCAACTCAAACTCACATTGTCTCCATGAACACAGGCTGACCCTCCACCTTTCTTTATCTTTTCTATAGATGCACCCACAGCAGACATACTAGATAGCTACTTGTTGATTTTTTATCTGTCCCCAGTGGCAGGGATTTGGGCTTGTCTTGTTTGCTGGTATCTGTCTAGCATTTGTACCGATAGTTGCACGTAGTTGATGCTAAATAAATACTTGTTGAATGGACCTCCTGTGCCATAGGCTTCTCTCCCCTTGTCCTTCATCTCAGCCCACAATGTCCCTCCTGTCCAAGCCACATTACCAGCTGTCCTTTACTCCTTCCCCCCATATCCTAGATTTAGTCCATGGTGAGGACTGGACTGTCCTCCTGCTGGAGGTACCTGGCACCTACCCGCACCCTTCACTCAATCCCTTGGCTGTCACTAAAATTCATCTCACTAGTTTCCTGAACTAGACACCATGCCTATAATCTGGACTGCATTTAAATGTTCTTGCTGAACCCATTTTCCATGTTGCGCATGGGCTGATACCCAAACAGGATCTGGGGAGAGATCTCTACTGGTTTCTTCTTACCTCCAGGACAGAATCCAACTCCCTATAGAGCCAGTTGGGCCCTGCCTCACCTTGTCTCTGCTCACCTCTCTCCCCATCCTAGCCCTCCCCGCAGCTTTCTTGCATCCGGGCCATATAGAGCTTCCCTTTTATTCTAAAGTCCCACTTTAATGTCTCTCACCCACCTCATGGATCCTTGCCTAGTATGCTCCCTTCTCCCCTTTAGCATTCCTCAACCCTCCATCAGTCCTTCTTCACCAGGCCAATGCTCACGTGTTTAAAAGTGACACATTCAAAGGTAATCCTTCAGATAATCTCTAGAGGTCTTCCTGGCCTCTCCACCCTTCTAGAATATGTCTCTCCTTAGTATTTCCATACCATCCTGTATTTCCTTTCTTGCAGCACTTAATATAATATTGCATCTAGTCTTTTAATTTAGTCCCCATTAGAGTATGAACTTTAGGAGGGCATGGACTCTTCCTGCTTTTATTTAACACTTATGTAGCACTTACCCTGCGCTAAGCACTTCTATGAGCTCATTATAAATAGTAATTCATTTAATCTTCATAACAATCTTATGAGGTGCTATTATTGAGCCTTGCTACAGATGAGGAAGCTGGGGCAGAGGGAAGTCAAATAACATGCCCAAGGTCACATAGCTGGTAAATGGCAGAGCTTATTTGAAGCCCGCAAATCCAAGCTCTGAACTGCTTCAATATTCTATTTCACTTGCTTTATAGCGTATCCTCATTGCTTGCCCTATAGAAGATCCATCCACCCAAGAAATATCTGAGTAAAACAAACAAAGAATGACTGAGGTGCCCAGGGAGATAGTGCAGTAGAATAAGCACTTGTCTGGCAAGCGTAGGGTCCTAAATTCAATCCCTGGTATAGAAAAAAAAAATAAAAAAGAAAGAAACAAAGAAAGAAAGAATGACTGAATGAATTAAAGGTACAGAAATAAGACAGTCTGGGCCAGCCAGATAGTTCAGCACACGAAAGTGCCTGCCTAGCAGGCACAGCGGACCAGGGTTCAATCCCCTGCTGTGCCAGCCCCACCCCTGGGGCGTGCTGAGACTGTAATTGAGACTGGGTATGGTGGCACACATACCATAAATCCCAGCTCATGGGAGGCTGAAAATAGGAGGATCACTACGAGTCCAATCTGTGTAGTAAGACCCTGTAGACCCCGTATTAAATACATTTTTTAAAAAAGATGATAATCTCAAAAGGGGCAACAGTGAGTGGCAATGAGGTAGCCACAGAGCAAGCCAGGGGTTAAGCTTAGGAGTAAGTGAAGGGGAATGAAATTAATCCAAGGAGTAAGAAGACTTTAGGAAAAATTAAAGGTGATGAAAGGCAAGGTCAGCGGGGCTGGGGAGCTCAGCAAAGCAAGAACAAGTAGCTCTCCCATCAACAAAGGCAAATATAGACCAGACCAATGGACGTGGCCAGGGTCAGGCCACTGGGGACATCTAAGAAGTTTCCATGTGAGCTAGGGAGAAAAATGAAATTGCCTGGACTTGAGGGTGAAGGGTGGTGGCAGAAAGCAGGCTGGCAGATCTTACTCCCTTCCCCTTCCCCTCCAGCCATGAAATGCAGGATTTGGGAGAGAGTTAGGTAAGGCCTTCTTGCCAAGATGTGATTAGGGTCTGCTTAAAGGCACGAGAGAGCAAATCTTTGGAGAGTGAGAAGTCAAAGCAGCCTTTACCAAAACAAGGTGTCTCCCATGTGGTGATGCACCATGGCCAGACACATAAAATATAAAGATGAAGCAGTCTTCTGCCCTCACATGAAGGTAACGCAAGGAATGAAGCCCCAACATGGTTGGAATTCTTCCCTAAGAGGCATCTGGTGGCCCCAGACATAGGGCAGAAAGAGCTCCAGTGGTGAGAAAGAAAACTGAATTGACTTCTGGACTACTAATAAGAGCAGAGCTATGAAGAGGAAAGTTCCAGATCTCACAGGTTCAAAAAGCATGAGCAGACTAAAGAGAAGCAAGGTGGTTAGTGCACATCATAGGGCAGCATTTAAGGAAGCATTTCATTAGCCAAAGGCTTGACAGTAGAAAGAAGCCTGAAATTTGGAGCAGTGGGGATGGAAATGTGATTGGGGAAGCAGTGTGGCACCCCCAAACAGCCACTGGACAAGGAAGCATGAGTAGAGCACAAGAGAAGCTGCTGAGCTTAGGACAAGATGTCAATTCTAAAACTTGACCTGAAGGGGCCTCATGGGGCTCAAATCCAAAAGGCCCCAGGTTATCAGTACAGGGAGCTGGATCTACTATCCTGCCTGCGTAGGCTTTGGCAGATGGGGCAAGAAGGGCTGGCTTGGTAGCACTAGGAAAGGAGCCTCGGGATAACACCCAAGCACCTGGAAAGAGCGAAAGAATGAAAAGACGGTATACCAACAATTTCTTTTAACAACCATTTGTTCAGCAGATAGTCTGTACAAGGCATTGGTTACCAGCTCTGATGACTCTCAAGTAATTTACATCCTAGAAGGAGGGATAAGCCCATCCAAAACACAGATACCCTGCAGCACATGATGGCTAATATTCTGTAGTAGAAAAAGATATAGAAAGAACTCTGAAGTTTCAGTATTGACACGTGTCAAAGAAACACATCTGCACACTGTGTTGTATAGTGCAGAGTTCACTTTCCTCCAGAAAAAAGAGTGGCTTCTCGCTGAGGGCTTGGGGTTTAGTAAAATCAGGGTAAGTACATAAATCCACTGAGTTGTTACTTTGTCTATGTTGTCACTTCTGTATTTTTAATGAAATCTGGCTATTTTGCAGATTATGTGTCTACATCATTTCAATTTCATTTGAGATTATGCCAAAAAAATAACAAATGACATGCTTTGTTTGAAATAACTAAGTACACAGAAAGGCATCTGCCTGCTCCGGGGAGAATATCTTGTCCCCACCCAGAGGTCTACCCTATGAGGACTGCATGCACACAACCGCTGGAACATGGCTTGACTGAAACTAGCTGGGCTTCGGCAATGCTGGATAGTCATTCGTGAACCCTTTCTCTGCTATTCAACTACAGAGACCTCTTCAGAATACTTTTTTTTTGTCCTTTTGAGACCTGGTCTTGCTATGCAGTTCAGGCTGGCCTTGAGCTCTCATTCTGTAACCAGGTTGGCCTAGAACTCCCAGAAATTCTCCTGCTTCAGCCTCCCAAGTGCTGGGATTAAAGGTGTGTACTATCATGCCCAACTTGAATACTTCAATTATATATAAATTTTATATAGTATTTTAATATACACATACAGTATTTTTATATATAGTATAAAATATATATAGTACTATATATAGTATATAGATTGTGCTACATATACATATATATGCTATTATATATACAAATATATATTATACATATATATTAGTACTAATCAGAAATCTTCTGATTTGTGCAGGTATCATGGGACATATAATTCAAGAGGATTATGAGCTTGAGGCCAGTTTGGCAGCCTCAGTGACATAACAAAACCTGTGTTAAAAACAAAAGAAAGTAAAAAGAAAAGAGAAAGAAATTTTGTAGTTCTTTAACCAAAGGACAATCTATGCAACCACTTGACACAATCCCTTTAGTTGGCTGATTAATTTTTTGAAGTCAATTCTGAGTAATAACGTATCACTTTCAGCCGACCAGATAAATGTACCTTGCTGTCAAATTTGTGGTAATTTATTATATAGCAATAGGAAACTAATACACCAGTCCTGTCCTTTCAGCACCCTGGCCCATGTAGATACTGTCTTCCTCCAATATGATTTGTATCACACTGGAAAGGAGAGTGTCTAGTACCTCTTTTATCCTTATGTTCCCATTAATACCTTATACATCAGACAGGCCTGAAATGTAACATGTGGAGTACTATCTCTGGCTCTATCAGTGTTTACTAGAGAAGCAGGTACAACACAAGATGGTCAAGTATAAAAGAATTTACAAGATGAGTTTACAGTGACCACTCATAGAGTCAGATGAGGAAGAGTTCAGAGGGTCTGTCTGTGCATCGCAGACCAAAAATTTCAGTCCAAGGTCTGGAGCTCACTGCAGTGTCTGTGCCAGTCCATATCAGCAGGCCAGTGCATCTGTGATGGGAGGCTCAGGAGTCCGCCCTAGAAGCCAGGAGACCACATCTAAGGTGATGGTGAAGACTGGAGCTCCTCCAAAGAGACAGACAGTGATGGCCCTTCACCTCCTCTTCATACCATCCAGGTGCCAAGCCGCCTGCCCTAGGGCGGGGCTTCCACATCTTAGGGTGTGGAATTGCTGAGCCAATTTAGTTGAGCTTCTCTTACTCAAATTGACACAGTTAATCTATCATCACACTGGCTGAATTGTTTTTCACACCATTCCTCTCCATCTAGATTACCTCCCCGCCTTTTTTGTTGTTTGTTTTTTAAGATGGGGTCACATTATATAGTTCAGGCTGGCCTCCAACTGAGGAGATCTTCCTGCCTCAGCTTCCCAAGTGCTGGAAATACAGGCAAATTCTGGGATTACAGGGATGAGTCACCATGCCTGGCCCCCTTCCCTTTTTTTGTTTTGTTTGTGAAACCTTCTGAACTTCTAGACCATTTGACACTGGCTCCCATAGCAATTTTTATTTGCAACACTTGTTTGTCCTTGATTCAGACTGCCATGTGACCTCTTTTGAAATCTCATTTCTCTGAAATATTACTGAAGATATGGTGGCATATGCCTATAACCCCAGCACTTGGGAGACTGAGGCAGGAGGATTACTGGGAGCTCAAGGCCAGCCTGGGCTACACAGTGAGTTTCAGGTCAGCCTGAATTACAAAGAACATGTGCATAGGATATCTACATGGACTGTGCAAAAATTATATATATACAGGGCCAGGGAGATGGCTCAGTAGAATAAGCACTTCCCTGGCAAGCACAAGGGCCCGAGTTCAATCCCCAGTTCCACAAAAAGAAATTTTATATATACAGCTGAGCATGGTGGTACATGCCTATAATCTCAGCCCAGAGGAGGCTGAGGCAGGAAGATTGCTGTATGTTCAAGACCAGCTTGAACTACATAGCAAGATTATGTCTCAAAGACAACAAAAAATTGGCTTAAGATGGCCACTCTCCAAAAAGAAAAAAACCAGAACAGAACCATTATACATGCACATACAGTACATATGATTTTTCTCTTCCCATTGGTTTGAAGCCCAGCATTCTAGATAGTGCATAGCACATAGAAACATATAAATATATATATATATACATATATATGCATATATACATATATGCATATATACATATATGCATATATATGTATATATATATACTCTGTATTTAAAAATTGTGTCACCTGAAGTAGTCAACTAAGCATAATTGAGTCCTTTCACAGAGCCAGGTCTGACAGCATCCTTCATCCTTCCCCTCATCTCAGGAGGCTGCACTTGCCTTTACCAGAAATTGAATCCTATGCCATCTACCATAACTGCTTCAAAGACCAAGTGAGTCTCTCACAGATGCCTGGCACTTCCTGAGTGCTCAATAAATGTAAGTAAAAACGAAGCGAAGTTGGAAAGCCTCCCATGTGAAAAGCTGTGCAGACCCGACAGAGGCGGGATCGTCACAGGCAGGCCAGTGCCTTACAGAGCTCAAAGGAACTGAAGAAGTCAGTGCATACAAAAGGCCAGGTTAGCCGATGAAGGAATCCTTAGGTTGTCCTCTGTTCCTAAGTGCATATACATATACAAGAAATACAAGGCCAGCAAATGAAAAACAAATACTGATCAAGAGGAGGGAGGAATATGAAGGAAAACGAGTGAGTCTTCTAGGAAAGAAGTTTGCTACTTCTGAAGTTTTGGTCTTAGCCACTGGCCGGATGGATCGACCACAGTCAGCAAATCGCTTTCTGCCCTGCCTGCCCGAGCATCTGCCTCTGTACAACTGTCGCTCAATTCACTCCTTTCGAATCATTACCTCTGAAGAGCGCGAGAAAATTCATCCAAACCACCCAAAAGTATTTCTCCAAAGAATTCCAAGTCGTTTAAAGGCAAATCCAATCCTAGCAAGGGTCCTTAACTTTTCCCCTTACCCCCTGCAAGGGTTCAAACTTCAACTCCCAGGGTTCACCCAAGTCCCGCCTCTCGCTGTGTCATCTAATGAATATGCAAATATACCATAAATGACAGCCAATGGCGTGGATTCTAGTCACATGGTGCCGGTGGTAGGTGAGCAGACAGAAGTTGTGTGTCTGCGAACAGAGAGGGTTCTCAGTCTGGGGCGATCGCTCTAGGGAGAGCGGACGGACAGTTAGGCTGTAGTCCTGGCGGCAGCGGCAGCGGCAGCGGCGGCGGCGGCGGCGGCGGCGGCGGCAGCAGCAGGAGTGGTGGCAGGGGGAGGGAAAGGGGGAGGGCCCCGAGGGCTACACGCGCTTACACTTTCAAATTCCCTCGTTGGAAGAGGAGGTGGGGCTGCAGAAAGCGGAGGCCAGGAGCTGTCCCATCTGTCCTGTCCCGTGTGCCCTCTTCCGCTTGCTCCCTGCGCCCTGGCTCTGCAAGAGTTGAGGATTCGCGTGGCCTTACGTGGCAGTGAGGGCGAGAGGGCCGGGAGAAGGAGCAGAGCCAGGGGCGTGAGGAAAGATGCCCATCCTGCTGTTCCTCATAGACACGTCCGCCTCCATGAACCAGCGCACGGACCTGGGCACCTCCTACTTGGATATTGCCAAAGGCGCCGTGGAGTTATTCTTGAAGGTAAAGGGAGGGGAGGGTAGAGGCGCGGCTCCATCCTGAGGGGCGGGGAGAGGTGCTTCTGTAACGTTTGTATTGCCCCCCTTTTCCTACGCGACCCCCCCGTCACCCCTTGCCCCTCAGCTGCGCGCCCGAGACCCTGCCAGCCGCGGAGACAGGTACATGCTGGTTACCTACGACGAACCCCCGTACTGCATCAAGGTGAGCGAGCGGGTCGTCGGGAGGGCGGGGGTGGGCAGGCGGCGCGGGGCCGAAGGCTGCTACCTTGGCCCCGCCCGCGGCGGTCCTGCGGCGCCGGGCTGGGCGGGCGGAGCGTGGCTGTCAGCGGCCAGGGCAGAGCTGTGCGTCTGGCGGGGAGAACAGGCACAGGGGGGTCGGCCCCGGGCGACGCTGCAGGAGCGGTGCTCGTGGCGCGACGGCCGGGCCGCCTCGGAAGATGGCGGACATTTTGCTTTTGTATGAGGCCGCGAGAGGAGATCGAGGGCGCTGCTGAGATGGAAAGGAGGGAGGAGAGGGTGGAGAAGGAAGGAGGCCCCAGCCCTGCAGCCGGGACCGAGACGGGCCCGCCCCTTCGGGGTTGCGGCGCGGGCCGGCTGAGCGCGCGGCTCCGCGGGAGGTGCGGGGTTGGGCGCGGGCTTCCTCCAGCGCAGGCTCCTCCTCCGGCTCCCCTTTCCGCCCTCCCCGTCCCGACCTTCTTCCCCCCCTTGGACTCGGCAGCTTCTCCTTCTCCTCCTCTTCCTCTCCCTCCCCTCCCCTTCCTGCTGAGAGCGTGGCAGCCCTAGCCGCAAGCCTCCTCCGGCAGCTTTGCCGCTTTTGCACCCTGGGGCCTCGAACCCTCGCGCCCAGTGGGAAGTGTGCCCGCTCCAGGAGCTTCTCACCCGCAGGCCGGGGGTGCACATTTCACTGTTGCCCCCGCCTTGCTCAGGTTCAAACCTGTTCTCAGTTACCTTAGCGACCATTGCTGTTTCGCTGGAGATTGCAAAGCAATGACTTAAGGGAGAGATGCCCAAGCGGAAACCTCAAGGGGTAGAGCTTTTGAGAGACCTGTTTATTGGCTTTAGAAATTAGGTTTGTGCTAGTCGCGGAGGGATTCGTCCAGGGACACGCGAGAATGGAAGAGACTGTGAACAGTTAGCTAGTCAAATCCAAGGATTTCATTCTCGGGGTTCTGACCCACAGTAGAAAACTGCGGAGGACTTGGCCCTTGTGGGGTAGATCAGTTCCCCCATGATGAAGAGATAAGGAACTGCTTTGCCTGCAGCAGTTTGATAAAATGCATCTCCAATTGTTAAATCAAACTGTATAAGGTTCGCACTTTCATATTGAAATTGAAAGAATTATTGCTGTGATCCTTGACGTTTTTCAGTACTTTGTCCCTGCTGAGTTATACTGAGGTGCAGCCCGGGACGTGTTGTGATCCATTTTCATAGCTCGAGGTCAATGAATGGAACCTACCAAACAGAAAGGTTGCACTGGATATGTAGCTAAGCAGTAGAACACTTGCCTGTCCTTGGGGTCAGTCATCAGCTTGGGGGGCCAGGGGAGACTGTATCTGAAAAGTTGGCTAAAGAGGGTTCTTTCAGACATGAACCAGACAGAGACTTTAATTTGGGAACTCCTGGCTTCTGTTAACAAGATTAGTTGGTTCCTTTTAACACTGTTACTGTTTCACTGTTTGCCTTTAGTTTGTTTTAAATGTATTCAGAAAAATTGAGCAAGCAGACATCTTTGAAAATGCCATAAGCTTTTTGAAAGTGGGCTCACTATTTTAGAAGAGCAGATGCTTGCACATCCGGGATCTAATTCCGTACACCCTTTGACTACTAATACAGATAAGAACCGACCATTTGGAGTATGCTCATTTGAAAGCCCGTTTCTTAATTTGAAGTCGTAAAAAAGACAGACTATAAAGCAGTGTGCCTACGTTGTGTTTTTTTCAGAGGAACAACCTATTTAGCATTTTTCAAGTGCCAGGACTGCTAGTATAAAAGTAGTTTTGAATGTTTAAAATGTACTTTGGCAATATTTATAGTCCTTTCCTTTGGAAAAAATGTTTTGTTATTCCCCCTTAAGCATCATTACATCTTTTCACTTAGAATTGCAATCACATTGAACACATTAGTTTGTATTGTGCTTTTTCCACTTACCGGCTGTTCTGGGTTACTACATAGTTCTCATATTTAAATTTTTATTTACTTATTTATTTTTTTGGCGGAACCCGGGACTGAACTCAGGCCGTTGCGCTTGCCAGGGAAGCGCTTATTCTACTGAGCCATCTCCCTGGCCCTAAACTTTTATTTTTATTTATTTATTTATTTTGTATTTTAGGGAAGGGTCTACAGGGTGTGCAGGGTCTCATTACTAGATCGGACTTGTAGTGATCTATCTGTTTACAGCCTCCCAACAGCTGAGATTACAGGCACACACCACCATGCCCAGTCTCAATTGCGTCTCAGCGCGCCCTGGGGGTGGGGCCGGAAAGGCAGGCCCAGAATCCCGGGCCCTGCACCTGCTTGCACGCGCTTTAATCCACTGAGCTATTTGGCCAGGCCTTATTTTTAATTTTTTTTTACATTTTTGGTGTCAGGAATCGAACTTGGGCTCTTGCACTTGCCAGGCAGGCGTTTGTGCCACAGAGCTATATCCTGGGCTTATTAACATTTTTTAGTAGCTGTGTATCTTCTCTATATTTTCAGTGGACCAGAGGAAAAAAGTTGAATTTTATTTTTAGTGGAAATGGCATCTGTTTTCTTTGTCCTGCCACCTCATATAATAGGTTTTCCTAAAGGAAAAAGAAACTCCACTGTGTTTTGTTCTACCCTTATAGGTCAGATATAGGAAGATAATGCATATAATTTTAAATTATGAATCATTGATTGTTTTCATCTTAGTTTTTATGCTTCTGGGGTTTTTCAGGTTCTTGTGGGTGATAACTACATGTTCCAGAGAAAGACTAACGATCTAATGATGTTCTTGTCATTTTCTCTGTAGACCAGAATTGCTAATGATAGCTCCTATTTTGTTAATATTTTACTTTTCTGAGCCTCTTTTGGGTCATTCCTTCTTATTGTCCCCAACTTGCCACCCAGCACATGGTAACTATTTCTTTGCTCTCAGGATGTAGTTCACTTGGAAGGTCAGAAACTTTAGAGTACCTAGTAATTTTCTTAAAATTTGAACAGTCTTTGACTTGTTAATAGCCGTAAGCTAGGAGCTGAGTGTCTGTTTTCTGTCACACAGATTATCAAATGCGTCTTCCTTGATTGTCAGCAGGTACCTTAGTTCTTTCTTGAAGCTTCATTCTTCATTAGGGGCCTGAGTAGTTTTCAACACAGTGATGTTATGCTGGGTGGGATTTTCTTGGTAGTTTATTTATTTGCAGAATGCTGTGTGTGTAAGTTTCAGTTTCTCTAAGATTAGAGAACTGTTACAACTTTAACTCTCAGGTCTAGGATATCTTCAGCTTTATGTACCACAAAATGAATTTTATTTTTTGCTAGAAGATTAATTTCTATTGATAATGCATAAGGTATGAGTTGAGTGTTTGGTTGGGAGTTTTTCCCTTAACAGGCGTGCAACTATTCCCAGTATATCCACTTACAACCTCTGACAATAAATCTTGTGAAAAGTTACTGTGGCTGGAATTTTTGCTAATGTATGCTTTTGGGTATGTAAATACAGTATTTCACTGAAGACTTAGTGACTGTTCACTGCATGCTTCTTAGCACATAGCTCTGTGCTCTTTTAAAATTAATGCCTGTTACTTGCAGAGAGCTCTGCGTGTGTAGCATTAAACTTGATTTGGGGACCATATAAAAAGCATGTGAAATACAAATATTGTGTACTACATCTGTTTAAAGTGTTGCTTTTTATGCAAGTTTTGTACACAGTGTTATGCGTGTTTATATTGATACAGTACATCTTTAACGTTAACAGCTAGGATGAAATCCTATTTAATATTTTAAAACGTACAGGGTATCCTGTAAATCATCCTTAAAAATGTGTGCACATGGTAGGTATTGTGATTGCATAACTAATTTCTCTTAGTCTGTTGAAGGGAGCAGTTTATGCTTAAAAGCATTATTTTGACCACTTTTACACATTTGTATCTGATAACTACTTTGAAGGCAGCATTGTGCAATACAGCTACTACTGTCACCTTGTTTTTTGAAGAAAAAAAAAGTGTTTTGCAGGGTTTCTTTTGGCATAATAAATAGTCCCGAATAATCTTGGCTGAGATTCTGCTCTAGTATGTTTTTGTTTCATTTTGTTATGAATCATAATTTCCTTTTATTCAGTGACTGGAAGAGGCAGGCTTTTCAGAAGGAAGTAAGCCATTACACTGAGCTATATACTGGTATAAGTATGCAAAAATGGTTTTATGTTTGAAGCCACTCTCTAAAAATTATTTCTTTTTTATTCAAGGAATTTATTTTTAATATAAAGCAGTCACTTTTCTAAGAATCGTTGAAACACAGGTATCAAAAGTTTTCATAAATACGGTAGGAAGAGGTTATGTTTCCAAGAAATAACCTAAGCTAGTGATTGGAAAACACATAATATTTGAAAACGTGAAATTTTCCCTTCAGTGGTGCTTTTTCACGTTATGTAGCTAACTTTGCTTACTGGCGGCAGCATGTCTTTGTCAACGCTCTCTGTATCAGAAAGAGGGTGGGAGTTTGACAGATTGAGGGAGTAAATTTAAGCTTTGAAAATGATACATGTTGTAGACATTGACTAGAATTTTTACTGAGGCATAACTTTGTCATAAGCCTATGTATATATTTTATGGGCCTTATTTGGAAAAGGAGCAACTTTTAGGGGAGCCCTTCCTTGTGGGTAGAAAGCCCTGCAAGTGTTTTTGGTGAATAATAGGAACCTGCACTGTGAGAAGAATTTGAGAGTGTAAGATGCTTTCCAGACTCAGAATGTTCAAAAGCAATACATTAGCATTTATGATGAATTGTCTCTCCAATGGTTTTGCTTTTTCACCTTTCTTGCTTCACCATTTGTGGCATATGGCAGTAGTTATTTTGAAATAAGAAAAGAGGAGGCTAATGTGGTACTTTTATACAATGGAGTACTATGGAGGAATAAAGAAAGATAAACTCGAGGCTTTCATAGGTAAATGGCTGCAACTAGAGACCACACTCAGAAGTGCATCAGACTCCCATGTGTAAACATCATATTGTCTCCCTAGTGTAAGAAACTAAAAGAGTAGATAACATCTAAAAGGTACAATAGATGTTGTGAAAGGGAAAGAAACTGCTCAAAAGGAAAGAACAACAGGGATGAGTGAAAAGAGAAAAGAAGGAAGGAAAAATAAAAGATAGCTGAGATAATTGTGCTACTAATTTCTATTAGTTCAGTGAAAGGAACAGTTAGTGCTTATACTGTTTGATCAATGATACATGCCTATATCTGGTAACCTGAGCAACTACTTTGAAGATAACCATGTGCAATCTAATAACCATTGTTAAGTTCCTATTATCTTGTTTTGAAACTATATTTTTATTAGGTTTTTTATTCTCTTTAAAATAAAAAATCACAACATTAAAAAAATAGAGGAGTGTTAATTGGAGCAGGCTGGATCTCTGGGCAAGGAAGTAGGTACAGTCTTTAGACTAGGGGCCAGCTGAAAGGTAACTAGGGAAGGTGAACACAGTTGTGGAGGCCTGCCTGTTCTCTCAGAAGCCCTTGTGTCCATTCACCCTCATGTGCTCAGAACTTCAGCCTTGCTCATTTCTCACCTGGACTGTGGTCGCCACTCTCTCTCATCTGGAAGCCAGACTGACTGACCACAGATTCTTCCGCTTCATTGCCAACACATGGATATTCTTCAAATGAAATAAGTCATTCTCCTATGAAAAACCCTTCAGTAGTTCCTCATTACACTTTAGAATAGAGTTCAGGTATCTCCAAGGCCTTCCATGACTTGGCTTTGCTGCCTTCCCAACATGTCTCTACTCCTTCTCTTTTCTTCACAGAGACCTCAACTCCAGGGGCAAGGAGGAGTTCAGCTGTCTTCAGCCTCATTAGGACTCTTGTGCCTCTGTGTTTGTGCCACTGCATCCGTTGTTCCCTTCTCCTGGGATGTGCTAGTTGGCCTGACAGAACTCAGTTCTTCCTTCCACATTCTCAAAAATAATCTGGCTCCTCTTCCTCCCTATTACTACTCTCCTTAGTATAAAACCTCCCTCTGGTATCCCTTAACACTTTCTCCACCTCCTGACTCTCTGTGTGTGTGTGTGTCTGTGTGTGTGTGTGTGTGTGTGTCTATCTATCTGTCTGTCTGTCTATACATAAGGTGGTATTGTGGTCTTAGGGATCCAAGCCAGGCCCTCACACATGGGAGGAAAACACTGCCAGTGTTGGCCTCCCCAATGCGAGCTTTCTATTTGATCCTCTCTATATTTATACTTTTAGTACCAAGGGAATGCCTAGATTTTAGTATGTACTTGATAATGCAATGAAAGATTTCTTTTTACTTTTTTCACTTTATCTTTTTTTTGTGGTATGGAGGATCTAACTTGGGACCTTGGCACTTACCAGGCAGGCACTTGTGCCACTGAGCTATCTCCTTGGTTCAGAATGAAAGATTCCAAGCAATATTTGTGAAAGCTCCTCAGCTCTTCCCGTATCTGTAATGCTTTCCCAGGTAGTGATCACCATTAGAAATGTGGTAGATTTAATGCTTATTACAGCTCCTATTTTCAAATAAACTCAGGCTCATAATATGGTATAATTGTATTTCTGTATGATAAATGTATAAAAGGTCTCTTTTTTTTCTTTTAATTATCAAAGTATATTTTGTATGAGGACAGCCTGGGTTACACAGTGAATTAGAGGCCAGCCTGAACTACACAGGGAGACCTTGTCTCAAAAACACCCCCAAAAGCACGTTTTATATACAGTAAACTATGTGAATCTTAATGACTTGATACATTTTTATAATTATATATTTATGCAATCACCACCCAAGACCAAGACAGCGAACATTTCCCTCAACCCAGAAAATGCCTTTTGCAAATCCTCCTGCAATTGCGTCCTCCCAAGTGCAGGTCAGTACTCGTCCTACTATTATCACCATTGTAGAGGCATGATCACCATGGTGTTTCCCAAGGATAGTCTGATTGCACTGCTATTACAGCAACATAGGCATTTATTTACCATATTTTTGAGTACCTCCTGTGTGCCAGGCTTTGTTATAGCAACCTAAAGGGACACTTGGTTTAGGGGGCTGGCCCTATTCATAAGGATCTTGAGAAGAGTCTTTAGAAAATGTGAGTGAATGTGTGGGAGCGGTTAAGAGGAGTGGATCTTAAGCAAAGGATGGGAGGTGGGGGATGGAGAATATATGGAAGACCCTTAGGAGAATTCAGTCTATCATATCAAGATTATAACTGGTTCAGACTAGACAGCAAAAGCGCTTCCAAAACTACAGCCTAGTTTGTATGTTTCTTCTGAAAGGAAGAGTTCCTAGATGGATTTGAAGAGCCAGAGTGCAAGGCTTTTGTCTGTGTGCTTGTTTGGTTATTGTTGTGCAGCATTCATTGAAGTGGGCTTCTGGGAGAGGGAAGTGAAAGGCTGGAGCAACCCAGAGGACAAAGGTGAAGTTGCCTAGTTTTACATTAGTGCTGGCTGCTTAAAAGGGTTTGGCCTTGGCTTTAGAATTGGGAGGGGGAGCCCTGGGGGCGTGGTGCACCTTGGAGAGGGCAGATATTGTCCTTTTCAGTTTGTCTTTGCTTTGGGAAGATAATTCTAACTGCTGAGAACACAAGGTTCTCAGTTTCACAATGTTCAGGCCAGGCAGCTGTTTCCCATCTTGGGGAGAAAGGTGTTTTCTAGGGAAGGACAAGATGGAAGGATCCTCTCTAAGGGGAGGGGAGTACAAAGGGACCTACTGGTTTAAATTCTTAACAACTCCGTACACATGCCCTCTGAAAATGTAAACTCCTTTTGGCAGTGTAAGTGAGAGATCTAGGCAGATCCTATGTGTATTTGTTGGAAGCTTGGAACACATTATCTCCTGGATACAAGATTGGACATAGTGATTATCTTACCAGACCTTCCTCCCCAGGAAAGCCATTTTAACCCTTCATGGTCACTTAGCTATAATGCTGTTGTGTTTAATATTGTTCCTACTGGTGAATGATCTCGGGTTTCTAGTTTAATTCGTCAAAAACACATGCTCCCCACTCTTGCTTCCTCACAACTCCCTAAGCCTGGGTGCTTCCCGAAAAGGGTGAGGACATTGACAAAGCTGCACAAAAAGAGGCTGAAGCAGCAGTGGAAGTTGGCAGGGCTCTTCAGTTATGCCAGTTCTTCCTATTTGTGGATTGTCTTTCTTTACACTGGTTACCACAGTGTGATTACAGAGCAGTTAAAAGGTGGCTAGTCTGTAAGTGGGTACTGTATGGAACAGGAGAAATTATTTTGGGTATGGTGGGTTAAAAAATCATATTTATACCTCCCCCGCTTTAAGTTGGTGCCTCACTGTATTGCCCAGAGTGGTCTCAAACTTCTGGGTTCAAGCTATCCTCCCATGTCACCCTGCAGAGCTGCTGAGCTGGTGAGTGTCTCCCACCATGCCCAGTTTTTACATTTTAATGTTGCTGTTTGAAAATAT
Source organism: Octodon degus (assembly GCF_000260255.1). Classification (NCBI taxonomy): domain Eukaryota; kingdom Metazoa; phylum Chordata; class Mammalia; order Rodentia; family Octodontidae; genus Octodon; species Octodon degus. The sequence continues at coordinate 111,910 of NW_004524743.1, forward strand.
AAAATGACATACAGATCTCACGCTGTATTTCTATTAGATGGCAACATTGGCTTGTATTCTTCCTGGAGATTTTTCTGGTGTTAGTGCCCAAGAAATTGCTTCTGAAAGAGGAGGATCCAGTCTTTCAATGCTCCGTTTAAAGTGAACACTGCTTGCTGTAAAGGACTCGTTTATGTATGAAAGGTTATCATGCAGTTCAGAGTTGATGACTTGATAACCCTTGGCCCTTGGGGCAAAATATGAAAGCATCCTATTCTTAGTTGTGCTGAAAGCTAGTTTAGTTGCTTAGACTTTTGGATGCAGTTTCTGACCCAACTGGTTGGGTTGGAAGGCCCCCCCCCCCCGGGCTAAGTACAACAGAATAGGTGAACTAAGCTAAGTGCTGTAATTTAGGGTCTGTTGGTGACACAAAGTTTCAGGCTTTTGGTGTCATTAGAAAAATTGTGTGTCTCTTATTCAACTGACATAGCTGCTTTGCCCAAAAATTCTCAGGAACAGCATTCTTCAGGAAAAGCAGGATAGAGAATAAATTCTCTAGTTTAGCCTAGTATAAAAATCTAAGGAACAAAGATTTTGTATCACTGCTCCATTTGTCGGGGATTTGGACCCAGAGCCTCAGGCATGCTAGGCAAATTGTCTATCAATGAGCTGAACCTCCAGTTCTCTTGAAAGAAGGTCTCACTAAGTTGCCCTGGCTGGCCTGTCAATTGAGATCCTCCTAACTCAGCCTCCTGAGTAGGTGAGCTTGCTGTCATGCACCATCATATCCAGCTTTATGCCCCTGCTTTTATGGAAATATTTTCACATTTCCCCAATAAAGCTCTTGTTGTATTAAAAGGAGCAAGGAGTTCCAGGTTACTGGAAGGTCCTAAAGATTCTTACTGCTAGTAATAGTCACCTTCCTGGTGGGGGTTCCAGGCATGTTTGTGTTTGTATGTGTGTATGTTTTATTGACTTCCATTTAAGGAATAAATACTACTGTCTAAATGTGAGGCTGGATGAAAGTATAGATATGTTCATAAATAGCATACATAAGGGGTGGGAGGGGCTAGGACAGTAATAGCAAACCTTTCAGAACCTTCAGTGATATCAAACAGCTACGTGTGGCATACAACACGTAGGTTCGCCACCACTGGACTAGGAGATGTGCCTGCCTAGCGTGCACAAGACCGTGCACCTCCTCCCTAGCACCACAAAAAGTGGGACCATTTTTATAGCCCAAGTTTGGATGGTTTTAAATCTTAAAGTCAAAGGTGTTATCTTACTTTTGTAGCATACCATATATTTCAGATATGTGTTGACTTATATCTGCTTTCTTACAAGAACAAATAATCACATAACTGCTTTCTAACAATAGAAGCTGACATTTATTAAGTAATGCAAATGCGCAGGGCAGTGTGCCAACGAATGTAAACTATTTAGTTTATCTTCTGAGTTAGCCTATGTCATAGGTACTGTTATTATTGCCATTTAATAGATAAGGAAGGAGCCTTATCTGGGGCCCAGACAGGTTGAGTAACACAGCCTATAGCAATCCAGATCTGTCATTCCAAAACCTTAGGTAGTTAACTCCTTCACTATTTCTTTCACGTTGGGCCTGGGATACAGCTCAGTGGCATAAGTGCCTGCCTGGCAAGTGCAAGGTCCTGAGTTCCATCCCTGGTACCACAAGAAAAAAAAATAAAACTAAACTAAATAAATAACAGAAATTCTCAAACTGTGTTTCTTTTTTTAATGTATTTAGTACATGGTATGCAGGGTCTATAGGGTCTCACTACACAGACCGTGTAGTTGTAGTGATTCTTCTGTTTCCAGCCTCCCAAGTGCTGGAATTACATGCGCGCACCACCACACCCAGTCTCAATCTCTGTCTCAGCGCACCCCAGGTGTGGGCCAGCACGGCACGCCAGGTATCAAACCCCGGCCACTGTACTCTGCCTAAGCAGGCACTTTAGTCCACTGAGCTGTCTGGCCAGCCCTTCAAACTATGTCTCAAAAGGGGGAGGGGCAGGAAGATAGCTCAGCGGCTTAAGTGCTTGCCTGGTGAGTGCAATGTCCTGAGTTCAATCCCTGGTACAAAAAAAAAAAAAAGAAAGAAAAAGAAAATTATTTCTATTAACTGTGATAGAACATTTTCCTTTGATAACTTCTCACAAGCATTTTTTGATTATGATGTAGGTCCCAAAACATTCACTTTTCAGACAGAATCATCATGCTATTATTTTTAGCTGATTTTAATGTAATAGTACTTCTATTTATTTATTTATTTTTATGTATTTAGTACAGGGTGTACAGGGGCTCACTATGCAGATCAGACTCATTGATCCTTCTGTTTTCAGCCTCCCAAGTGATGCAATTACAGACACGCGCCACCACGCCCAGTCTCAATCACTGTCTCACAGTGCCCCGGGGGCGGGGCCGGTACAGCAGGCCAGGGATCAAACCCTAGGTGCTTTAATCCACTGAGCTATTTGGCCGGCCCTAGTGCTTCATTTTTATAATGAGGACTCAATGAATGAAAATTATTACTGCCGAAAAAAGGGAAAGTATCATTGCTACTGTTAGTTTTATTATTCTCAGGTAATTTTTGGGCAAGTATCATTGTACATTTGTTTACAAAACACTTTCACTTTTGACTTCTCCCTGTTGTGGCACACTCTAGACAGATATGGGGTAGCTGAGACTTGAGTGTCTATGTGGTGGAATGATGTCCAGTGGTTACAGGAAGAGCAGCGGGCTTATAAAAGTAACAGTGTAGTCTATCTATTTAGTAGCCTTCAGAAATTAATGTGCTTGGTGCACTCCTGTAATCCCAACACTCGGGAGGCTGAGTCAGGAGGATCGCTATGAGTTTGAGGCTAGTGTGCAATAAATACATGAACAAGTTCAAGACCCACCTGCACTGCAGAGTAAGACTCTGTGTCAAAAAAGAGAAGAAATTGATGTTTCTCAATTTAAAAAGTTTATCAATCTTTTCATAAATGATTTCCCTGTGGGGAAAACAAAAACATTCTGTGTACTGCACAGTAGTACTTGGTTTCTTTTAATGCACAGGTTGTGAGGCAGAGTGTTTTTTTTCAGAGGCCTGGATGTACCATACTACTCTTTAGAATTTTGTGTATCAGTCTGTGCTTTACCTGCTGGTTTGGTCTTCATTCCATCATCAGCTCTCTAGCCACATCCCTGTCATTGGTCGCTAGCTTTCCTCCGTCCCATTTTGAAAGACGGCCTGGAATAGACAGGTGGGTTTCTGAGAAGAGACACAGATGCTGCCAACTCAACCACTGGAGTCAACTAGAGAAACAGGCTGTGAAGGCATTTGTGGTGATGTGCCACGTGTTGGTAGCAAAAGTAGAGTTCTATGCCTTAACCTAAACTTACCTGCTTGTACTGTTCATTAATGCCTGTGGCGTTCGTGACTTACATCCTGCCCTGTGGTCTCAGCAGTTCAGTGAACCTAGTATGGAGAGCCAGGTTCTGGATTTCAATCTGTTAAACCGAAGACTTAACATTTTTGTTTGCACCACTGAAGAATTAATGGTACTATTTAGGAAAGTGTTTATTAAGGTCTTAGGATTTCTTTTAGAGCTACTTGGGCAAATTTGTTAATGTGTCTTTGACTACATTTGAAAGTACCCCTTTTTCCAGAAACTTGCTACCTTTTCTGTTCTATTTATTGCTCTTTTTAAAAAAATTTTTATGTATTTGGTACAGGGTCTCACCATGCAGCTCGGACTCATAGTGATCCTCCTGTTTTCAGCCTCCCTGGCGCTGAGATCACAGGTGTGCACCACCACACTCTGTCTCAGTGGCTGGCTTAGTGCAACGGGGGCAGGGCCAGCTCAGTATGTGGTGCTGGGGATCAAACCCCATCCCTACTTTTGCCTAAGCAGGCGTGTAGTCCGCTGAGCTATCCCACTGACCCTGGTCTTTAATTCTTGCCTTGTCTTCTATATTTTCCCTCTGGTGAATGCATTCTACCCCATTCATTCCTAATTTCAAATACTCCATCTACACTGATGCCTCACTGTCTTCAACTTTCCACCCAGGCTTCTCAGCTGCCAACAGGACAGCCCCACTGGTTGGCTGTCCTACCATCAGGTCACAGTTAAATTTCTGTGTATCTAAAACTGCCCTCTCTTCTATACTGTCCGACATTTAGTCACCCAGGTTTGAAACCGAGTTGTGATGCAGCTTTAATTCTTTCCTACGTGATTGAAGGCCTATCCAACATCCCTTGGAAATCTCCTCTACATAACTTTACATCACTTTAGTTTCTACTCTCTTGAATCCAGGTCCTTGTATGTTTATGTTTTGGCCTCTGTGCCAATCTTCTAACTGTTCTCCGAAGTGCCTCCTAAATTTCTACTGTCTACCCACTGGCTGCTGTCATTTTGCAAACCTGGTTTCATTGTATCACCCTCCCAGCAAACCTTCAAAGATTTTCCCATACTTAGGGGTCAACTCTAAATTGTTCAGCCTGCCATTCAGAGCTTCCTGGGATGTGACTTGCAATCTGTATACACTTGTTCTCCACCATTTCTGGTCTTAAGCAGGCCTAGCCGCCCCCCATGTCTCCCCACTCCTAATGACAGCCCCTAGAACATCAGTTAACAAGGGAGAAGAGATCCAGACACAGGCAGCTGAAGGCCTGGGGGAGGAAAGTAAATGAACTGAAAGCATCACATTAAGGGTGTGACTTGAGGGGGAGGATGTGACAGAAGGTGCTTTAAATTGCTGTTATAATGATGAGAAGTTGCAGAAGGAATGGGAAAGAGAGCTGGAGTACGATCTTTAGTGGTTGTTAGCCTGAACTAGACCAAGATGGTCTGATCCAAATTGGCCCGAAGTTGCCCACAGGCACTGTTGTTTAATAAGCCCCAGTGTTTCTCTGCATTACCAGGTTCAACGGAGAGAGGCCACATAACTGGGCAGTAGACTCTTAAGATTCCAGGGAGAACCTAGCCTTTCATAGAACCATGGCACTGGAAATGTGAGGCACTTTCCTGCTTTATTTCTTGAGTGAGGATGCTGAAATATACAGAGCAAAGCTTTCCATTGTTCTTGAATTCTTACATAGCTCCATAGTCATGCTTCTGAGCTGTACAAAATAGATTTGTACAACAGCTAGATATTTTTATAAGAATCGGGTTTAAAAAGTGGTCATAATAATCCTGTTTGGTAGCCCACACCACCCACTCGCATGTAGTATGACGAGTTGCACCTTTTCAGCTAAGCTCTGTAGAGTGCTAGACTGGACCAAGGCATGAGATCTGGGTTCTTAGCGCAAGTCTGCTACTAATTACACGCATGACCCCTGCAAATCACTTAACTTTTTATGATGTCAGTTTCCTCATTGGTTAAAGGAAAGGATTAGACTGGATTATTTCCAGGGTTCTTTTCTGAAAAACTAGAGGAAAGATTTGTATAACTGAAAAGCCGGAAGTGGAACATTTTAAGGATTGGAGTTGAGAATGATTTCAAAAGTGCTTTACATTTTAGAAAACAGTTCTTGGCATGCTTAGTATGCCATATTGACCATAGTGGTTAAATTGGTAAATGTTACTGCTCTCACTGAGATTGTTTCGCTGCTGACAGTTTTATGTAGAGACCTGTATCCGTGATTACTTCTGACTAGTGGCAGTGACAGTTTAGAACAGATAAGAATAATTTTGAGATTTCTGTTGGGATTTTCAACAATGAGTATGTATTAGTTTCATGATGCATAAATATCTTTCAAATTTTTAAAAGAATTTTTCTTTTTTTTTATTTTAGGGAAGGGTGTTCAGGGTCTCACTACTAGATGGGACTCGTTCAAGCTGGGATTATAGGACGCCCAGTCTTAATTGCTCTCTCAGCGTGCCCTGGGGGTGGGGCCGGCATGTCAGGCCCAGGGATTGAACCTCTGGCCCCTGCACCTGCTTGCAGGTGCTTTAATCCACTGAGCTGTTTAGCTAACGCTTTTGAAAGAATTTTAGAAAAGAATTTGTCTAGGGGAAAGAGATGCTATATAATTTTTAGAGAGTCCATGACTAATCCACTACTTCTTATTTATTTATTTTGTTTTGATTTTTAGATGGTCTCACTATGTAGTTCAGGCTGGTTCTGCACTCACTGTGTAACCCAGGTCAGCCTTGAACTTGCAGAGATCCTCCTGTGTCAGCCTTCCAAGTGCTAGAATTGTAGGCGTGCACCACCAGGCCTGGCCATTCCACTACTTCTTGTGTTCAGCGGTTTTGTTTCATTTTTTGCAGTGTTTGAATGGCTTAGTTTAGTCACTTTTGTTCAATTTTATTTTGTATACGTATCCATAAAATGACTTAAACTAGAAGCTATTTTTTAAAAATCTACATGTAATCTGTACAATAGCATTTTTTCTTATTTATTTATTTTTATTTTTATTTTTTATTCTTCCGATACAGGGTCTTGCTATGTAGTTCAGACTTGTAGTGATACCGGGGCCAGCATGGCGTACAGTACAGGGGATCAAACTCAGGACCTTGTGCTTACCAGGCAGGCGCTTATGCCACCAAGCTGTTTCTGCAGCCCACGTTTTTTTTCCTGATGATTAGTATGTATTGGTAGCTACAGTTCAAATGGCCTGACTCTAGGAAAGGAAAGGGTTTCTGCTGGCTGCGGGCTGGCAGGCGGGGCCTTGAGCAGCCTTGGCAGGGGCTCTTATCATCGCACTACAGACGCTTTGCACCACCGAGGACAGCAGCCTTTCAGCATTTCTGTCTGACCATGTTTGGTAAATTCTAAGATTTTTCTGCTTCAGTAGTGATCTGGGTGACTCTTGGATAGAGGAGAAAAGTTATCATCCCCCGGTGAAGATTAGGGTGCTTTGGATCTTATCAGACTTTCCAGTGAAATTTCCCTTTTGCTGTGGGAATGAAATCCATGGCCTGTCACATACTCTGCAGGTTCTGTCCCTGGGCTGCACCCCCAGCCCCCCCCCCCCCCCCGCCAACTCTTGAGAGATTTAATGCGACCTCTTAATTTTAGCTGAATTCCCTAGGATAAGAATTGAAAACTATATAAATGTGTTCTACAAATTTGCTACGTTAATCATAACGGTTGTGTGATCACTAAAAGACGTGTACTACCTATTTTAAAGATTCTGGTAATGTCAAATGGTGAGCTGTCACTGGAAATCAAAACCTGAATTACTTACCTCATTTACTTAAAATATGCGGTCCTGGGAGTCTTTGACTGTCTGCTGAAAAACAATTCAGGAGGTCACACTCTGTCAAAGTTTTGCAATATATTGGGAAGGCAATTTCTTTCTTTTCTTTTTTTTAAGACAGCATTGCACTATGTACTTTAGGCTGGCCTTGAACTCTCTTTGTAGCTCAGGCTGGCCTTGAACCTCGAAGCCACCCTACTGCCTCAGCCTCCCCAGTGTGCTGGGATTACAGGTCTGCACCCCCATGCCCAATTTAGGGAGGCACTTTCTTAACAATTTTTTTTAAAGTAGAAGATTGTCACATAAGATAGTCTCTTGGTTTTTTTCTTTTTCTTTTGATACAGAAGTCGAACTCAGGACTGACCTTGCACTTGCCAAGCAGGAGCTTATGCTGCTGAGCTGTCTATCAATATTATTATTAGTAGTAATAGTAATAGTAGTAGTAGTAATAGTACTGGGAATCAAACTCAGGACCTTCCACTTGCCAGGCAGGTGCTTGTGCTGCTGAGTTACATCCCCAGCCTGTAGTCTCTCCTTTTATGTGATCTTGACTGGTAGCATTTCCTGAAAAATGTGGGTGGAAGTTGGTGGACTGAACCACATAATGATAGCATTTAGAGGTCTTAGGAAGAGAATTCATTTAATCAAATAAAATGGAATTTGCAAATTTATCAAGTTCAGGACATTAAGAAGAACCTTTGAGGAATAACTGACAGACACAATCCAAGAGAACTAGTACTTCGCAAGAAAATGTTATGCTAGTACATATAAATAGCAAAATAATAAAATACTTCCATTGAGTACCTGGAATCAAATGAGAAAACAATGACAACAGGATCAGGCCAAATTATTAAGTACTGAGGAAAATGGTTCAGACAGGGTCAAAATACAATGCAAGAAGGAAGTTTGGGAAGGAGGTACAAGACACAAGACAATTCCATTCTTATAGATACAATGTCTTCCTAGAGTGTACTTCATGATTTTAGCAACCTACTTTATAGATGTGTTGGCTGTGAACAGAATTCGAAAGAATACTTTTACTTTTTAAGGTGACTCATCTGTCGAATGTTCTTTTACTTAAGAGGGCAAGTAAACCTTTTCTTGTATGTATCGGAATTGGATTCCATTTTAATGATGAGAGAAAAAAAACCTTGACATTGAAAAGTTTAAACTTACATAAATATTTGGTATAAGACTAAGGGCAGAGACCAAGGAAAAGTGATCTGTCTCCTCAGGGAGACAGAGTTGATTCAAGAAACAAAGCTTCTTATTTTTCATATTTCATCTAGCCAGTCAGTTTACCAACACTGGAAGAGTTTGTGATGACAAAGATGATTGAATGTTAAATTGAAGAAGAAAGTAAATTAGCTTAAAAATACTGTTGGAATTGATTTATTTCAATTGTCTGGGTTGTTGCAGAGCAAGTTTTCCCCAAACTTATGGAGAGCAGATGGAAAAAAGAAAATAGTTTATCTTTCAACAAGAGAATTGATGTCCTTGCTAAATTTAAACTCTTCAGCTTTAACTTGAGACATCTGGGAAAATGCTCAAATCTGTTAATCATCTAGCTTGTAACCATCTAGAAAGACGAAGATCAAGAAAAGCCCTTTAACGTAGGCTTATGAAGGGCAAATATTATCAGGCTGATTTCATTTCCTTTAATAATGAAAGAAAAATCTGTGGAGGAGAGACGGCAACATGTATTATGTCTCTGTATATCAAGGATGTTTGTTGTTCATTCATTGTGAAAGGCCTGTAAAGGGCTTGCTAACACACTAGGAAGACTTGGGCTGGACTGTGCTATTGTTCAGGAGACTGTGCCCCAAACGCTTCAGTGCAGTGGCTCCGTACCAAGATGGGGACACAGCAAGTGGTGCCTTACAGCGTGAAGTTTTCTCCATGCCCTGTGAAACCCTGGCTCGTGACCATCCGTAACACACGAGGATTGGTTTTGTTATTTGAAAAGATTCACTGCCTGTCCTATTAAAGCCTATGCTCCAGAGACTCTTTTTTATTCATTTCTTAAATTCATAAATGTTCAATTTGCATACACTTTGTAAGGGACACTTCTTCTGTGGAAAGTTAGGTGCAACTGCCCGAAGTGGTTTTATCAGTTACCTTGGATGGGGAAAGTAATAGCATGTTGATTAAACTTGTACATTATACAAAGTCAAACAGGGTCACTCATATTTGGGAAAAGGATTACAAATGACCTTTAGAGATAAAGCAGGAGTTTTCAGAAAGGGCTTTAACACTGCTCCGACCTCCCTTTCATGGACAGTAGACCTGCTTTTGTCTCTTTTACTTGTTTATACTTGAGGCAAGATTTTGGTAGAAGAAATAGTTCCTACATTTAAAAAATTTATAGAAGTAAAAAGTCAGTGAAGCAGAGAAATGGCCTGACAAAATGACACAAAGTTCAGAAAGGACAAGTGCTGGCATGCTGAAGTTTGGGGGAGCAACATCCCCTTCTGTTCCCTCCTCCATAAAACCAATAAAGAAGTGTGACCCTGGAATTACCAGAGCTGTAAGTAACAGCTTTATTCTAGATAAAAGCTAGACGTGAGGATTCAGCCTAGAGGTTTCAGTCTAGAGGTGTGTTCAGGAAAAGTGTCCAGATGGCTGACATCGTGACAGACCTCCCCTGTGGGTCTATTTATTGTAGAGGCAGAGCCTGACTCTTGAGCAACACACAGAGGAGAACATACCAGACAATGTAAAAGGGCTTCAGCAAAGACCTAGAGAAGGTATTCCAATTTCCTGCTCCAAAACCTCCCCTTCAGGTTAGGAGACAGAATTGAGATGGTGGCAGGAAATATTTCTTTGGCCTTTGCCCTTCTGATGAGAGGACTGTAGGCTCTCTCTATTGAGGGGAAATCTGAGTGGGAATAAATGACCAGTGGCTAGTCAGGTAAAACTGAGACCAGATCCCAGGGCATCAATAGTCTGAAACGGGCACATTTCTCTGTTGACATGAAAAGACATTTTTAGTTGACTCTGCAGAGTTAAGCCAGACCTGAATGAACATACTTCCCAAGACAAGTGCTATTTTCTGCATGCAAGTCAGATTTATTCAAAGGATTGTTATAAGGTACAGAATTATAGGGTACATAAGTCTGATAGATATAAAGGATTGTTATGAGGTATAGAATTATAGGATGATGAAAGTTGGAAGGGACCACAGAGTTCACTTGTCAGCTTTTTCCTTCCTAAGATGAGGCAATAGAGCCCAGAGGGCTGAAGTGACTTGCTCTGGACCATTTGCCAAGCTAGTTACTAACTGCCAGGAGTAGACCAAGGTCTTTTCATTCCCAAGTCACAGTTTCCTGTACCCAGTTGTTCTGTATTTACACCTAAGGAAAAGTAGGCTCACATTAAATGAAAGTTGGAAATTCCATTAAATTTAAGAACTTTTAAGCTAATCTAATGAGACATGTCCACGAGGTGAATATATGGAAGAATTGTGGGATCTAAAGGCTTATGTGCTGGGGGGAAGTTCTGAAGTTAAGCGACTTGAGTTCAAATCCTGACTGTACCAGTTTGTAGTTGTCTGACTTAAGCTAATTGCTTAGCCTTGCTGAGCCTCGTTGTCTTAATTTATATAGTAGACACAATAATAGCACTTACCTAGAGGGTGATTATGAGGCTCAGGAGAGAAGGGTGTGCGAGATGCTGTGTTTCACATAAGTGAATTCTCAGCACTTGTAAGCACCGGTAACTATTATCTGTCATCATTTTACCTCTGAGAGACATTTAAATCTTGACTGTGAAGACAACTCTTAGCTTAGGAATTTTTTTTGTTCTAAGGTTTATCCCAAATCACTAGTTTGTCCTAAACCTCCCTTCCTTAGGTCTCCCAGAGTGGGAGCTATCTGATCACCTTTTATTCTGTCACCCCTTCAGGCAGTGTTCTATTACTATCTTATTTCTTTCAAATGTTTCTCAGTGAACTCCTTCTCCATTCGTATCCTCATTTAGGTCCTAGTTTTCATAGGCCTGGATTACTATTCAAACCTCCTAGCTTCTCTGTCTGACTGTAGTTTGCCTTTCCTCTAAACTATCCATGTTGCCTTCAGACTGATTTTCCTGAGGTGCTGAGTTTATCCTGTGTCTTCATGCCTTGGAATCTTTCATGACCTCACTGGCCACAGCCTCAAAGCCAGGTTCTCCTGCCTGGTCTTCGGGTCCCTCAAGAACATCAGTGTCTAATAGAAATATATTATCAGTCTCAGCCATACACATACCTTAAAATGTTCTAGTTACCACATTGAAAAGTAACAGGTGAAACTATTTTTACTAATATATTTTTAGCTGAAAACATCCAAAATATCATTTCAACATGTGGTCAGTACAAAAGTGAATGAGATGTTTCACATTCTTTTTTTGAGGTAGTCTACATCCTCAGGATCTTATGGGTGGAGCTGGGAGGTAGCACAGTTGTAGAGTACTTTTGTACATTTACGAGGTCCTGGGTTCCATCCTGAGCAATGTGAAAGCAAGAAAGCAAGCAAGCAAGCAAGAAAGAAAGAAGATAACTAACTCCCATGTATATTCCACTTATATCACATCTTGATTCAGACTAGCCACGTTTGAAGTGCTCAGTAGCCACATGTGGTTAAGAGTTACTATTTCATATAGCATAGTCCTAGAGTGTGACTTACCCTCACACACAGCATATACCTCTCACTTCTTCCTTGTTTGTTAAAATGAAAAAGGAGCTGGGTCTGGTGACCCATCCCTATCATCCCAGCACCCTGGGAGGCTGAGGCAAAAAGAATCCAAATTTCCACAAAGTTTGGGCAACTTAGTGACTTAGCAAGAGCATTTCTCAAAATTAAAAGAAAAATTAAAAATGGCTGAGGTGTAGCTCAAAGGCCCTGGGCCAATCCTCTATGCTGCAAGAAGGGAGGGAGTGAGGGAAGAAGGTCGGTCAAAATAGGGTTGGTATTGTTGTGTCTATTTTGTAGGGTTATCTTATGCCATTGTGAAGTGTCAGATTGCTTTGTACGCTCTAATTCTCCAAGGAGGTGTGGACATTGTTATCAGAAATAAAGGTTTTACTGACATGAGTAGGATATCTTTGAAGTAAAATATTTTGAAAGAGGACTTACTGAGATAGCCAATCAGAGGTTGGAGATGTAGCTCAGTGGTAGTGAATAGTTAGCACGTGCGAGGCCCTGGATTTGAATCCATAGTACTTTGAAGAAAAGAGCAAATTGGCTGTCTTTGAACTCATTTCTGATAAAAATTAATTTCAAGCAATGAATGGAGACTATGTGTCCTTTTTCCTGCTATCTCTTTATAGTGGTCTTTGTGGAAGAAATTTTTTTCACATTAATAAAGTTCTCTAAATATGTTATTGCATCTGTGAGGTTTTTTTTTCCTGTAGCATTTGGAAAATGGAGAGGTGTGTTTAATTTTTATCTTGAAATAGGAGCTGGAATGCTACTACAAAATGCATGCTTCTTTGGTAGTAAATGTAGCTTACGTATTTTATAGTACTGAGGTAGGAACAGCAGTGCATATTTCTCACATTGTCCAATTTGTTGCCAAGGATTGAAACTGACCAAAAAACAATGTCAGAGATTCAGCTGTTGAAACTATTTGTAAAATGGTTTTCATTGTGTATTGTAAAGGAAAAATACAAATACTATAGCAATTATTCTCACAGATTGATGAAAAAGGCTATTAACAATCAGGACATTACTTGAAATATTGATGAGTTATATATAAAGTGGCATCCAAAATCTTTTGCTCACACTTCACCAAGGGCCTTTCGGGAGTTCAATACTTAATACAATATAAATAAATGTAAGTTTGCTGTGTGGAAATTAAATCATTAAATGAAGTAACTTCCAAAAAGCCAACTTTATAAAGTGGCCTCTGGGCTAAGATCCGACCATTTATAAGTTTGCCCAGGCCAGATACCCCAACTAGTACATGACCCTTTCTCCCTCTCCAGTCCCTTTAATTAGCTAAACCCTTAGGACTCCACCTCTTGAAATACTTCTTTAATCTGCAACCTCCTGTCTGTCCTTGCTGCTCTAGCCCAGGCTTTCATCGCTGTTCTCAAGAGCTATTGCAACAGTCTCCAAACCAGTTTCCCCGCCTCAAGCTTGTGCTCTCCTCCACCCCTCAATTTAGCCTCGCCTCCCAGCAGCGTGATCTTGCTAAAATGCAGCTCTGATCGCGCCACTCCCCTAATTCAAAATGCCCAGTTCATCCCAGGGCTGACAGATAATAATCCAAACTAGTGAGCATGATGTTCAAAGCACTTTATAGTCAAAGCCCAGATTGTCTTATCAGCCTTGCCTCCTGTCATGTGCCCAGAGCAGTGGTAATCAAATTTAACTTGTGGTTCTCCAATAAATCCTACCCTTTTATGAGCTCTCTGTTTTCTTCCTTTCCATGGTCCCCTCCATTCCTCACAGCAGTAGGTCGTGTGATCTTCAGGTCTTCAGATGTCCCATCTTGTTCTTTCAGCTTCCGTGTGGCTCCATATTGCTAGGTGCTTGGAGAGGCCGAGAAACCAGAAAAGAATGCTGTAGCCTTTGGCGAAACACAAAATTTAAACCTTTTAGTCTGGCTCTGTATGATTCGTTCCTGCTTTCCTCCTCCAGCTGTGCTGGCCTGCCGGGCATCACTTCAGCATTTGGTGTAGTACCCGGCTGTCTTGAGGTTTACAGAGACTCACGTGGCTCTTTTGCCCGCCACATTGCCTCGCTGGGCTATCTGCCTTCATCCTTGCTGGCCTGCTCCTCTGTGACATTCTCATAGCTGCCATATTCTTTTGGATCCTCTTCCTGGCATTTTGCATTGCTTTGTTTTTATAGCCGTTGCTGAACAGTCAGCAGGATCCTCTCCTTCCTTCTGTTCTACAACCCAGTTGAGCACAGCATGTTGGCTGTTGACTTTGAGTCTTTGGCCCTTTGCTGCTATTCACAGCTGCTGGGAGCACCTAGGGGGTACTCTTTCTTTGCTGAAGCATTTTGTTCCTTTTCTTTCTCCTCTCGTTCTAGATTTTGGGCTTTCTGAATGCTTGATAGTGCCAGAAGCATTGTCTCCAAATAACAATGGCTCTATGCCTGTAGTTTCCCTTTCTTTACATTTAAAAGTGAAAATATTATTTGAGAGAAAGAATCTTGCTTAGAAAAATTCATAGAGATCATACATTCGGATAGCCAAGTTGGTCTCTGCTGAGGACAGTGAATTTGAAAAGGAACTCTTCCTTGCACTCCGCTTGTCCAAGCTCATCTTGGGTGTCAAGCTAAGGTAACTGAGGTGTTTTGGTACATTGGGTTGAGCCTGAACAGAAGAACCATTAAGCCAAAGCCCTCCTGCCACAACCGATGCATGTGTTGTCTGCTTCGTTTCTTTACGCTTGATCATTAAAGCTAGCTGATCTTTCTGAAACTGATGGCTTACTTTAGCTCTGAGAGCAGTCAAGATACAGAATAGAATTTATTAAGGAGCCATTAATTTGTCAAGCAGAGGATAATAATTTCGGTTTAGTGCTTGTTTGCATTTTATATATTGTTTGTTGCATAATCAAGAATTTCTTTGTAAATGTTTGGTTTTCAGGCTGGTTGGAAGGAAAATCACGCAACATTCATGAGCGAACTAAAAAATCTTCAGGCTTCTGGACTGACTACTCTTGGTCAGGCTCTAAGATCCTCATTTGATTTGTTAAATCTCAATAGATTAATATCTGGAATAGACAATTATGGACAGGTAAAAAAAATTTGAGTGAGTACAGCTAATTTCCTTTGGTGACTTGGGGTAAGAATTCAAAATTGGGCATGGTTACCAAGATTTGTGCTACTGTTGATATCCTCCAAAGAGGTTCATAGGACTTTTAAATGCATAAATTTTTTAAAAATCTCCTTCTTGATTCTTGTATGTAGCTTGATTTTTAAAATAGTTAAAATTGCCTACCACCAGATCATCAGATATTTGAGAATGGGATGAATAAATTGCTGAGAAGTACTAGAAGAATACGGTTGGAAAGCATCTTTGGGTCAATCCCACTTGCCCCTCCCACTCTCATGTAAAGGCCATAGAATAAAAGGGATCAGAAAAGCATTTGCTGCTGCCACTACTGTCCTTATCTACTCTAAAACCTCTGCTCACCATCTCTAGAGTCACCAGGGTGGATGGCACTGCCATTAGCATCCCTTTGATGTCATTTTGTGATTAGTGGAAAGCTGACAGATAAAAGTATTTTGAATGTTATGGCTTGGAGAGTTCTTGAATGATAAGAATTTCTCAGTTTATAGAAATGTTGCCCCGTTCAAGATTATTTTGGTTCCTACTCATTTCAGTCCCTAATCTTTTTCTCTTTATCTATCCAGGAAGATTTTAACATTTATTGGGGAGATCATTAACAAGGCAAATGTAAAAGTTTAAATATAATTTTATTACTTCACCCAGCTCTAACTCTTTTTACATGTATTTTAGGGGAGAAATCCATTTTTTTTAGAACCGTCTATTTTAATTACCATCACAGATGGAAACAAGTTAACAAGTACTGCTAGTGTTCAAGAAGAGGTGAGATTTTAGTTTTTTAATGTTGCTTAAAAGTCTGAGAACATGCATCTATTTCTGTGGGAATCATGTATTTCCAGTTAAGAATAAAGTGTGGACAAACATGCTATCTTGGTGATCCTTGAAAGATTGCTTAATTTTATTGAGTTCCATGAAAGAAAAATGAGCCTTTTAACTTTCTCCATTTTCCTATGGACTGTTATAATGGACCTTTTCCAATTTTGCTTTATCAGCTTCATCTTCCTTTGAATTCTCCTCTTCCTGGAAGTGAATTAACCAAAGAACCTTTTCGTTGGGATCAAAGGTTATTTGCCCTAGTGTTGCGTCTGCCTGGAGTGGCTTGCACAGAACCGGAGCAACTAGGGAGTGTACCAACTGATGAATCAGCCATCACACAAATGTGTGAAGTCACAGGAGGTACTGGCAGAAGTCTCCTATTTCTAAAGGAAGAATTTATGGCAGCAGAGTAGTTTTCACTAAAATGCCATATCTAAGCTTTACTGGTTTTCCTTCAAAATCTTTTAGCTCTGCTGCTTAATCGCATTATTGATACCATACTTGCTGCCAATGTAATTATGATTATTCCAAGTTATGTTCTAGAATTTCAGATGCTTGTGTTATGAGACAATATTTCAATCAAATGTGTGCTCTTTGTTTTCCCCTCTGGCATAGGTCGCTCCTACTGTGTTAGAACACAACGAATGTTAAATCAGTGTTTAGAATCTCTAGTTCAAAAAGTTCAGAGTGGTGTAGTTATTAATTTTGAAAAAACGGGACCAGATCCACTTCCTGTTGGAGAAGGTATGGTGGATAACATTTTTTAACCGTAAAGTCTTATATAGGAGAAAGATCTGACATTCAGAATCTGTTAAATGAATTACAATAGCAGTAGTCTTCATTATCCAAATATATTTGAGTGGTTGTAAACATCTGTCCAAACAACTGTCTTTTCTTTGCCTATGTAGATTTGTAAGTTTGCTAAATTCTGACAACTTCAATTTTATGTTGAATATTCCTAAGAAAAGTCTTCCTTTCCCCAAATCCTTTTATATTCCCTGCCCCAGTCTTGGGGTGACACAGACTCATCCCCTCTCTACTTGCAAAATGTCTGGGTATTTCCTGCAGTGTGACACATACTTATCTTGTTTGGGGCTTTGAGCACTAGATATGCTGAATTATCTTTTTTTTGCCAAATTATCTTAATAAAAGTTGTGTTAGTTATTATCCTGCAGCAAGAGATTGTGAATGATTTATCCAGGAAGTTAGAGAATGTTCTGTAAGTTTCTACTCTAGTATTTTTCTGTTACTTTTTAACCATAAAACCTTTTAAAATGAGATTTTATAAAGTCTGACTCTAAATAGATAAAGGCAGAGCTGCTTTTGCATAAGGGAAATTAAAATACGGTGAATTTCCAGATGCTTTGTGAATGGATATTTATGATTACTTGTGTGTGGATTTCAGGGGTCAGGGAGGTAAACCACACTATGGCAATGTACTGCAAGATTTGCTTGGAGCTCTGTTGTTCTAGGTTATTAGTTCTCATTTCTGTCAGTTCATAAAACATAAATACACATGCATACTTACCACCATAATGCTTTTCTCCTCTAAGCCATGGATTTAATTGCCATAGGCCATATTACACATGACAGAAAGCCACACATTTCTGTCTGAAACCGTGAATCCTGTGGCTCCTGACTTTTTCTCTTCGGTTCCTGAATTCCTTTGAGAAGCTAATAGAAAAATATAGACCTCTTGCCCTAGGAAACAAAAGATATAAACTACACACACATAGTTTTGTGCATAACAATTTCAGGAGCTTCTTAGCTCCCCCCCCCCAAGAAAATGTTCCCTGAAAGACTGTGAAGTGTCAGAGAAGGCATGCTATGTGAGAAGGAACTTTTGTATGGAAATTCCTGAGATTTGGTGTCATACATGAAAACATATCTTAGATTTTCTTTCTAGCACCAGTTCTCCTTTTCCAGAGTTCTTAACCTTTCGCATTTTGATGAATGTGAAAAAGTTCTTTTCTAAGAAAAATGCACATTCCCAGTAATTGTGAACTTAACTTCATAGGACTTCTCCAAAACCATTGCGTGTCCCCGCGAAAGCCTAGTGATCCTCAGTAAATCTCTTGGTCTAGAGTAATCACTGAAAGTAAAATCGAATTAAGTAAAAATGTAAAATTATTTCATTCACTCAATTTGGGTAATAACATTCTTAAATAGCTGTAATGTTTTAGCATGTATATGCATCTAAGTCTCATACAATTCAGTTATTTTTATAATAGTTTTTCCCATAAGTGCATATTCTTATAGTAGGTTAAGGATGGTGAGGTGTGTGTTGAATTAGAGAGGACTGATTACAAGAAAAGAGTAACTGGGGCCCGGGGGGATAGCTCAGTAGAATAAGTACCTGCCTGGCAAGCACAGGGTCCTGAGTTCAATCCCTGGTACCACAAAAAAAGAAAAAAGAAAAAAAGACAGAAAAAAGAAAAGAAAAGAGTAACCAGAGAGAACATTTAGGAATCCTAGTAGCATCACTTTTTTCCTTCCATTTTTCATGAATCATTATTTTCGATCTGCCTTTAGCTGGAAAATTTGTACAAATAACTCAGCAGCTGTAAAAAGACATTCTCGCCCCAGTCTGTCTTTTGCTTAACTTTCAGATGGACTTATGGATTCATCTCGACCAAGCAATTTGTGTGCTGCTCAACCATGGCATAGTTGTCATAAACTCATTTATGTGCGGCCTAACTCTAAAACTGGTGTTCCTGTTGGGCACTGGCCAATTCCAGAATCATTTTGGCCAGATCAGAATTTGCCTTCACTAGTAAGTATCATAAAATAAAATGGTAAACATTGCTTGGGATTTTTGTTTGCTGGTTATAGTGCACCTTTTGAGACAATTCCGAGGCTTTTGAGATCTCTCGTTTGCCGTCTGTCTCTTGCTAATAGTCTAGCTTGTGCCTAAAAGCAAAGAAGGGGGACTTCGTTTACTTTCCAGCATTTGCACTCTTCCTTTAAGTTGCCTTTCTCACTTGAGCCACCATCCTTGGGTGTTAATGTATTGTTATTTTAGATGTTGTCATTATCTATGACTTGATTTTTATCTCAAAGCAGCTGATTTCATTTACTTGGTAAACACAGCGCCTAAAAAGGCACTGACACTGGCTTTCATACACAGCCTCAGGAAATTGAAATCTAGTCTATATCTTGTATGGGTTTTAGAAATATATTCAAAACATCTTCAAAGGTCTCCTTCTTAGGGAGTCATAAGACACATAGTAGAACTTGGATGATCTACAGTTCGTCTTTAATCAATGAACTTTGCTTCTACAACAATGCACTTTTCAATGATGGGTAAATAAGCAATGCTTTTCTTAAAAAATAATCTGTAATGATTCACACACAGCTTATCTTTAAAGGCTCATTTGAAGAATGTGTTCTCAATTCTCAAACATCTGACAGGCTTATAAATGATAAAGCCAAGTGAATGTGTTTTCCCATTCATGAAGAAGCAAAGACATTGAGTCATATATGCATTAGTCTTCCAGATCACTCGCTCGTGCTGTCCAAATTTCTCTCTCTGGTGCTCTCCAGTCACAAGTTAACCCTGATAGGAAAACAGCCTTTTCAGGCCCACTCAAAATATCTTTAGCTGAAGCTATTTGAGACGAGCACATAGGTCTGAACAACACCATCCACTGGGGCCCTGGACATGTGACTAGCTCGTTATCAGTCTCTATCTTGCCCTTTCCATACCTCTACTATCTTTCATCTTACTTATTCATAGCTTTAATTCTGCTGTTGCCTCATTAGAAAGCATCATGGATTTCCCCCAGCGGCACTTGAGTTATCTATAAACTAGCAGTACAAAGCAATGAACAGCGCGTGACGCATGGTGATCACAAAGTGGATCTGAAATTCAGGGTTCATCCTCTAGGTCATAGTGGGTTCTTAAATATTTTCAAAGCATTTTTTTATTTCACTGAAATTCTATGTATGAGTGTTGTATGTCATTTTTCCTATTCTTAACACTAAGTAGACAGTAAAGATAAAGAATCCGAGTTCCTTCTTCACAAGAAAGCCATCAGTGATTCTTACGGGTCTAATAACGCTTTCTCAAAGTACTAATCTGTACCTCAGTGATGGTTTAAAAATGTAGAAGGGCTGGCAGAATTGTGAGAAATGTAAACTTGCTTGACACCTGATCATATTTTCTTCTCCTTTATTTTAGCCACCAAGAACATCTCATCCTATTGTGAGGTTCTCCTGTGTAGACTGTGAGCCAATGGTTATAGATAAACTGCCCTTCGACAAATACGAACTTGAACCTTCTCCCTTAACTCAGTATATCTTGGAACGAAAGTCTCCCCATACCTGCTGGCAGGTACTTATCCACCGTACTCAGGGTCTCACTACTAGATTGGACTAGTGATCCGCCTCTTTACAGCCTCCCAAGAGCTGGGGTTAGAGGCGTGCAGCACCACGCCCTGTCTCAATTGCTGTCTCAAGAGTCTCAGTTGCTGTCTCAGAGCGCCCTGGGGGCGGGGCCAGCACAGCAGGCCTGGGGATCGACACCCCCCCCAACAATACCTGAATAGAATTACAGGGTTTTGTTTTTTTGGTGGTGGTGCTGGTAACACCCTGTAGATCCTTCCCTAAAATACATAAATAAATAAATAAATAAATAAATAAATAAATAAAATAAATTGTATTTTGGGCCAGGGAGACAGCTCTGTAGAATAAGCGCTTACCTGGCAAGCGCAGGGTCCTGAGTTCAGTCCCCTGTACCACAAAGAAACAAACAAACAAACTTTGCTTCAGCTTCACCAATCTAGAGATATGGGTAACAGTGGTAAGCCTTCTCCAAAGAAATTTACGAAAACCCACCTTTACTCTTGCACAACTCCTCAAATATGCACACAATTCCTCTCCTCAAATATGCTATAGTCTTTTGTCCAGGCCTTGTATTACCTGAGTGTACTTTAATGTGATTTTTTTTCCAGTATGGGGGATCAAACTCGGGACCTTGCACTTGGCAGGCAGGCACGTAAGCCACTGAGCTGTCTCCACAGCCCTTACTGCAATAATTTTTCTTTTTTGAGACAGGGTCTCGCTTTGTAGCTCAGCCTGGCTTGGGACTCATGTTGATCCTCCTGCCTCAGCCTCCCAAGTGTGGGAATTACAGGTTTGCACTGTGAGGCCTGGCCACTAATGTGATAAATTATTGAGAATAAAGAAGAAAAAAATGAATCAAGCACCAGGCAATGTGGCTGGCCCATAATGGAGTTTAACTTCAAACACCAGCTCTGCCACCAAATATCTGGCCTTGTGCTAGACATTTACTCTGGACTTTGCAGCCTGTAATTACTACTTGGAATTCCCCAAAATCTATAAGTGTGTGGGTAATAGGAAATTTAGAAAAGTTTATGCAAAGGAAGGAAAGAAAAGAGGGAGGAAAGTAAGGGTGGGTGAGAAACACAAACAGTGGTGCTTTTCCTTTCTTCGGAATTCTAGGTCTGATTCCTAGAATGAAATTTATGTATTTTGTCTTTTGTTTATTTTAGGGAAGGGTCTACAGGGTGTTCAGGGTCTCACTACTAGATCGGACTCGTAGTGATCTGCCTGTTTGCAACCTCATAAGAGCTGGGATTACAAGCGCATACTACCACATCCAGTCTCAGCATGCCCCGGGGGCAGGGCCAGCATGGCAGGCCCAGGGATCAAAACCCCAGCCCCTGTGCCTGCTTGTAGGTGCTTTAATCCGCTGAGCTTTTTGACCAGCCCTTAATATATATTTTTTCTTTTTCTGTTTTTTGTCTTTTATGATAGCCTTTTTTCCTCTTCTGATCCACACACTGAGAAAATAAAATTGAGCATGTTTTTTGTTCCTGTTACCTGCTTATATTGAGGTATAAATTGCAACATAAAATCCAGCAGAACTGTGTTTTAACCCAACCCATGTTTTGCAGCACTGTGAATGTCACAGGAAAGATTTATTCTTAGTAACTTCCTAAATACATCAAAAACTTAGTGAGCTGGTAGGTGATTTCACTACTACTAAGAACTCACAAGGTAAATGGAGGCTGTTAAACATCAGAGTTCAAATTTTGTCTTAAATGATCCTGCTGAAAGACTTTGGAAAAGTAAAACTGTAGGTTTCTAACAGTACGAGCTGGTGTCCTGAGTCAGACTCAGAGTCATATCCAGCATGGTAGTGCATACCTGCTCCAGGAAGGCTGAGGCTCAGAACAATTGCTGTGATTCCCAGCCAGCATGGCTACATAGTGAGTTCTAGGCCAGCCTGAACTGCATGGCAAGACCCTGTCTCAACACCACCTGCCTCCTGCAAATGGTACATGGCTTTGACAGCACATACACTGAAACCAGAATGATAAAGAGCCCCCTGTGCAAGGAAGACACACAAATTTCTGAAGAGTTCCATGTGTTTTGATAAATTTTAGTGATTTGTAGGAAAATGGATGTACCTTAAGACATATTATTTAGTGAAATAATTAGACAAACAAGCCTTAATATCATATGATTTTGCCAGGGAGATAGCTCAGTAGAATAAGCACTTGCCATGTAAGTGCAAGGTCCTGAGTTCAATTCCCGGTACCACAAAAAAAAAAAAATATGGTTTCTCTTATATGAGAAACCAAAAGGATAAATAATTTGAAGAGCAAAATAAAAGATAAAGAGGAAACAGGGAGTAGAGCTTTTGCAAAGAGAAAGAGGATTGTAAAGATGAAGGAGGGCTGGAGCAGAGGGGAAGAGGAAGGAAGAAGGACTAAGATGTGACATGTACTTGACCTAACTCCTCAAGATAAGTGTGTTCTTTATGTACCCCCAACATGTACTAATAAGAAGGTCTGAACACAGAACACCCAGTGAACATGATAACTACACAACTGTGCATACAAGTTGACAACATAATCTTAATCAAGGCACAAGAAAGAACAAGAAAATACTCATATGGAGTAAGATTAATGTTTGGATCTTAATTGAATATTTGCTGTGACGTCTGGGAGAAAATGCCTTCTACATTCTACCAAAGCCTCCCTTTGCTTCCTCCAAATGATGTGCAGTGGTGCCACCTTATATTAAATGAAAAATGGACAACTGTGTAGGAGAATGGGACAGCAAAGAGAAATGGACCAACCTTTAGTAGTAGTGTTTATAGAATCCTTTAATACGCTACATTTTTCATAATTGTGTGCTTTAGACATGGGACCATGTTCCCTTTCCTTAAAGTCTGTACTCAGATCATCATTTATTCTTTTGAGAAACATATTTGTTTTAATGGCTGGTATCACTTACTGGTATTTTAGCTTTATTTGCCATTGTGCTAACCAAGTAAATACTTGGGCATATCTTTTTGTGGTCTATGATCCCTGAGTTACACTGTATAGTTTCATTTCTTACATGTAATTTATGAATAATGGCAATCTGAAATTTTTTTATTTCTGTTACCAGGAATCAAACTCATGACCTTTTTTTTGTGTACTGGACATCAGACTTGGGACCTTGCACTTGTCGGGCAGGTGCTTGTGCCACTGAGCTATATCCCTGGCTCAGAATCTGAACATTTAAATTTGGCATGATGTATTCTGACATAAATGTAGGCTAGAAACACCATTCCTATTTTAAAGTACAATTACATTGTGCCACAAATGTTACTATGGACTATCATCATGAGCTTAGTTTTACATACATCATTATTGCCATAATTGCCATTATTTTCTGTTCTTTGCAGGTATTTGTTACTAGTAGTGGAAAATACAATGAACTTGGATATCCATTTGGTTATTTAAAAGCCAGTACAACTTTAACTTGTGTAAACCTCTTTGTGATGCCTTACAACTACCCAGTTTTACTTCCTCTTTTAGGTAAGTAAGATATATGCCACTTAATCATCTGTAAAATATAGATAACAGAGTAAGCATTTTAAATGCAACAAAGAAAACTGGATAACAGAATAGAGAAAAATGTAAAAACTTCTTTGAAAGGATAGAGTTTTCATGTTACATGTTTTGTTTCTATTGTCTGTACATCGAAGACACTTGACCGCTGGCGTGTGCTCTTACTGTTCTTCAATAGCACCCTGTCCCCATTTTGAAGTCCACTTGGCATTGCTGTACGCTAATTAGGTTCAGAAAACTCAGGGTTTTTTAGAAATAACCCTAATCCCAACCTTCTAGGAACTGGATAATTTTCTTAAGAAAATATGGCTATATTGAAGTATGCTTGGCATAAAAAGGCCTTATACAACTTCGTAAGTTTGGAAGTGAATATACACCCGTGAAACCATCACCATAATTTATGTCATAAATGTGTCCATCACCTCTGAAAGTCTTCCTGTCCTCTTTATATACTGTTACTATTTTTTTTTTCTGTATTTTTAGGGAAGGGCCTACAGGATGTTCAGGGTCTCACTACTAGATTGGACTCCTAGTGATTTTCCTGTTTTGAGCCTCCCAAGAGCTGGGATTACAGGCATGTGCCACTACGCCCAGTCTCAGTTGCTGTCTCAGTGCACCCCAGGGGCGGGGCCAGCATGGCAGGCCCAGGGATCGAACACCTGGCCCCTGCGCCTGCTTGCAGGTGTTTTAATCCACTGAGCTATTTGACCTGACCTTCTGTTACTGTTTTAAATAAGAACATTTACCCTAAGATTTATCCTCTTAGTAAATTTTCAAGGATACAATATAGTATTTGCTAAATAGAGGCACTATCTGGAAGATATCATACTAAGTGAATTAAATCAGACACAGAATGACAAACACTACACGGTATCATTATACACTTTTCATTTGGGAATAATTGTAAATTCACGTGTATTTGTAAGAAATAATACAGAGAGGTGACATCCAAAGCATAGCTAATGAAAGCAAATAATAAAATAATAAAATGAGAAAACGTCAAGCTTATAAACTTTTGTGTTTCAAAGAATACAATCAATAACATGTAAAAGCAACCTATGGATGGAAAAATATGTTTGGCAATCACATATCTCATAAGAGATTAGTATCAGACTATATAAAGAACTCTTAAAATTCACCAGAAAGATTGAATAACCCAATTATAAAAACAGGCAATGGAGTTGAATAGATACTTCTCCAAAGAGTGTATGCAAATGGCTAACAAGCATAAGAAAAGATACTCAAATCACTAATGATAGCAAATATAGACAGAAAGTACAATGAGATATTACCTTGTACCCATTAGGGGGACCACTATCAAAGAAAAAAAAGAAAGTAGCAAGTGTTTGTGAGAATGTGGAGAAGCTGGAACCTTTGTACACTGTTACTGGGAATGTAAAGTGGTGCAACTACTGTGGAAAACAGTATGGAGGTCCTCAGAATATAAAAGATGGAATTATCAGCTGGACATGGTGAAACATACCCAGCACTTGAGAAACAGAGGCAAGAGAATCACCAGGAGTTTAAGGCCAGCCTGGGCTATGTAGTGGGTTCAAGGCCAGCCTGAACTATTAATCTAATTTCTTTCATAGTTACAGGGTTACTCAAATGATTTCTTATGCTTGTTAGTCATTTGCATACATTCTTTGGAGAAGTATCTATTCAACTCCATTGCCTGTTTTTATAATTGGGTTATTTAATCTTTCTGGTGAATTTTACATAGCAAGACCCCATCTCACAAAAATAATTGAATTATCATGTGATTCAGAAATATCCTCCCTGGGTATATACCTAAAAGACCTGAATCCAGGTTCTTGAAGATATAGTTGCTCATCTACACTCCTCACAGTACTGGATATTTTCAGTGTGCAGTGGGTTGAATCTGTGAATGCAGAAACTGGATTTAAAAAGGCCCAAACTGTACTAGCTTCATAAAATGTATTGGGAGGTAGTCTCCTATTCTGTTTTCTTTAAGAGATTATACATAATTGATTTTATGTTATTATTCTTTAATCATTTGATAATCAATTATCATTTATTAATCTAATTTCTTTCATAGTTATAGGGTTACTCAAATTATTTCATTTTGTTGATGCTGGTTATTTATGCTTTTTTATTTATGCTTTTGATTAATTGGTTCATTTCATCTTAGTTGTCAAATTTATGTATGTGGAGTTGCTCCTGGTAATTCTTTATTGTCCTTTTGATGGACACGGAGTCTGTAGGGATATTGCTTATTTCATTCCTGAAATTGATAACATGGGTTTTGTGTCTTATCCCTTTGTAAACTTTGTAAGGCCACTTTTATTGATTTTTGTCAACAAAACAGCACTTTGCTTAATTAATTTTATCAGTTTTCTTTATTTCAACCTCATCGATTTCTTCATTATTTTTTTCTCCTTGATTTAGCTTCTTTGGCTTTCTTTTTTTTAGTTTTTAGGATTGTATTTTAGATTACTTCTTAGATTATTGGTTTGAGACCTTTTTTCCTAATTATAAGAATTTAGTGTCATGATTTCTGTCAGCACTGATATAGCTGCTTCCTGTAATATTTTACATATTACTTTTCATTTTCATTCACTTTGGCATATTTTTTATATCTCTTACAACTTACTCTTTGACCCATATGTTATTTAGAAGTAAATTGTTTAATTTCCAAGTATTTTGAAATTTATCTGTTAATTTTCTGTTCTTAGTTCCTATTCCTAGGTTGATTTTATTATGGTCAGATAGTATGTTTTGTATAACCATTCTTACAAAAATTTCACATTTTATGACATAGGATATTATTTATCTTGGTACATGTTCCATCACTGCTGGAGAATAAAGTGTGGCATTCTCTTTTGGGGTAAAATATTATGTCATTCCTATTGGTTAATATTCTGCTACATCTGTGTTGATTTTCTATAAATTGATGAAAAGATGAGAAGTCTCCACCCATAATTGTGGATTTGTCTATTTCTTTTCAGTTTCATCACATTTTACTTCACAATTTTTGCAAACTTATGATTTCGTGCATTAGGATTGATGCATATTCATCCTGGATTGATTTTACATAATACTTCTCTGCTAATTTTCTTTGCTTTCAACACCACTTTATCTGATATTATTATAGCTACTTCTGCTTTTCTTTCTTTCTGTTCTTCTTTAATTAATGTTTGGATGATCCATCCTTTCCCATCATTTCACTTTTAACTTCCTTATAATTGTTAAGTTTGAAATGATTTTCTTGTAGACAACACATTTCCAGTTTGGGGTTTTTGTTGTTGTTGTTTTTTAAAAATATTTTTATTGAGAAACAAATAGCAATGAGACAGTTTCACAACCAATTACTAGTACATTTCAATAATTAATACATTGAGTATTGTTGTCTTAGTGGTTATTCATTGTACAAGATGCAGACCTGATATTCTGTCTCAAACACTATTAGAACAAACCTCTCTAGTCATTGAATTAAGAGAATGGAGCTGTATATCTATCCTAACTATTTTGAATACACAGATACAAAATGGTCGTTCATTCCACCAATCTTGATCTTTCAGTTGGGATATTTAGACATCTATGTTTAATGTAATTATTGTTTGAGTAGGGCTGAGGTCTCCTTATTTATGTTTTTACTTTGGTTTTTTTTTCTCCCTGGTTTTCATTTTCCTGGCTTGTTTTGAGTTACTTGAGAAATTTAAGATTTTATCTTCATCTTGTTTGTTATATTTTTGAGTGTATTTGTCTGGAGAAATTTTTAAGGAGTTGTTATGGAGGTAATGTATATATAACTCATGCAGTCAGCTAGTGTCATCATTTTCTGAATTTGGGTGAAATAAAGAAACTTGACATTCTTTTACATTTTTCAATTTGTAATAAAATTATCTTAACTATTCTCTACACATTTAGAAACACATGAGGCACTGTAACAACTTTAACTTCAAGTGCCAAACATAATTTGGTATACTCAAGAGGAGAAGTAAAGTACTATATTTACCCATATGTTTGCTTACTATATACTTGTTTCTTTTTGATAGTTCAAGGTTTGTCATTTTATTGTGCTTTATTTTTTTATTTTTTTTGCTTAGGGAATTTCCTGAATCTGTTTAGGTTAGGGTTTTTTTTAATGTGTTTAGTACAAGGTCTCACTATTCAACTCAGACTCATAGTAGTCCTCCTGTTTTCAGCCTCCCCAGTGCTGGCATTACACTTGTGCACCACCACCCTAGGTCTCGGTCACTGGGTCAGTGGGCCAGCACAGCCTGTGGTGCAGGTGATCAAACCCTGGCCCCTGTGCTTACCTAAGCAGGCGCTTAGTCCCCTAAGCCAGCTTGCCAGCCCTTAGGGCAGGTTTGATGGTGATACATTCTTCTGGTTTCCCTTCACTTGAAAATATCTTGATTTACCCTTACTCTGGAAAGATGTTTTTGCTGAATATGAGATTCTGCCTTGACACATCCAGTGGAGGATCATCCCCCTCTTGACTCAATTCCAATTTTACCTTCTTGCTTTAAATTTCCATCTCCAGGCTCTTGTGTAACTTGCGTCTTCCAAGAGGCATATATGGCAGTACATGTCTTTCAAAGCTGGAGGTATTTCTGCTCCTCATTCACAACCTTGGGTTTTACAATAGAAGGCTGAAGTTGACAAACTCACATTTCCACCTGAAATCATTCTCTGGGTAGTGTAACATCCATAGTGATTAAGAGCAGGGTTATAGCCAGGCAGGGTGGCACACACCTATAGTCCCAGTACTTGGAAGGCTGAGGCAGGAAGAATGTTGTGAGTTTGATACCTACCTGGGCTGCAAGTGAGCTCAAGGTCAGCCTGAACTGTATAGCAAGGCCTTGTCTCAAACACACACACACACACACACACACACACACACACACACACAGGGCAATAGGACAAAGCTGCCTGACTGAATCATTGTTCTACTACTTGTAAGTTTTTTTTCCCCCCTTAGGCTGAGGATCTTTATTTCTAATTTTTTTTATTTTTTAAAGAGAGTACAAATTAGAATTAAAAAAGAAAAAAAATTGCAAGTGTACAGATTTTCACTTAACAAAGTAATATGTATTTCACAGAATTTTTTGCAATACGTAGTGTTGTCTTCCAACCAGTTATTCATATTACCAGATATAAGCATGTAAAATTGAAAGAATAAATAAATGTATAAAAAATTAAGAAGGCCAAAAGGAGAAACAATTTGAAAAAGGAGACAAAACAAATTAAAGCATTAGCTGCTTCTTTCCATAGGCCACCAGAAGTGCACATACAGTTGTCCAAACCATCCTGCTTACACACATAGACAAATCTCTTTCCCCCAGTCCCTTTCCTGTCCTTCTCCTCAACTCAGTAACTCTTTCCTTTTGAATAAGCTCATTCCCTTTTACCAGTGTCTATTATACCTTTCAGATTCCATTTTTCTCTTTCAGGTTCTCACACTAAGGAGACAATATAATGTTTGCACATGTGGGACTGATTTATTTCACTTAAGAGTATGTTGTCTAGTTCCATCCATTTACAGATGAAAGGCTCAAAGATATACAACCTCCCTGTGCCTCAGCTTATTCATCTATGAAACGGAATAATGCTACCACCTACCTCAAATGAATTTAGTCAGAATTGAGTGATTTAATACCATTAAACTGGGCCAGGATATAGTTCACTGGCACAGCACCTGCCTGGCAAGTGTAAGGTCCTGAGTTCTATTCCCAGTACCAAGAAAAAAAAGTGAACAAATACAGTTAAACTGTTTAAAGCTTGCCTCACAAATAAATGCTCAATAAATGCTACCATTAATATTGTCATTATTAATATTTATGTTATCTTAACTCTTGAAGGCAACATTGTTATCCTAAGAATATATTCTTTTAAATATGCTATTGTTTTATAGTTCAGTGATCAGACATATTTAGTAAAAAGGCGAGTGAAATCACATGTTCATTTTTGTAAATGTGTTTAGTACAGGATCTACAGGGTCTCGCTACACAGATCAGACTCATAGCGATCCTCCGGTTTTCAGCCTCTGAAGTGCTGGGATTAGAGGCATCAGCCACCACGCCCAGTCTCAATCGCCATCTCAGCGCACCCTGGGGGTGGGGTGGCATGGCACGCCAGATATCAAATCCTGGCTGCCACGCTTTGCCTAAGCAGGCACTTTAGTCTGCTGAGCTATGTGGTCGGCCCTACACATTCATTTTACTGCCCAGAAACTCAACTATGTTTCTGGATAGTATAGCACTCGTCCATAATGCTGTTCCCTATTTCCTCTTTATTAATGTAATATTTTCATCACTACTAACAATCTTAATTGTTTAAGCTCTTAGACTTACCTGAAAACAATATTAGATGCATGTACCAATTCTGCCAAACCAATATCACTATTCTGTATTACATTTCTCTTTGTCACAAAAAATTTGTAAGACAAAATTTACCTGAAGGGCCGGCTAGATAGCTCAGCTGCATATGCACCTGCTTAGGCAGCTGCAAGGACCAGGTTCGATCCCTGGTCTGCTGTGCTGGCTCTGCCCCCGGGGTGCGCTGAGGGCGACTGAGACTAGGCATGGTAGCTTGTACCTGTAATCCCAGCACTTGGGAAGCTGAAAACAGGAGAATCACTGCAAGTCCAATCTGTGCAGTGATAGCCTGTAGACCCTGCACTAAATATTAAATATTAAAAAAACCATGAGGTGAGGCAGGTCCTAAAGAAAAATATGAATATTCAGTATGGACAAATGTCTTTCTAAAATTTTTTTTAATCCAAACTTGGTTGAATCCACAAATATGACATCCACACATATAGAATACATAAGTGAGACTTCAATGAATTACCAGAAAAATTATGTCAGCAGGGAAGTCACTAGTCTTCCAGATGAAAATTATACTCTCTCAATTAGGAAATTATTTTTTCCATTGAAGGCTAATCATAGAAATTAAGGTGACTCTAAAAACTTTTCATGTTCTGAATATGCCACATTTAATTCACATTTTTTTAAATTAAGAACTAGGGACTTGTGTAAAAAGTAAAGTCCAGTTCCGTATTAAGATAGTCATGGTCAGGAGGAAGAAAAGATGTGTCTGAAGGGAGCCTAGAAGGGGGATGATTTTTTGGTCTATTTTATTTTTTATTTATTTTTTAAAATAATTTTATTGAGAAAGAAGTAGCAATGAGATAGTTTCCAAATAGGTTAGTAGGACAGTTATAAGGAGGATAAGTTGATGGGTATAAATCATTATGCGAGTTAACAGCTCCCACTGGCCTGTTTGTTCAGTTCCTGTGTGACGTAGCTCCTCAAAACTTTATCCCATTTTACAGATGACATGGAGACTCAGAAAGGGAAAGTGATCTATCCGAGCGCTCTCAGCCAAGGGACTTGCTGAGCTTGGACTCCAGTGTGGGTCCTGCTCTCTCTTTGAGGAGAGAAATGAAGAGAAACAAACTTAAAGACAAAATGTCAGTAGTTTTTTGAGGGGTTAGTAGTATGTTTTTATGGGAAGAAACTTCCAGAGGAAAGAAACAACTGGGGTTTCTTTCCTAGAGTGAAGTAAAGAAAGAAAGGAAAAGCAAGATAAGATAGATAGATAGATAGATAGATAGATAGATAGATAGATAGATAGATGATAGATAGATAGATAGATAGATAGATAGATAGATAGATGATAGAATAGTTAGGATAGTTGTATTACTAATTTCTCTTAGTTCATTGAAAAGAAAGGGGGCTGGTGAGATAGCTCAGCGGACTAAAGCAACTGCTTAGGCAAGCTTAGGCAAGTGCAGGGATCATAGGTCGATCCCGACACCACATGCCATGCCAGTCCCACCCCCAGGGCAGGCTGAGCCAGACAGAGTCTGGGTGTGGTGGCACATGCCTGTAATCCCAGCGCTGGGAAGGCTGAAAGCAGGACGATCACTCACCACAAGTCTGAGCTGTGCAGTGAGACCCTGAAACAACCAAATACATGAAAAAAGAAAAAGATCCGTGCTAATATTATTGAGACAATTAAATGGCAATGTCTTGTACTCTGAGTAGCCAATTTGAAGATAACAATATGCAGTATATTAACGATTGCTACCCTCTTATTACCTTGTTTTGAAATTTTGTGGGTTTTATCTTTAAAATTAAAAAAATACAAATACTTGGCTACTATAAAAAAAGAAATGTCATTTTACTCTTAAACTCTCATGGCATCTTCTTTCAAATGTGGATCAGTTAATTGTTTAGGACCTCTTCACTCTACTGTCCTAGAAACTTGTGTGAATGGACATCTAATGTTATGAAAATCTTTTTCTGAGCTACAGAGGTTGTAACAGTATCATCCTAAGAGCTCTCTACTATCCACCTAGAATATGATATATTTTATTCTTTCCTCTGACCCTCATTCCAGACAATCTGCCAAGAAATAAATAGACTAAAGCAGCTCCTGGGCAGAATCACTGCACTTGTCACTGTTAGAATACTAAGAGTATTACTGAGTCTGATTAGCTAATCTATTTATATCTAAGAACCTCTCCTGTACTTATATTTGTCAGTTTTCAAAATCCTAATTCCCAGCAGACTCCACATAAAGACAAAGTATAATGGGCTATTTCTATGGTGTCCCATTTCTTTCTGTTAGGATATGAATGGTTTGTAAAGGACCCACATGCTGCAATGAATCAGAAATCTCTTTGGATCTTTATTTTCTTTGTTCTTTCTAGCCCATACCAAAAGAACAAAAGACCTATATTTTATGGCTCTGTAAATTCATTTAAATTCTTTTCAGCAGGAGTGAATAATGTATAATAGCAGTAAAAGGGAGAAAATGTATAATTGCGTCTCTTAACTAAAGTAATTCAGAATTTCCAAGAATGCCTATTTCTAGAGAAATTGTGCATGGTTTTATCTCTAGAAGTAAAGCACTTGATTTAAAAAATAATAAAACGAGGAAACAAAATAAAGGCTCAATTTATACTATCTTTGGTATTTATGGTATGGAAGGTTCATGTTGATGTCTGTTATAAATTTTGCATTATATTAGAAGCATTTTCTTGCACTTGGAAGAAAAAAAAGATGTTTGGGAAATATTTATACAGTATATATAATGCATGTAAAGTATTAAAATAATTAAATTTAAGTCTGAAAGGATAAAGAATGTCTGCATATTTAAGGTAAATATCTTTAGTTCTGTAGATGGACATGGTAATCGAGTGTTTAGTGAAGGTGAAATTATTAGTACAATCCTCTCAGCCATCCTGTATATATACTTGCATTTTTTTCTCCACTTCTTTCTTTCCTATCTCTGTATGCTGATATCTGTAATCTAAGCAACTACATTGAGGACAGCAATGCGTAATAGAAAAACCATGCTTGAATACCTTTCATCTTGGCCTTCTAAATGTATAGCATTTCTAATGTCTTATCAATTATTATTATACTTTCTTTAAAATAAATTTTTATAAAGGCAAGAAAGAAATTAAGGTTTCTTGAAAGCAAAGTCATATTCAAATATTTGTCCAATAGTGTGTAACTATTACCTGTTAATCTGAGCAACAGATTTGATAATATAACAAGCATTGCTAATTAGCTGTTCTTGTTTTGAAAACCTGTAACATATGTATTGTTGTATGTTACCCTGTTTCTGTCCTTGTTTCTGCTGTTTTTGCTTTTGTTTTTACTCTTCAAAATAAAATTAAATTAAAAAGGAAAAAATATGGCATAGAAATTAGAAAAATTTTTTCTACCTTAAAAAGTTAAGAATTATTACTTATCTTCACAATTCATCTATATACACAGTTAATTTTGTTACACTTTTTATTTCTCCATCATATTAAACATGTACCTATGTTGATGTCATTAAATATCATTTATTATATTTTTTAAAAAATCAAGTGTTTAGATGTACTTAATTTTAAAGAACCCATCTGTGCATGCTATTACAATCATCCAATAACTAACAGTTTACATTTGAGTGACACAAAGTTGGGATCAAAATACAAGCTGGGTGTGGTGTGTGCCTGTAATCCTAGTACTCTGGGAGGGAGAAATAGGAGGATCTCAAATTCAAGTCCAGCTGGGACAACTTCGTGTCTTAGCAATATCCTCTCTCAAAATAAAACAAAGGGTTGGACATGTACCTCACTTTGAAGACCTTGGGTTCCATCCTCAGTACTGTACACCCCCCAAAAAAAACCTGTAATACAGAAATAAAGGAGGAGGATGACATGGCTACACAAAGGGTGAGGCAGTTAGTTATGCAGAATCCAAAATGTGCAGCTTGCCCAGCATTGCCTAGCAATTAGAGGCTTACCATGTGTTCTCATATAAAGTCGCCTTACCTTGATCTTTCAGCACAAAAATTAACATCCTGTATGTTTAAGTGAAAGAAATATTATTCCATTCTGAACCAATGACTCTGAATTTGCCTGAGGGTGAAAATTACTACAGTAAATTTAGCAATATAACAAGTCAGGAAAAGATTTCAAGTGAGTCAGTCTTTTTGTATTATACTTTATATAGCTTTATAGATGGAAGAGGAATATATAACGTGAGAGTTTCCCTTCCTTCCTCCCTTCCTTCCTTCCTTCCTTCCTTCCTTCCTTCCTTCCTTCCTTCCTTCCTTCCTTCCTTCCTTCCTTCTTGTCTTTCTGAGACTAGATTTCACTATGCAGTTCAGGCTGGCCTCAAACTCACAGCAGTGCTCATGCCTCTGCCTCCCAAGTGCTGGGATTACAGGCATGTGCCATCACGCCTGGCCTGTTGGATTTTTTTTAGAAAAACACATAGACGCGCGTTGGCTTATACTGGGGGTAAGCCTGGTAAACCCACTGTAAGTTGAAAATGCGTTTCATGCCCCAGCTGTGTGATCATCCCAGCTTAGCAACCCAGTGCACTGCAGACGCTGCGTTGGTCGCTTCCCTTCATCACTGCCTGGCTGCCACTCGCTGCCGCTACCTAGGGTCACGCTGCATATTGCTACACTGAGCGAAGTTCCGAACTCTGAGTCTGAAGTTTGGTTTCTACTGAACATGACTTCCTCACTATCATAAGCTGAAAAATCAAAAGTCAAAGTGCTGCAAATCAGAGACCAAGGTATATAATTTTGGTAGATTCAACCACCAGAAAAAGACAATGAAACTTCCAAGAAATGCTTATTTATCTACTTTTATTAAAATCTGAGATTTCTAGCTGTGAGTTACTTAAAATTGAAGACCTGAATAATGTATCATTTGGTTTTTCCGTTACAGATGACTTGTTTAAAGTTCACAAGCTTAAGCCAAATCTGAAGTGGCGACAGGCTTTTGACAGCTACTTAAAAACTCTGCCTCCATACTATTTATTAGTAGGTATTTATATGTATATGTGTGTGTGTGTGTGTGTGTGTGTGTGTGTATCACTGCTGATTCTTGTCCTGAAAAATAATGAATCAAAAGCTTTGTTCCTGCAATAAGATAGTCATCTCGTTATCTTACACAGATTTGTGTCATTACTGTCTTCTCAAACTGTGTGTAAGCGTTTCGAGATGTCATGATGGCACAAAAGAGCACTGTTTTCTGTATTTTGTTTCTTTTCATTGCCATGGTTACTTTTATTAAACACATCTACGTTTCTCTTATTAAAACTAACCCTATGAAATCGTAATTTTAGAATGTAAGAATAAATAGGTCTCAATTATGTATCACGCCAACTCCCCTTTGGAACTCTAGAAATTCTTAATATGGCATTTCCCTCTGAAAACGAAATTTGGAGACATAGGTGTTTATGGCTTGTTCAATGTGTCCCAGATCCATTATGAAATGCAAGCACTGTAAAGCATCACAGCCTTGTCTGGGGGAAGCTGAGTTTCTAGAGGTGAAAATCGGAATCTTCAGCGGGACTGGACCGCTGGTCTAAATGGGCAGAGAAATTGGGGTGTGTTGGTATTGACCATGGCAGAAACGGGATACGCAATCCAATGCAATGTGAAATGATTTTGTGACTTGGGAATTAAGACTGAACGCAATTTACTTGATGAATTTGCTGTTACTTGCTCTCCTTATCCCACTCTCTCCTGATTTTTTACTTTCTGCTTCTTACTTCTCTGCTATTTTCATTGCCACTTTTTAATGTTCCATGTTTGGTTTTATGTGCAGCACCTTGCCTTCTAAGAAATGAATCATATCCCCTTGCCCCTAATAACTGAACTTTGAGTATTTTAAGATTTATTCTATTCTTACTGTTGTGTATTTTGTTTCCTTATAGCCATTAAAGAAAGCACTAAGGATGATGGGAGCTCCAAATCTGATATCAGATAATTTAGATTGTGGACTTAGTTACAGTGTTATCTCTTACCTTAAAAAACTCAGCCAACAGGTAGTATTGGTAAAAACAAACGAACAAAAATCCTTTGCCCTCAGAAGTGCATTTCCTTATTCTCTAGTGTAATTGTAATTTTTTCAAATTAAATGTGTATATATCTCTACACTTTATGGATTAGTAGGAATGTGATTCTCTGTGGCTTCTAGCTTCACCATTAAACTCCAGCTAAGGGTCTGTCAGTATCATTCGATGCTGTGCCATTTCTCCTTCTGACTGCCAGTTTGCCCTGCCCGCAAGCTGGCTGATGTTGTGTGGCCTAAGAGGGGCAGAAACCTAATAGAATTCTCTTCTGGGTCACGTTTTGTCTATCCTCAACCTAGATTCTCCTCAAATTGCTTTGGCCCAGAGCATCCCCCTTTTGTAGGTCAGCACACAGAGGCCTGTTGAGAGTAAATGACTTGCCTCAAATCTGTTTTCAGGCACCACATAGAAAGCCTTACACTCACATATGAGGCCTCGATATAGCCATCTGCTTTTTCCTGGAGAGGGGGGACATGAGACCTGTGTTTGTTAATCTCAAGGGCGAGAGGCCCCAAGCGGACCTGGAGAGTGGAGTTCAGCCTCCTCTCTTCTTGTCCCCCATCTGTTCCTTTATACCCCACCTCATTTACCATTATTCACCTTGTCCCTTGCCTGCCCCTCTCTATGAGTACCTCATCCTCCACTCACCCCTCCTTATCATACTTCTCACCTCTACCTAGCCCATTCTTGTAGGATGGAAAATGTTTGGGAACTGTTGAGTTAGAGCTCTACTGCCATACAATTGTGTTGTGCAACAAATCAGTGCAGCAGTTTTACTGTCTTGGGCACAAACATATTCCAAGGTAGGGAGCCATGGAAGCATTCGCAGTGCCTATGATGCTTCAAGCTGAATATGTTTGGAAATTTGGCCTTTGGAAAAGTGATGGTACTAAGCACGAGTGCCAGACTCACTAAAGAGCCAAAGGGATTCCACTGGGATGCTGACACGCCTAGCTAGGAACTGGCACTATCTTAAAGACAGTCTGGAGCTTACCAGCTCTGACCAGTTCAGCGTGCTCATAAATGCAAAAGAAAAGTAAAAGCAAACCCAGATTTCTAATCTACCAAGTGTCCCTCTAACTCCTATTTGTTTCCGCTAATAGATTTTTTGTTGTTGCTGTAAATGTTTTGGTTTGGTTCTTTATGTTATTTATTTATGTATTGATCTATAGATTTTGTTTTTTATTTGATAGTTAAGCCTTTAAGGCTGTGTCAGCAAGAGTAATAGCGAAGAGAATTGAAACTAATGCAAGTTCTGGGACCTTCTGGGGCACATTGCTTGTATAGTTTTATAAATGAGTTCTAACTCATTTAGAAAAACAGACTTCTCATTTGCTCTTATATTTCATAACTTAGGAAATTTTTAGAGCTAATAAACATGTACTTAATTCCAAGAATTAGGGAACATAAAATCAATATCTCTGCCTAAACCACAAGAAAATCCAAATTACTTTGGGCTTACTAGACATTGGTAGAACTTCCTCTTATAGAGAGAAAGAGAAGATCATTACTAATTTATAGTATTTCTAATTACTAACTTAATAGCTATGTTACCAGTGTTCTTGGAACTATCTCCTTGTATATAAAACATAAAATATGCCAAATATATTGCTGTAATACATTCTCAAGCAAAATTAATCAATACAGTGTAACAATGTCTACTACGAGGGTTTTTTCATTGTGAGAAGCTTATTGAGTACACATTAGAAATTGTACTTGGTAACATTTGTTCAATTAAACATTACCTTATAAGACATTTTTGTATAGCCCAATTTAGAAGTAAAGTTTAATTTTTCCAGGTATAATGCTAGCCTACCTAATCTGAATTTTGGCTCTGATTTTCATATATAAGTACAGTCTTAAACCTTTATGTCTAGTCTGAAATGAGTATGTTGATTTAGACTAGATTTTTCAGTAACACGTGCTTTTATTTTTTTTTCACGATGTGCTTTTAAATGTCTAGGAATGCAGTTCTTATGCATGGTTTCCATTCCCCATGATTCAGTCCAGTTTTGACAGTAGACAAGAGAAAAAAATGTATTATTTGTCTTTCCAGCCCCCTCTGTTTGCTATGCTAGTACAGAGAAGCACAGAAAGTTGTTTACTTATTTATTTCTCTGTAATTTGCAATTGAAAATTGTTCTGTGGGGTTCTTAAATTATTATCTTTCTTAAGTAATAAAGACAAAGCAATATGGTAGATGTTTTCATAACATACTATGTACTTTCATTTTAGACCAAACTAGAGTCAGAAAGAATATTAGCATCAGTGGGGAAGAAACCTCCCCAGGAAATTGGTATCAAAGTGAAAAATCATTCTGGAGGCAACATGTCCTTGGCTTACAATAAAAATTTTAGAAAACTTTTGAAAGAAATCACAGGGGAAACTGCACTGAGATTGACAGAATTAAATACCAAAGAATTTGCTGGCTTCCAAGTTGGGCTCTTAAACAAGGTAAATTGTGGCATAAAACACTTTTATTTGCCTGAACTTGTCTAATACACTTCTGTTACTCCTATTGCTTTAGTTTTGAGACAGTGACAATTGTATGTTGGCATTAGTAGTTATTCTGGAGCAGTTTGGGAATTGTCCTGCCAGTAGATCCCAACATGGAATTAAATGTTTAAGATAGGTTTGGTGAGTTGGTAAAACCCATGAAAGGTAAAGGACAGTGTGATTTGTAGTAGGTGGGGACAGCCTCCAGGCCAAGTGCTGATGGAAAAAGAGAAGGTAAAAGGAGGATGGGGAAGGAGCATCTGAGACACCAGTGCAGCCTGGAGAAATTCGGCAGTGGCGGCCCACCTCTGACGGATGCTTTCACCTG
This sequence comes from Octodon degus, assembly GCF_000260255.1. NCBI lineage: Eukaryota > Metazoa > Chordata > Mammalia > Rodentia > Octodontidae > Octodon > Octodon degus. The sequence goes on from NW_004524743.1 coordinate 150,733, forward strand.
GAGGAGGTTCTCATGGGCGGCTAGCCACGTGCCAACACGCTGCCATTCTCAGTCCCTAGTGGCAGGCACCCTGATGAAACAGGGCACCCCTACGGCACTGCAGGGGCACTCAGCCAAGTGCACTGCCTCAGGATCAGCCACTGTGGTGTTCCAGGCAGATGACAGCAGTCCACTTCCGTGGCTGCCTAGGGAAGCAATCCAAATCACAAGCAGGGCCACCAAGGTGTAAATCTGCAGATTTGCAGTTTTAAGTGACATACTTGAAATAGGGATAGTATTAGAAGTCTTTAATACATTTAGGTGTGTTAAAAATGAGAAATTTTCCAATGGGAAAATTCTACTCTAGTTAGTTATATTAAATATAACTCTTCAGTAAGATTTAAAAAGGGCTAAGTAATACATTTCTATACTAGAAGCCTCAGGAGTAACTGAAATTTTCCTGTTTGAAAAAGAATTTGAAACCTCAGACGTACAGAAATGCTTATGATATTCCACGCAGAGGTCTTCTGGATCAATTGACCAGAATGAGATCCAATCTACTGAAAACCCACAAGTTTATTGTTGGACAAGATGAAGGTAAATAAACAAATGGGTTCTTTTCATTAAGAAAATGCCTGGTGTGCCTTAGGTGATAGTGTTTATCGCATAATGAGCAGGTTACTTCCTAATTCTTTAATGAGTAAAATGCTTGTTTTCAGTGAATCCCTACATCCCCTTGGGCACAGTTTATTTTTCTAAGTTTAAAGGCAAGTATGCATTAATTAGCATACACGCCACACTCTCCATGCTTCCTTGCTTTAGTTCTTATATGCCCCAACCAGCACCTGGAGGTAGATAATGTCACTTAAATGGGCCTTGAGACCCAGAGCAAGCTTATTAGGGGTTCGTGGGGGTTTCCCTCATTGGAAAGTGACAGTACCTAGATCAGGTATCCCAAAACTGTACCTCCCAGCACACTGGGATGAATGTAGTCAAGAATAGCTCATTTAGAGCGCTTGCAAGTTAGCTCAGTTGTTTCAACACCTGCTTGGGCAAAACCAGTCAGGAGCCAGGGTACTGCAGTTTGATCCCGAGCTCTACGTGCCTTACCAGACCCACCCTTAAGGCAGCCTGAGCTAGCCAAAAAAAAAAAAAAGTATATCTCATTTATATGAAAATAATGAATTGAATAGTGGCCAGAATTGTGACTGTAATTTCCCTTTATTCCATTAGTTTTTGATGGGGTGAGCTATCAGATAAAATGAGAAAATCTAAGTTCATTTGAAATTATACATTTTTGTGTATAGGGGGGTTTTCTAGAAAGAGAGGCCCAATATTTAATGAACTCCTCAGATTTTAAGACCTACTATTGAGGATTTCCTGCATGATGAGAGAATGCCAAGAAGCCTGGGGTCTTTGAAATATAGCAGAGCAGTGTTTTGAGGTGGGGTGAGGATACAAGGGAGGCCAGCCCATTGTCAGAGCCATCTGGAAGGGAAAGGAGCTGTTCTAGCCCTTGTAACAGGAGTCCTAAGGCAGGAGTAACAGTAGACTAAGTAATGACTGAAGAAAGATGATTCTAGATTTTAGAATGCCAGACTTGAGATTTTAGACTTTGATGCTGAGACATATACTGCTGAAACAGACAGTGATCTGATCTTCTCAAAAGGAGCATGCATTTCAGCCATATAACACCAATTTCTTTGATGTGATTGGGCAGATTTCCTTCATAGTGTTCCAGTTGCCCAAATGGGTAACTATCAGGAATATCTGAAGACCTTGGCTTCTCCACTTCGAGAGATTGATCCAGATCAACCCAAAAGACTGCATACATTTGGCAATCCATTTAAACAAGATAAAAAGGTACCTACTTCTGTCTCTGTCTGAATTATAAAATTGTTGGCTCTAATTCTCTTTAGCAAGATGAGTACAACTCAGAGCTAAAATATGACACCAGGGCTCTTTGCGGATGGAATGTGGAAGTCTCTTGATGCAAAAAGTGTGTTGCTTAAAATTAATAGCTCATTTGTTGAGTACCTTGTAGGGGTTGGTATTTCAAGTGATTACATTTTAACATTCATAACCATTTTTCAAGATCAATGGCATCATCTGCCATTTAGCAAGAAGAAATCAAAGCTTACAGTGGTGAAGCATCAAAACACTGTGATGGAACTTTTAAGAGCCAGGACTTGAACCCACGTCTTTCTGGCTTCAAAGTCTATGCACTGCCCCAACCACACACTATTGCATTTAATATTGTGATTACCAAGTATTTCCTCTTATTTCCATGATTTAGATCTGTAGTGTTCTACTAGGTGTGTCCAGCATTTTGGCTTACTTGGGCTTCACTGAGGGAAGTTAATGTATATAAATCACAAAACTTCCTTTCAGGCCGACCAGACAGCTCAGCAGATTAAAGCACCTGCCTAGGCAGACGCAGGGACCAGGTTCAATCCCCAGCCTGCCATGCTGGTCCCACCCCCAGGGTGCACTGAGACCTTGATTGAGACTAGGCATGGTGGATTGAGACTGGGCATGGTGGCACTCGCCTGTAATCTCAGCGCTTGGGAAGCTGAAAACAGGAGAATCACTGAATCTGATCTGTATAGTGAGACTCTGTAGATGGTGTACTAAATACATAAAAAACTTCCTTTCTTTTTTATGTTTGTTATTATAACTTTTTTTAAAGTAGACAGATGGCCTGGCATGATAGCACACACCTATAATCCCAGCACTTGAGAAGCTGAGGCAGGAGGATCATCATGAGTTCAAAGCTAGCCTGGGTTACATAGTCAGTTCAAGACCAGCCTGAACTACACAGGAGACCCTATTGTCCCCTGCCAAAAAGGGGAATAAGTGGCCTCAGGGCCATAGGTTGAACATGCCCTATTCTAGACAGTGATGACTGTACCCCTTGAAATATGAAGTGCTTAGTGATTTCACTTTATCTAAATTATACAGCCAGAGGGCTGGCCTGATAGCTCAGCAGATTAAAGTGCCTGCTTAGGCAAAGTGCAGTGGCTGGGGTTTGATCCCTGGCATGCTGTGCTGGCCCTGCCCATGGGGTGCACTGAAACGGCGATTGAGACTGGGTGTGGTGGCATGTGCCTGTAATCCCAGCGCTTGGGAGGTTGAAAACAGGAGGATAACTATGAGTCTGGTCTACATAGTGAGACCCTGTAGACCCTGCCCTAAATACAGAAAAAAAAAGTTAAAAAATAAACTATACAACCAGGTATCTAAATAAATGAAATACGTGTATGTGCCTCTGTGTATCTGTAAGATATATAGAGTTTACCATTTAAGCATGAAAAAATGGGATTATATGTGCAGATGGAGAGGACCATGGCTACTAAGGCCTAGACCAAACAGAAATCTTTTTGTAATAAAACTGGGCTCAGAGGTATTCTACCTCATTCTACTCCTCAATTAGTTGGAATTTTTTAATCTTTCTGTGCCTTGATGGTAGGAAAAAATAACACAGGCTTTTTGGAAATGAGAAAGGAGATGTAGGGAATTGGTCCAGAAATGAACAAGATGTGTTACATGCCACTTCCCAAAACAAATGTAATTAATGTGTATCTCAGACACATAGCGATAAAAAAAATAAAAATCTTTGTCTTAGTTTTTTTGTATCTAGCCCCAGGGATAATAGTTACACCAATTGACTGAGTTCTGTGGAATATCAAGCAAGTTAGTCACATGTAACACTACTTATAACATTGCTGGGCATGTAGCACATGCACAGGGAAAATGTTTCCCCATTTCTGGATGGTTCCTGGAGGAGAAATCCTTTGGAAAGGCCATGTATCATGATTTTGTTCATACAAAACAGAGCACATACTCGGGTTATCCTTGGAGGGGAGCGGCTCTCAGCCAGCCTTCCTTGCTGCTCTCTACCAGCTTTTATGTACCCGAAAGAGTGAAAGTTCCTCATTGCTTGCCCAGCACCCAGGTGGACATATTGAAACCCACATTTGAGTGTGGGGGAACCTTTTCCACTTACAGGTAGCATTCTGTACGGTATTAATATTTCTTTTTTAGTGCATGTTTATCATACACAACAGTGATCTGTTTGGGGAAGTTGGTGTGTGCCTATAACCTGTCTTGCTCACTTTCAATCCCTTTAGCCCCTCTCCTCCCCTTCCCCTGACCAACCCCCTTCCCTGTCTCCAAGAACCTACACTCTAGTGGCCTCTCACGTCTGTGTTAATTCACTCACTCATTTATTTATATTTTAGATGTCTCATATAGTGGAGTACATGTGATAGGTAACTTTTTTTACTTAACTTTCTGAGTCTGACTTATTTTGCTCTATAGGTTAGTCTTTTTCTCTTTTGTATTTAGGGAAGGGTCTGCAGGGTGTTCAGGGTCTCACTACTAGATCAGACTCATAGTGATCCACCTGTTTACAGCCTCCCAAGAGCTGGGATTACAGGCGCATGCCACCATGCCCAGTCTCAATTGCTGTCTCAGTGTACCCCAGGGATAGGGCTGGCATGGCAGGACCAGGGGTCGAACCCCCAGTCCCTGAGCCTTCTTGCAGGTGCTTTAATCCTCTGAGCTATTTGGCCAGCCCTCATAGGTTAGTGTTGAGTCCATCCACTTCCCTAAAAATAATACCATTTCGTTCCTCTCTGGGCCAACAGTCCACTGTGTATGTGTACCAAGTTTCCTTGATCCTTTTATCTGTTCACAATCATTAGGCTGTTTCTGGAGCTTAGCTGTTGAGAGTTACACTACTGTAAACATGGATATGCATGCATCACTATGGTATGTTTTTTAATGATGGGTTTAAAGCACAAAAGCACCAGAAGGAGAATGTACCATAATTCCCCAGCTGACATCTTATTTCAAAATGGCTGACATGTCTCCAAAATGGTAACTGTGAGTTTATTCCATTGTAGTTGATAAGAGCTGCTCATTCTGTAGGCTTTCCCAATTGTTACTGTAATATGCTTCGCTTTGCGCATATTGCGCATATTTGCGGGGTGTGTTAGTTTCCTCCTTGTTCTACATAGATAGGATTAAAATGAGTTGCGTTTTCTGAGAATAGTACTGGTAAGTCTTTGGCCTTTGACTGACTTAGATAAATGATGTAATTCATGAATGATTGATAATTTATGCTCATGAGGATGGATATTTCCTGAGAGTTGAGTTTTTGTCTTTAATGGGATATGTTCATGGATGTTTTGCAGGGAATGATGATTGATGAAGCAGATGAATTTGTAGCAGGACCACAAAACAAGCTGAAACGTCCTGGAGAGCCCAGTCTCATGTCGGCTAAGAGAAGGAGGAGTATGTCCCTGCTGTTGAGGAAGCCACCACCACTTCCTTCTATGACAAACCATGTGGGCGAAAAGGGGTCACTGTCAGCCTCATGGCTCCCATCATATCCAAGCCTCCTAAAACCCACCCTCATTCATTCAGGTATAGTGCAGTGGTTGCAGTGTCATTATGCCTGCACAGGACCAAGATGTTCAATAACTTTATTTTCCTTTTCTTGTGTTCCTTTTTTCTGTTCCTCTTTTCTCATGAAGTAAACTATTATATCCATCTGTGAAGTAGGAGCAACAGGCCTTATGGAATGCAGAGGCCCTGTTTCAAAAATACCTATCTGTGGGGCGAAGGACCATAATTATATAGTAATTAATACATTGTATTAATATGTAATTAGTAAAACGTTGCTTAGTAAGTAAATATCAGTGATTGGTGGCTGGTGTGTTATGTCCATGTTTCAGAAACCTTTGGAGCAGCTCAGGCAGGGAGGATGAGGGAGTTCAGAGGGTGGATTGGCACTTAATTTCACCTATTTATGCGCTAACCCCGTGTAGCCTGGTCTCTTCCTCCTTGGCCCCACTGCAACCATATCCAAGATCGCCAGAGTCAGTTGCACCTTGTCCTTCCTTTCAGCAGCACCTGACAGCTACTCACTCCCTCCTCTATACCAAGCTGCACGTGTTCCCAGATGCCTTGCTGTTTTTCCCCTGTCACAGTGGCTCTTTTCTACCCTGTTCTTCTATTTTCTCCCCTTTCTCTCCCACCTCTGGACACTGTAGTGGCCCCTTCTCTTCCATGCATGTTCCCTGGGTAATCCACCTTGGAACTATGAATTTGACTTCTGTTTCAAGAACTCTGATATTTATAGCTCTAGACTATGACTTGTTCCTCAGCTCCACACTCTGATCTAACCATGGACATAGCATCTCCAAGGTGTCTAATAGACTAAAAAACTCAATAGGTTTCATGGGTTTCAACTGAAATGCGAAGTATCCCCTCCTTCAAAGCAGCTCTCCTCACGCCCTTCTACATGGGAGTTAATAAGATTCAGGGATGTTAATAGTTTCCAGCCCTGCGGGATATTATTGGGAGGGTAAACAAACCCTGGACTGTGGTGTTGACATATTTCTCTGGTATAAGTAATGCTGATATTACCAATGCCAAGCCATGTACCTGAAGTTACTGAATCAGAGTCAGGAAGAATTAGACACAGTCTACTCTAGGGTAATCATCTGCTGGTTCCTGCATACCTGTGGTGTAGCTGTCACTTACCCACTGGTTCAGATGATGAACCTTGGACTTATCCATGGATTTTCTTTTAGTCTTCTGTCACATACATCCATTTAGTGAGTCCAGGAAGCTTAATGTTCAATATAGTCTCTGTATCCCACCATTTCTCTCAATCCCTGATTCCTCACGGTCATGATCTCTCACTCAGCTACTATGATAGCTTCTTTTCTCATCTCCCCAAATCCTGTTCTTGTTGCCAAGCCATTCATTTCCCTACAGCCAGAGATTATGTGGAAATGAGGTCAGGTATGTCTGTCCTAAAAATTGGCCTTCACATCCCTCAGCATCCAGAACTCAACCTGAACTTGTGACTGTGGGCCTCAGGCTCAGCCTGGCCTGACTCTGCCACACTCTCCTCACCAGGTCCTGCTTCCTTGCTCTCTTTGCATCTGCCCATCACCCTGCGGCCCCTGGTTCAGCTGCTCCTGGCTCCACCTCATGCTATTATCATAGCCTACACCCTCTCTCTGTCTGCACGGGCTGCTCCATCTCCTCCTGAGGCTCTACTCAGGAGACACCTTCCAAAAGACCCCGCCACCCTCCCGAGGACCTGGAGGGGCCCTCTGGCTTCCTCTTATATCCCTGACTCTTTAACCATGGAAAAGTGCATTCCTGAAGGACAGGGACAAGTTCTGTCTTGCTCAGTGCTGATTCCCAGATCCTGACACAGTAGACAATGTATAAGTGAAGAGAGGTAACAGATTGGGCATAAAAGAAGTTCTACTTCCACATAGAAGGAAAGGATCGGAGAATCACACAGACGGATTAGAAGTAGAATGTTGAGGCCCATTGAGTACCTCTGTTTTCTCAGAGTGTTTGCTATTGAGACAAGAGGCAGAATGTGGGATACACAAGCTGTCTGCCTTCAAGCTCAGTGGAGGATGGCCATTTTTGTGACTGAGATGACATTAAGCAAGGTTCATTGCTCTTCACCTTATAAAGCATTACAGGCTGATGCTAAACCATGATCTCCAAGCACCTGTGTTTATTAGTTGTGCTGTCTTGGTTTCTGTATTTTTTTTAGTAGCAAGAGGGTATAAGCTGTTCTTGTTTCAGGAAGTTCTTTAGTTCAATTTGAGGAGTCTCAGATTTGTACCTGGTACATCCTGCTTCATCAAATAAGTACCTTTTTGCAAAAGTACATGCTTATGAGGTTGAATAATGTACTTAGGTCACAGCTCAACTTCTTAATTTGCTTTCCAGATGCTGCTGTCATCCATGATGTTCATGAGGAGAAGATGGAAAATGGGCAGGCCCCGCCTGATGGCTTCTTGTTGAAACCTGCCCCAGAAGAGCGTGTGAATGTGGCAGAAGGGGGCCTTCCAGCCAATCAGTTGGACTCTCTGTCAGATGACTGTACTGGCCTCAGGAAAGATGAACTGATTCACAAAACTGGTAATAATGTACTTATAGGAGGAATACAAAACTGCAGTCTGTCGGTAGACGACCCAAATATTGCAATACCATCTACTGTGGAAACTATGCCAAATGCATTGCAAATCACCCCTGCAATGGCACATGGAATCAATGCTGACATAAAACATCAATTAATGAAGGAAGTTCGAAAATTTGGACGGAGTAAGTAGAGTGGAGGAACATCTATCAAAAATATAGTGGGAGGTTTCTCATCCCGTGGTTTAGAATAGATTCAAGCTACCTCTTCAGATGCATATTTGGGCAATATTCGATTTTATATAATTTAAAGTAATTCCTCCAGCTTTAACAAAAAAGACACAGTCAACTTTACCTCTTGCTTCTTGTAGTTTCCTTCTAACTGCTGTAGTAAATCTCAGAATTAGTAATTTAAAACAACACAAATTTATTATCAGATTTCAGAAGTTAGAATTCTGAAGATACTTTTCACTGGGCTAAAATGAAGGTGCTGGTGGCTTCTTTCCAGGGGCTTCAGGGAGAATCTTTTTCCTTGCATTTTTTTAAAGGGTACCCTTTTGGCGTGTGGTCCTTTCCTTTATCTTTTTTTTTTTTTTGTATTTTTAGGGAAGAGTCTACAGGGTCTACAAGGTCTCACTACTTAGATCGGACTCGTAGATCCTCCTGTTTACAGCCTCCCAAGAACTGGGATTCCAGGTGCATGCCACCAGGCCCAGTCTCAATTGCCATCTCAATGTGCCCCAGGGGGCAGGGCTGCACGACAGGCCCGGGGATCGGACCCCTGGCCCCTGTGCCTGCTTGTAGGCACTTTAATCCGCTAAGCTATTTGGCCGGCCCTTCCTTTATCTTCAAGTATGCAACATTAGTACTTTTTCTGCTTTCTGACTTCTACTCGTTTGCTTATGTCTTTTCTCACTGACTTTTACTGTTCTGTCTTATATTGATACTTGGACTCAACATGCACAAACCTAGTTAATCTCCTCATCTAACCATCCTTAGTCCAAATGTATCTGCAATTTGGATATATAAGGTAATTATATGCAGGCTCCAGAAATAAGGACAACTTCAAACAGCCATTATTGAGCCTCCCACATTGAGTGTTTACCAGTTTCCTTAGTAGATACACGCAGGCATTTTGAATGTTCAAAATACCAACTGTATCTATCTTTCTGGCCATGAATAATTATTGAGGATGTATACTGATTTGATTTTCCAGTTTTATTTCAAATACTGTGGTCATTTTAATATCTTTAGAGTATGAAAGGATCTTCAGTTTGCTTGAAGAAGTTCAAGGACCTCTGGAGATGAAGAAACAGTTTGTTGAATTTACCATCAAAGAAGCTGCGAGGTGGGTATAAACAGGAATCCTTCGGGCTTGGTTTTGTTCGAGCAGTTGGGCACCAATGCAAGACAAAGAAAGGAATCAGCCTGTCTTGATTTTCTCAAACTCTGGTCTTCGATCATAGATTAGGCCCCCTCTCCAGAGATGTTTAGATGGATAGATAATTATCTGAGTCCAGATTATTCATCCTTGTAGACAAATCAGACCAATGTGATCTTAGGTTAGCAGTTGGCACTATCAGTATTTGTTAAACCAGTATTTCCATGTAGATAGTAAGCTTGATTTTTTATCCCACACAGTGTGCCTTGTATGTCACAAGTGCTATCAGTATCTTGGGTTAAAAAATTTTCTCTTTGTTTTCAGGTTTAAAAGACGAGTCTTAATTCAATACCTGGAGAAAGTACTAGAAAAAATTGATTCTTATTACCTTCTCAACAACGTTAATCACATAAACAGCAGATCATCATGTTAATGCAAAGACCCACGAGAAAAAACGACAAGTTTTCTTTGTTGTAGAATGGAGCACGATATTGTTGAAGGCCCCTAAAATATTTTGAGTCAAGGGAATCATTCTCCATAGTCTGAAACAATGATGGAACATTTTGATTTTCTTTGAGTAAAATTGGGGGTTTTTTGTGTTAGGAGTTTTGGCTGAAAGTATCCAATTTTGCTTTGTTGTTTCTTTTCCCAGTGAGGAAGGTGGTGCTTTTGGGTGTACTAAGTTCGTAAAACACCGCTGCCCCTACCAATGAGTAATAAGGATTTATTCATTTCAACTTTGCCATTTAAAGCATTTTCAGAGTGAAAAGGGGGCACCAGCAAGTGGAGCACTACTTAACCACATCCTTTACAAAGCATAAGCATACAAATCAAAGTGGCCATCTTATGTGTGCTGAACAGTTTTCAGTAAGCCCTACTTGTGCCTTCTAAACCATGCAATATTCAGGATAGTTTGAATCAGAATAAGAAGCTGCTATTGAGTAACTTATTTTTCTTTGGGAAGGGCCAGGGAGAGTCACCAAACAATCTACCTCCAACTCTCTTCTATTTTGTCTAGAGACATTACAAAGTACATCTGAGGCTGCCCTAACCCTGGCCATTTTGTTCTTGCATGTGGCAAAAAGTCTTCAGGTGGACTTGTACATTCTGTGCTTTGGAAGCACTAAAAGAAAAAAGTGTATATTTCCTTTAATGTTTATACAAAAGTTTCTATGGAGCAGTATTACTATGTTTGTATTTGTAAAAATGTAAGTGTTCAAAGAAAATTTGACTTTGCTTATGAAATAAATCATTTTATTGATTTTTTCACAAATTCATTAATGATAGAGAAGTTTCTAGTTGTACGTTTCCTGTGGTTTGTTATTCTGTTCCTTTCAGAAAAAAGTTCACACTATTAAACAAATGAAGATGTAAATATATAGATTTAAATTATAAACATCACTTACAGGACTGACTTATGTTAGTGAAAGGATACAATGAGGTTAAATCCCTCCCAAAAACCACTGAAAGGGAAAAACTGTCAGAGTCACCCTTCTCTCTCTCTCTTTTTTTTTTTTTGGCAGAACCAGGGATTGAACTCAGGCCCCTGTGCTTGCCAGGCAAGCACTTTTTCCACTGAGCCATCTCCCCAGCCCCTCAGAGTCAAAGTCATTGGAACTCTGAAACAGAGTCTAATGTTTAAAGCTACCAAGTTAATGCTGAATCCTGAGAAGAATTATCGAAACCCAGTGAAAGAGTTCTGTGGTATTTAAATTTACCCTTGCCTCCCATGCTCTGAGGCATGCCAGTGGACTGGAGGATGGCAACCTGCGCTGCCCAGCATGGGATCCTATTCTGAAGTGAGGAGAACAGCCTTTATTTCCAAGCAGTTGCCTTTGTTTCAACCTGTCTGGGAGCTCCCTAGCCTGGCAAAAAGGGATTAACTGTCTGTGTTTGATGTAACTTTGAATTCTCTCAGGGTGAAGAAACAGCTAAGTATAGGATATTCCTCAACAATGTGCCAAGGCAAATGAACAAGCTACTGCCAGGGGAAATCAATAGATAAGCAAAAATTTGGGAGGAAATTCTGGGGAATAAGGTATTTGGGAGAGTAAGAACTTTAATATTCTGCCATGTATAGCTGGGTGTCTCGAAAATCATATGCATGCCCAAAGCAGGACTCCTAAAAGACCTGAGAACACCGTATTAACATTTTAGGGCTGTAATCCTTAGACTCAGCATAAACAGAAAATGAAAAGCTAAGGCAAGTTGTAAACAGCCTGCTTAAATATCAAAGCAGTGTCCCAGCATACAGCCAATTTAAAGTCACACCTTGCTACTTGACTACTTTAAAACTCATCCAGTTTGGTACTTGATGCATTTGGACATAAATTAGAACTTGTCCATGTCCATTGCCTCATGATTGCTACCCTTTCTAGCCAATACAGTTGGTTTGGTACTCATCACTGGTAGTCCACACTTCCTGAGATCAGTCAGTGATTAAGACCAAGGTGCCACTTTGCTAAGATCTGGAGAGTATTTTTTTCTTTTTACTCCAGGAATTTGAGGAAATCTATCGTGAATCACTAACTGACCTCTAAGTTAAGGCAACAGACTATGCATGATAAAAAAAAACAGGCCTTACCAAAATGGTTTAGAAGAGTTAATCAACAAACCTCTATAACCCACAGCAAGTGATAACATTGCATCCTAGCAGAATTCAGATTTTCTAGTCATCATAGGATATTGGAGTCTTCCAGTTTTCGATAAAACTTGGAAAACATGCAAAGAAACAGGGTGTAGGCCAATAGTGAGGGCATGGGGCAACAAACTGTCACTCAGGAGGCAGAGGAAGTGGACATAATGACTACTTTAAATCAACTATCTTAAATATGATCAAAGAAATAAGTGTAACCAGCACATTGTTTGAATAAAGAATAAAACTAGAACAATATATAAACAGAATGCTTTGAAGTTAAAAAGTAAAATAACTGACATGGAAAATTCCCTAAAAGTGTTCAATAGCATGCCTGTAATCCCAGAGCTTGGGAGGCTGTAAACAGGAGAATCACTTCGAGTCTGATCTGTGTAGTGAGACTGTAGACCCTGTACTAAATACAAAAAAATTGTTTAAAATGCCAAATGTTATATTTATTTGACTATAATTTTTAAAAGTTAATATATTATTCATTTAATAAGCAAGTCTTGTTCCTGTGACTATGTTGCTAAATGAATAGATTGCTGCATGAGGACTTATATCTAGTACACCCTTTACAGCAGTCAGGACAAAGAAATGGCTAAAGGAAGCTCCAATTTGACTGTAGAGATCTGTTGGTCTCACTACAATCAATTCTGTCCAGGGAGAAGTGGTGGCAGGAATGAGAAAGACACAGAAGAAGACAAAAGCTGGGCTAGGTGGTTGCTGGTCTGCCTGATGGGCAAGACTGCAAAAGGATCCTTTATTTATGCTTTTGCAGTGTTTGTAACACCTGACACAAGGTTGCCTAGTGACTAATAGCTGACCTTAACCAGACAGGATGTTTATCTCAGGAGTGAGGTAGCTTGTTTACTTTAGGCACTGAGGCCCAGTCCCACCTACACTCATTTGACCCATTTCCTAACTTCCTGCTGCTCTTAATATTTGAGGACTTCGTTTTTCTTTGCAAACTCACACGCAGTACTATAATGTATAACAGAACATGAAACCTCACCAGTATACTATTCAGTATAATCAGCAAAAGCTACATTAGGAGGTGTGTTGTACAAAAAACACATTGAGGTTCCATAAGCAAGATGTGCAGAAAAAAGACAAGTTTTAAGTCCAAGGGGCAGGTAGTAAGTCAAACCCAGCCTTAGTGTTAAAGTCTGAGCAGTCATTAAACAGTTAGGTCGTTAAACAGGTCATTAGATGAGGAAAATCTGTAATTTAATATACTAAAAGCCATTGAGTCATACACTTACAATATATTGCATGGTATGTGAATTATATTGCAATAAAGTTGTTTGCCGAAGATTGAGAAAGGTTTTTTAAAATGCAGTTCAACTGCATGCACTGTACAAGAGAGTCACTTTAGGTTTAAAATCACAACTAGACTGAAAGTAAAATAAAAACAGGTAATCCCTACCAACTGCAACCACAAGTGCCATGAGTGGCTGTCGTTACATCAGACAAAACAATTGAAGTCAAAAATTGTAACAAGAGACCAAGAAGGATCTTAAAAAGTGATAAGTAGGTCAATCGTTCAAGAAATAAAAATTCTAAATAGAAGCATCAAACAAGCTCCTCGAAGTCAATACGACAAATTCACACTTTAAACGGAGAAACATAGAGTTCTACAATAGTAGTTGGAGACTTCAACAATGGATGAACAAGTAGTCAGAAGATGCACAAAGAAATAGAGGGTCTGAGCAATACCATAAACCAATTATGCCTAACAACCCTTATAAAACACTCCACCCAACAACAGGAGAGTTCACATTTTTCTAAAGTGTTCATGGAATATTCTCTAGAATTGAGTATATTAGGCCACAAAACAAGTAAAAATTAAAACACTGAATTAAATAAAAACCACTCAAGTGATCATTCCCAGTGTAGCATCTCTGCCAATATAGAAGGAATCATAAAGTGCTTTTGTGGCCTTCCATTGTATCCCTTGAGGAAGGACGGATTTGTTTCCTGAATACCACGAGAGCCTCTTTAATTCGTCCCTGTCCAAAGGCCCATTTATCCTCCTAAGTGGATATTGATAGTCTTGTGGGATGCATAAAGTTTTTAATTGTTCCTCAAGAACTTGGAATAAAGCTAGAGTCTTAGGGGGCTTTAGAGCTTCCCTTTTTGCCTATCAGCCTTTTGATTTTTCAAGGAGATTATGCACATGCCTCTGTGGTGTCCTTCTGGGAAGATGGACTGCCTCTAGGAGTGGCAGAATTTCCTGTTTTTTTTATAAATGATTGACAAAGCTACTTGCATCCGGAAACCATAGCTCTTCTTAGATCAGGTCGCTGATGCCGTCTGCCTGCAGGGATGGCAGAGACTGCTTGTCCACAACAGTGGCTAACTTTTGGACAAAAGAGAAATAAAGAGTGTCTGATTAGGGGTCCCCTTGACATCAACAATGGCTCTAGCTTCAGAGGAGAGATTTTTAGAGAACACAAAACAGAATGAGCCCCCCCCATATTTATAAGCAGTTGAATTTATAAGCAGTTGATTACCCATGACATTCAGGCTTACCCAGATTTCCTCAGAGGAGATGGTGATGTACATGGACAGAGAGACATTGCAGGTTCGCTTGGAAACCAGCAGTCATCAGAACAGAATTGAAGGGCTCTGGCTGGCTTAACCTCTCTCTGGGAGCAGGAGCAGTCAAACCTCCAGTGAGGGGCCTTAGCTGCCTCACATTTAGAACAGGGTCCAGGCAGTTTCACGCCCTGTTTCCAGTTCCTTGCATTTGAAACAGGGACCACTTACTAGGTCGCCTCTGGGTTTTTCCTTAGATGATCTAGGTGGGTTTAAAACGGGACCAGCTGGAATAGCTATAATCTCAGCCTTTCTCTTTTCTCTCCTCTGGGTCCTGATTTTGAGCACAGAAAAGGCCATGTCCAGCAATTGGGCTCTAAGTATCTATGGCCCCATGTGAAGTTTTTGTAGCTTATGGTCTATCTGGTGCTGACCAACAGATAAAATGCTGTCCCATGAATACCTCTCCCTGCCCAGAAGATGGATCTATATTAGTGTACTTGTGGAAGGCCTGTACTGACTGATTATGAAACAAACCTGGATTGTGTCCTCTAAAACTCCACTCATTTTAGCATAATTAACAGACATTTTAGTGCACCTTTCTATCCCCATGATAAGAGCACCTAGCATACTTCAGTCCCAGTTTGATTCTTGATGAAGGGAGAATAGCTGTCCCAGGGTGGTTTCCTTCCCCTTTCAAAGCACATTGTTCATCTGCATAGTTCTCAGCCTCTTGGAGGATTCTCTCTTTCACTTGAAGTACAGCAAGTGGCCGAGATGAATTGGCCATCTCACCATGATAAGTCAAAAGCATGGGTCATAATTTGGAATCTATTAGAAAACTTTCTAGGGCCTTCTGACAGTTGGCCTAATTGTTCCTTGCACTGTGGGACATCTGTGACTCAAAAAGGAATCGGTACTCAAGTATTTCCTTCCATTTTGGGACTTTGGGGGCAGGGCAAGTAGTAAGAAGCATCACTTCAGTTTCAACCTGCAGGGCTTAGAGCTGGCTGTGACCACCCAGTGGGGCTGAGGGTGGCCTGCGGAGGCTGCCAGGGGAGCTGTGGAATGCCAGTTCCTCTGGGGCACTGGGCTCTAATGGTATCCCTTGGTTACTTAAATGGCTTGGACTGGATTGATTGGCCTGAGAATTATAAGGGGAAGGTCAGGGAGACCTCCTAGTATGGTTATCCTCTCTAAATAGATCAGTAAGACTGAGATCACTGGGAGAGACAAATGGGTTGCTTAGAACAGGGTCATCCAGAATATGCTTGTCTTCTTAGGGCCTGCACTAAGTATCTTAATTCTTGAGCATTCCTTTCAATAAAAAACTATAAAAGCTTGAACATAAGGCATTTCATTTTTCACATTTCAGGCAAACACTAGACCGGGAGAATAATCTCATCTTTTTATTTTATTTATTTATTTATTTATTTTTGGCGGAACGGGGGATTGAACTCAGGCCCTTGCACTTGCCAGGTAAGCGCTTATTCTACTGAGTCATCTCCCTAGCCCCAGTCTCATACTTTAAAGTACCATCCCTTACCTATCTTTTGCCACATCCAGTTTCTATTGAACCCAGACTGTGATACTATAGTAGAGAAGCTCTTCCTGGCTTAAACTTCCAGGATCAAACCTGTCCCATTCATCAAGGATATAGCCTACTGGCAAAGTCGGTGGAGTTGGTGCCGAGCTCCAAGAGGTTTCCTATCCGCTTGGCCTGGTTTATAGAGAGCAGCAGACAACTAGGCCTGCCCTCCTTAAGGTGGTGTCCCATGCATTAGGAGGACACCTGAGGGTTTCACAAAATGTCTCTTATGAGAACCTAACACAGACGGATATCTCTGTTCCAGTGATGCTGGCCTCATTAAACACAGAAGAAATCCCCCTGGGAGTTTTGTCTTTATATTTGGACCCATTAACTCATTGGGAGAAGGCCATGAAGCCACTTGTTGGCTTTATTTGTGCTTTAAGTTACATGAAGCAAGGGCCGAACTTCCCTAAACTAACTTCCCTTAGCCACTTAGTTGAACCCCTTGATGGTCCCACTTGCATTTGGAGTCCCGATAGCTCTTATGCTGAGCCCCCTGGTGGCCCTGCTGATATGTCAGTGTCTTGATGACTCTATGTAAACTGTGAGCCCAAAAGGAAAAACATCTCCCGTATTTATTGTGCTGGAAAAAAACCTGGGATGGCTCTGTTTTTATATCCTCACAGTGACTTTAGTCAGGTCTTTCAATGCTAAGAGTTGTTCTGCTCAGGCAGGAGCAGAGGCAGAGGTCTTTAACCTACCTGCATGTGAGCAGGGAAGCACAGAAGCCACGGGTGACAATGGCCCTAGGCAGGCTCTTGGACTGGAGAGTGCAGTTCTGCTGGTGCCCACTTGTGGCCGAAAGCCCTGTACACTTAGAAACAAACACTACTTTCCCCTTTGTGTTTGCATCTCTCCCCTGGAGCTGGATAGCATGGGACACCCTGTGGAAAGGAGCAGCCTCCGCTGATGCCTGCCAGCCTACAGCCACCCCCAGCTGTGGGGACTGGTGTTTGCCTGGAGCTAGGGGGTCCTCTAGTTCTAGCTCTGCCCCTCCTCCCAAACGGTTTCTCAAGTTTTTAAAGGGATAGTACACATTTTTATTACAAATTTTAAATTTTGTTTTATATGCTTGACATAAACTCAAAATCATGTATAGTAATACAAAAGTGAATACAGGTGCTTTAAACATGGACAAAATCCTGCTACAATATGTATTTTTAAATCAGATTACAAGAAAACCCCAACATCAAAACAAAAACTCAAATTACCTATTTTTACAACAGTAAAAGACTGAAAAGTACATAGGAAAATATAATAATTTGAAAGTTTTCTTTTCAAATACATGGCTTCAAATGGAGGTTAAGTGTTTGCATCACTTTAAAAAATCCAGATACGAAGCAGCCAACAGATTTATATTAATTACAACATTTTCTTCCATTAACAGGTTATTCACTGTGAGTCCTAGATGCTCCATGAAGCAGCTTAATTTCTTTAGGATAGAATCACATCCACATTTTCAGCACTCAGTCACGGAATGCCGAAAATGCCAGGACCCAGAGAAATGGAGGTGCCAGCAATCCACGAGGGAGCATCCTCACATTTTTCCTTTGGGGAGGAAGACAGAAAAAGGCTCCACGCTGATTTTTCTACAAACTCATATGCTGTTTAAAACCATAGCGTTAGCACATCAGGCCAGTTATTTAAAAAGTGAGAGCAGATAGGAAAAAGATGGTGGCAGCAGGTGACCTACTCCCACATAAGACTTACACACAGTCACACAACAAGATGGTGGCTGGCCATGTGGCAAGAGTAACGTGGCAGCCGCCCCCCAGCCAGAACACAAACCCAGGAAAGCCACTTATAAACTAGAGTAAGTGGTGACCAGGTTAATTATTTTGAAGGAAGGCAGTTAGTAAATTCAATACAAACCAAGAAAGAAAAGTCATTTATTAAACTGGGTTAGGTAGTGGAGTCCAAGTTAATTTCCAAAAAGAGTAGCAAAGTAACAAACAAAACCCAAACTGAGAAAGAGCGGGTTCATTTGCAAAAAGAGGAGCAAGGCACAAGCAGACGCGTGGAAATGAAGACAAAACATCAGTGTACGCAGAGAAACAACAGTCTACCTTCCCTCTCTCAGCTCCCACGCTGGGCCTAGACGCCCCACCCTGGTGCTCTGGGAAATGTACCCCAGTACCCAGTTTAGGCAAAACAATGAAGGAATGGAGAAAAGAAAAAAGCTGTCCAGAGAAAACTAAAAATGTGCCTGTCATGAGCCTTACATTAATGTCAGGTACCTGAGCCTTACTCCAGGCTGGTTGCACCAAAATACCGTTGGGTACTATGTTTAAAAATGGCTTGTGGGGGCGGGGGGAGGGGAGGAGACGGCTCAGTGGAATAAGGGCTTGCCTGGCAAGTGCAGGGGTCTGAGTTCAATCCCTGGTTCTGAGAAAAAAAAAAAAAAAAAGACTTGTGGGCTGGCCAAATAGCTAAGCGGATTAAAGCACCTGCAAGCAGATGTAGGGCCAGGGTTCGATCCCAGGGCCTGCCATGTGGCCCCAATCCCAGGGTATGCTGAGACTGCAATTGAGAATGGGCATGGTGGAGCACTCCTATAATCCCAGCTCTTGGGCAGAAATGGTGCAGAAAGTTTATTGGAAATGAAAGGGGTGAAGAGGAAATGGACGAACCAGCACTTCAGAGTGAACTTTGGACGAACAGTGAGAAAAGGATGAAAAGCAGAAGAGTGCACTGTGGCCAGAAGATGTAGAGTGGGCTACCGCGCCATGAGGGCTCCTTATGCCATCCACATCTTGTGGAAGCTCTCGAGAACTTCTACGTATGAGGCCTGTGAAGCACCGGGCACCAGCCCGGGATCCTGCCCTTCACAGGTCCTGCTCATTTCTCCAGCTGTGTCAGGCCTGCCCTCCGACAGCACACGCGCATCTCCCAGAACCACACTTAGCCTATTAACAGACAAAAACAAAGTCATTTCTGCCTGACATGAGGCAGGATTTCCCTGCTTACAAATACACGTTCATATTTTTGCTAAAGAGGATACAAAAGTCCAATGTGTGTGGGTTTTTTTTTTTAATCTTTGGGACTTGTTTATGCTTCTGCTATCCAATTCGCACATTTACTTCAATAATGGTATATCTTAAGTACCGAAACATAAAATTAAGTCTTGGTAATACTCTTATGTTGGCAAGTTAGGGAGAGGAGTGTGGTCAAAACCAAAAACATTTGGTTGCTATGTATACAATCATCAGATGCCACCAACTTTTTCTCTATCTCCTCTTTCTTTTTGTTTTTCTTCTTTAATAACTGGCCCTCTATGCTAATTCTCTGATTTTGAACAGCATGTGGGTTTATGGAAAACCAAAGAGTGGAACCTTTTTTTCCTGTACAAAGGAAAATTTGTGTACTATCCCCTTAAAAACTTGGGGGATGGGGAGGAACGTGGCTGTAGCCCTGGGCAAATATGGGTACATCAATATAAAGAAGTGATACTCATAGATTTTGCATCTGCAAATACACATTCAACATTTTCTGTACTTGCTGCAAGAAACTTCACAGTCAAAATCTTTTTCCTAGTGGAATAACCCAAACACTTATCATTGGTACATGATAACTACCAATCTTTTTTTATTTACTTGGTACAGGGTCTCACTATGCAGCTTGGTCTCACAGTGATCACCCTATCTCAGCCTTCCCAGAGCTAGGATTACAGGCGTGTGCCACCATGCGGGCATGGTCTCGGTAGTCCACTCAGTGCACCTGGGGGTGGGACCGGCATGGCCTGCGGTACTGGGGATAATTACCAATCTTGAGTGAATTCAATTGTTATTGTGCCCATTGACTTTAGCTGCTGGACACAAGAGTAGGAATAAATATTCTCTTGGTTCTCCTGCATTCCAGACATGCTCTCCTGGCTCAGGCACTGGTACATTAACTCCTCTGTCTTTATTTGGAAGAATTCTAAGATGGTCCCAAATGAACTCTATTCTCTGATATCCCCCTCAAAATTGTATTGTAGGACAAAGGGAGTTTTATAGATGTCACTTGACCTCAGTGTAGGAGCTTCTTTCAACCACAGCCATTTCAAAGCAGAGCCCCATCTCCAGTGGGCAGCACAAGAAGATGAGCTTGCTGATGTGCCCTTGCTGATCTGGAGATGGGGAGAGGGCCACATGCACATAGCCAGTAATAGCCTCTGTGAATGAGAGTGAGCTTCCCGTCATAGTCAGCAAGAAATTAAGGATCCCATTCCCTCAAGGAAAGGAACTGGATTCTGAAGACAATCTCAAGGAATGTCAAAGCGAATTCCACCTTAGACTTTCTGCCTGAGAACACAGTTTGCTCCAAATTTTGATTCCAGTGTTTTAAGGCCCAAAGCAGAGAACCAAGATCCCATCCATATATGACTGAGTCCCACAGCTATGAGATAACAAACAATAATTGCATGAGGTTTTTCAGCCACTATGCTTGGGCTAATTCATTTAAAAACAGTAAGTTCTGGGCAAGTTCCTATATAAAATTATAAAACGAAGACCTATTAGGATCTCTGCACCTGCCTCACCCTGTGCATTTCACCAGGGCTAACGAAAGAAGCAACAGCTCAGGACTTAGATCCACTGTCTGCCTTTCTGAGCTTCCTCATGCCCACCTGTATTCCCAGCACTCTGGAGGCTGAGGCAGGAGGATCACTGTGAGTTTGAGACCAGCCTGAGCTACACAGTCAGCTCAAGGCCGGCCTGAGCTGCATAGCAAGATCCTGTCTCAAAAAGACAAAAAATAAAAACAGAAACAGTGAAAATGAAGCCTAATTCTTTAAGATTTCACCACCTTAAAATGTTCCATGCAGAGAAAGATTTATTCAGGCAAAGCACTCTTAAACAAACACAAAACATTGGACTATGCAGTCCTGGATTTCAAATTATACTACAAAGCAAAGCAGTATGGCCCTACCACAAAAAGACACGTTGAACAATGGAATGGAAGTTAAGGTGCAGAAAGATTCCATAAGTCAGCTATCTGGTTTTTGAAAGAAGGGCTAAAAGCATACAAGAGAAAAGATGTCTCCTTTAATGAACATCTCTGGGAAAAGTGATTATCCATGGACAGAAGAATGAATCTAGACCTCTACCTCTCACTCCGTATTAAACTCAAATCAAAATCAATCGAAGAAGTGGAAAAAAACCCCAGAAAAACAAAATACACTAAAAGATAAAATAGGTTAAGGACCAGCTAGATAGTTCAGTAGACTAAAGCACCTGCTTAGACAGAGCACAGTGGCTGGGGTTTGATTTCTGGTGTGCAGTGCCAGTGATTGAAACTGGGCACATGCCTGTAATCCCAGTACTTGGGAGTCTGAAAATAGGAGAATCACTATGAGTCTGATCTATGTAGTGAGACCCTATAGGCCCTGTAAACCTTGTCCTAAATACATAAAAAAATAAAATAGGTTAAATTTTCATGACACATGCAAAGGTAAGGATGTCCTAAACAGAACCCCAACTGCATAAGAAATAACACCAGTAATTCAAAAAAGGGGATTAAGGTACATGAAATTGAAAAGTTTCTACATAGCAAAGGAAATGATCAGCAGATTGAAGAGATAACCTACACACTGGGAAAAAAATTGTTTTCTCCTGAACAAAAGATGAATATCTACAAAATATAAAGGAATAGAAAAATTAGACCTCCAAAAAGACCAGTCAAAAATGGTCAATTAAAAAGAATAGAAATATGTAAGTAAAAAACCTAAAAATGTGACTTTTGTCTCTCACAAGGTCAGTCAAATCCCCTCAGGATTTACCCTGGAATCATGTACAGCACCTTATAGATCATTTGTCAGTGTCAGCCATCTGGATAAGTCATGGCCATTGCTTGACCAGTTTGCTCTCTGTGAAAGAAAGACTTCTCCAAATACAGTTTGTCTAACTGCAATGGAATACCCATCTCTGACAAAACAAAACAAAAAAGGGGGATATGTTGAGAGTCACACAAGCTAGGAAATTGATCAAATGTATGTAGGTGGGCCTAGGCCTCAGAGCCTAAAGCAAATAAGATACCTCAGTCCTGAGGTAAACATCCAGTCTGGTTAAGGTCAGCTATTAGTCGCTAGGCAACCTAGTGTCAGGTGTTACTAACTTTGCAAAACTTATTAAATAAAGAACCATTTTGTTGTGGAAAAACATGAATAGACAGCTGGGGATATAGCTCAGTCTCCCCCTTCCCCCCAACTTCCTGGTGTGAGGCCCCAGTTTGATTCCTGCTACAAATACATAAATAAATGAAACAAAGAGATATTTCTCGAAAGAATTTCCAAATGGCTAGTAAGGAAATGAAAAACTGTTCAACATCTTTGGCCATTAAAGAACTATGAGTCTCAGTCAATCAATACTGAGATTCTGGTTTAACCCAGTAAGAATGGCTATCATTAGGAACTCAAAAATCAACAAATGCCGCCCAGGTTGTAGGGGAAAAGGAATAGTTCAACAATGTCTGTGGGAATGCAAACTAGTGCAACCACTGTGGAAATCAGTATGGTGATTCTGCCAAAAATTAAAAATAGAAATTTCATTTGACCCTAGTATATTCCTCAAAGAGTTTCAGAAAACATCACTTTCCAGTATTATATGCACACTCATGTTTAAAGCATCACAATTCATGATCAATAAATTATGGAAGTGGCTTATATGCCCATCAACAGATAAATGGTCAGGCAAAATGTGTTATTTATACACAATTGAGTAATACTTAGCCACAAAAAGAATACACTTGGGTGATCTGTATGGAACTGGGTGCACTGTGAGTCCGTAATGCTAAATGAAATAAATCAGAAATGGGGTTAAATATTACATGGTTTCTCTTGTATGAGAAACCCAATACGTAAGTAATTTCAGTTGGAGAATAGAGATGGAAGGAATCAGGGAGACAGGATTTTGGAGATGGGAAGGGAAGGGATCAAGCAAAGTGGGGAGAGGAGAGAAAGAAAGTAAAAATTATCAAGACATGCTATGTATATGTACCAGTTCCCCAAAATGAATGTAATTATTGTGCAGTGTAAAACAGATACTAAAAATGTTTCTAAAAAGAACAGAAGCAGTGAAGCCACTGGCCGACAGTGCCAAAATAAATGCTCTCAGCAGAGAATGCCTGCAGTCCCCAAAACTAGGAACTGAAGAAGAAAGACTGCTTGAGCCTTAAAGTTCAGGGCCAGCCTGGGTGACCTAGGAAGGCCCTGTATCAAAAATGAATTTAATTTAATTTAATTTAATTTAATTTAATTTAATTTAATTTAATTTAATTTAATTTGTTTATTAGAGACAGCACCTCACTCTGCAGTTTAGGCTAGACTTTAACTCACTTTATAGCCCAGGCTGTCCTGTAACTCACAGGGATCCTCCTGTCTCAGCCTCCCAAGTGCTGGGATTACAGGTGTGTACCACCACACCTGGCTGAAAAATGAATTTTAAATAACTAAGTATTTTGGGCTGGCCAGTTAGCTCAGTGGATTAAAGTGCCTGCTTGGGCAGATGCAGGGACTAGAGTTTGATTCCTGGCATGCCTCGCTGGCCCTGCCCCCGAGGCACCCTGAGACTGCTATTGAGACTGGGCATGGTGGCGTGCCCCTGTAATCCCACTGTTTTGGAGGTTGAAAAACAGGAGAATCACTACGAGTCCGATTTGTGTACTGAGACCCTGTAGACCCTGTACTAAATACATTAAAAAAAAAACCTGTGTTTTGAACACCAGAAATGAGCCCAAGATTTGGAACAACCTAAAGAGTATTTATTTGGGGTGATTGGGGAAATGATGTTCTATATCTGTAATCTCAGCAAGATACAAAACTGAGGCAGAAGGATTACAAATTGTGCCCTGCCACGGCAATTTAGGGACTTAGAACCTGTTTCAAAACTAAAAATTTGGGGCCAGGGAGAAGGGTCTGAGTTCAATCCCTAGTTCTGCAAAAATACATAAATAAATAAATAAATAAATAAACTAAAAATTTAAAAAGGGGCTAGATCCCCGGCATGCCATGCTGTCCCCATCCCTGGGGCACGCTGAGAGGGTGACTGAGACTGGGCGTGGCGGAGCATGCCCAGTGCAGAAATCATGAGATCAATGCCTAGTAACACACACGGCTATTTAGTAAACATGGAAAAACTGACTTAAGAACAGCAAGCTTGGGGGAACCTCAAGGTGGCTGTTCCCATCTCCGTCCTCAGCCCCTGGGTAGGCTCAAAACCCGCAGCCTCACGAAACTCGCAGCCTTACGTGAGTAAGCACCAACGGAACACCCTATCAGCCACGGGAGCGAGCCACTGAGGGCAGCGTTTCCACAGTCTCTCCTCACACCCAGGCACTACTTGACCCCAAGGGCATCCCAGACAAGCACCCACTCTCTGGAAGCGTCCTGTCCCCGTTGAAAGTATGTGGGCTTTGTCCTGAGTCCACTGGGCGAGCAGGGAAGGTGCCTAACATCGCTCCCCTGGGAATGCTTTGTGCTCTGCCTAAACCAGGTCTTAGTCCTTACGAAGTAGTTGTCGAATTTTAATCAAATGTCTTAACCTCCATCAGCAGGGTCTGCACCCTTTTCTGTTAACTCCATGCACCTCGATTGTCTAGCCTAGTCCTGCTAGGTGAAAAACGCTCTGGTTCCCTTTACAAAATGGCGGGTTTGTTTTTGTTTCAGATTAAATTTAGTAGGATTGATGCCAAGAACTTCGCCTGAAGATACATACTCAGTCTTTAAGATTGTATGTATGCATGTATAACATGTATATATTTCAAGACAGGGTCTCCCTGTGTAGCCCAGGCTGGCCTCAAACTTGCAGAGATACTCTGGCCTTGGCCTCCGGACTGCTGGTATTCCAGGTATGCGTCACCATGCCTGGCGTTATTTTATTTTGTCTTTGGTACTGGGGACTGACCCAGGGTCTTTGCAAGCTGGCAGTGGAGACGCACTGGGCTAGAAGCTCACACACTAGAGGCTGTAGAGCCACCCACAGGTTCCTCAGTCGGTTGCGAAGGGCGGGAGCAGGGGGGAGGGGAAGTGGAGTCGGTGGAGGGGGGGGCACATGACCCAGCTTCCCCAATCAGCGCCCGTGATTGGCTGTGTTCCCGCTGGGACACGCCCCTGCCTTGCGCACGAGGACGCTCAGGAGAGAGCACGTTGGTAACCTCGACGTCGAACTCCTGGAAAGTGCCTCAGCACCGCCTGCTGGCCGGCTCAGGTAGGAACCTTGGGGAGCTTCTTCCAGGGAGCTTTGCCAGGTGAGAATTTCAGTCTTGCTGAGGGGGCGCTCCTTGCCGGCTTAGAATGGGTCTCTGGGGGTCCCAGCACTGCTCTTTCCAGTCACAAGGAAGAGGGAACTACGCGGGTCGCTGAGTCTCGGCTCCCTAGCGCTGGCGACTTTAACGGGGACCCATTGGTCCCCGAACTGCTGGGACTCCAGGTATGTGCCACCATGCCCGGCATTATTATATTTTATTGTTTTGGTAGCCCAGGGGACACTGGTGGGCCAGCTTCTGACCCCGTGGCCCTCAGGAAGGACTTGGAAAGGCACTTCAGGAAAGGGGCACCGCGCTACCGTGTTCCTGCCCCTTTCTGGCTCCGTCTCCGCCCCAAGAGGAGTCTTCGGCAGTGATACCCTAAGTGGCACCCCTGCGTGCTGCTCCGCACTTGGAGACCTGTGTGTCTCCTTTGTAAGTCCATTTTCTTCTGGGCCCTTTTCTTGTGTGGTTCAGAGCCTTTGTCCATGTTTCACCACGTTGTTTAGACTTGAAAAGCGGCTTTGTAGTTCCGCATATAGTCCAGATTCCACTCGTGCTAGACACATGCACTTATTTGGATATGGGTAAAAATATAGAGAATTTTTCAGGCTAGTGTGGTGGCACCTACCTGCCGGCAGTCATATAGCACTCTGCGACGCTGAGGGAGGATGATGGGCACTTGAAGCCCAGGCTGGGGAAATTAGACTCTGCGACCAAGTACAAACAAACAAACAAATAAAACAACAGCTGTTGTTGAAGCTTAGCCTGAAGCCCCTGGGTTTAACTGCCATTGAAATATCCCCTCGATATCTGTATGTACAAAATAGGATAGATATACAGCTACTTTCTCTTCAGTGAGAAGAAAGATTTGTACTAATAGTGTTTTGACACGATATCACGTCTGCGTCTTGTAGTATGAATGACTACTACAAAGACAACAATATGCAATGTATTAATTATTGTAACAGTCCTAACCTGTTTTGAAATTCTCACTGCTACTTCTTTCTTAATGAAATCAATTAAAAAATGATAAATGCTCAAAATAAAAACAAAATCCAAAAAAAAGATCTCCCCAGTAATAATAATTTTGATTATGTGTCTCACTCAACTCTGTTTTGTTTTTACAGTATCCAGCGTGCTGTCTTTTCAGTGACCCCAAAGTCACAGTTCCATTAATCAGTCTACTATTTATGATTAGTGTTTTCATTGTTTAGAGCTCTCATTGCCTACCCTCAACCTATGAAGACAAAAACCTAGGTTTCCCTCTGGACTTCCTGTTCGAGTTCTGTGTGTCCTGTTTGCCGTGAAGAAATTATTAAGAGAGCAGCTCCTGCACAATGCCTTGCTGGCCCCAAGGTCAAGATTTCGCGATTTGGCACCACCCCACTGGTTCCCAGGCTCCCAATAGGTCCCACACTTGTATTTGCCCACCTCTGCTGCGGTATGGGGATGTTCTCATTGCTTTGCCTTTTATAGTAAATCTCATAGCTGACAATGTGTGTCTTCGGACTTCTCAAAACTGAATGTTCAAAATCCTATGCTTTCTGTAGCATTTTTATGGACCACTTGCCAACTTTCAATAAAATGACACAGAGGCATTTTGTATACACTGGTGGTAATCATCCAGGGCAGAACTGACAAGGCTGAATTCCCAATCCACGGGAAGGCTGTTGCTCTCCATTTGCTAAGTGCTTGTTTCGCTCACTGATGCTGGCACTTACGGCATGCTCTCGCGTGACCTTCATTAGACTTGTTCCTACATTCACTGGTTTTGGTACTGTCTCTTACAGGCTTTTAAATTCAATTTTCTAATTACTTGTGAGTTTGGTATTTGTCCCTATGTCTAGGAACTTGGCTAGCATCACTTATTAACTAACAATTTTATAGCATATAGAATAGTCCTTATACAGAAATGTCATCTGTGAATAAGTACAGTTTTACTTTCTACTTTTCAGAATTTATACTTTCATATTTCCTTGGTATTACTGAAATTTTTAGGCCTTCCGGTACACCATAGAGTGGTCCTTGTTTACAAATTTGGAGAGAAAATGTTTGACATTTCACCAGTAAATTTGAAAGGCACTGTAAGTTCTTTACTTCCTTTATTCCTGTTGGTTTGGGCTAGTGTTGGTGGCAGGAGGGCTGAGAAACCCTTTACTGGGGTATGGATGTGACCTTAATGCTGAGTGGCTGTCAGATGTTAAACTCAGATTTCAACACCTTTCATGGTGTGTATTTTTCAAAAAATCTAATCTGTTGGTTGTGGTGTTGGCACTCTCTCGCGCGCGCGTGTGATCTCTCTCTCTCTCTCTCTCTCTCTCTCTCTCTCTCTCTCTCTCTTTCACTCTTACTCTCACTCTCTCTCACTCTCTCTCTCTCTCACTCTCTCTGTCTGAATCCTGGCTCTTGAGAGTTCGTGCCACACAGTTTTATTTTCCTCTGATGTCCTTGTGTTAATATTTCTCGCATAGATAAGATAGAGATATGTGATTCTGTAGCTTCCTAGGATGACATTGCTTATTAACAGTGACAGTTATTCTTTTTTTTTTTTTTTTTTTGGCAGAACCGAGGACTGAACTCAGGCCCTTGCAGTTGCCAAGGAAGCACTTATTCCACTGAGCCATCTCCCTG